>NW_025766647.1:915000-1370220 GCF_003918875.1 Haliotis rubra | reverse complement strand
ACACAGTAGCTGCAAAATGTGAGATATTAGATTGAGGGAACACCCATTCAGTTTCTAGTCATTTAGAATGACCCACATTTAAAAAACCCTATACCCTGGGGCTTTACTATTTAAAACTTATTAAAAATGTTCATTTTGAAATTTCTTTTGAATGTCACAATTACAATACAAGAAATTACATTAACTTCCAATTGTTTCCAATCAAGTTTATGTTAAAACTTTAACCTGTGTAAGATTAGATTTTAGAATGATTAGATATTCTGTACTTACTGATCTGACCCTTTTGCTGTTCTTAGCAGACAACCTGTGGGCCTCTGCATTTCCATTCGTTGTCTTCTCAGGTCATCCCTCTTGTTGGTCCACACCACCAAAAAGCTTCTGAAAGGAGATATGTATAAGTAGATAGTATTTCCATTTGGATGTTAAAAATAGTAGCTGTTTTTATGCATTTTTCCGATTTATAGGATTTACATTATTTTATTAATGCAAAGATGCATTGACATAAAATCAGAAATGAGATGTGTTCATCTGATAGTATAAGTATCTCAAAGAAGGTATAGCTTTTGAATTCAATAGTGGAAAACAGTTGTGCATTTTATAGCCTTTATAGCCAATGGTTCTTGAGAAAAGTCGAAAATGAATAAAGATGACAAACAGATGCCCTGCCATGCACCCATTCATTTTCATTCCTGGCTGAAAAGGTCAAAGTTGGGTGATAACATTATTCTAAAATAGGTGTGCTGAATAGCTATATGATGTCATACCTTCACGGGTACCAACTGCCCAGCCCTGGTCTGCATACAGCCTTCTGGTCTCCCTCACTACTCTCTTCATACCTTCACAGGTACCAACTGCCCAACCCTGGTCTGCATACAGCCTTCTGGTCTCCCTCACTACTCTCTTTCATACCTTCACAGGTACCAACTGCCCCAACCCTGGTCTGCATACAGCCTTCTGGTCTCCCTCACTACTCTCTTCATACCTTCACAGGCAGGTACCAACTGCCCAACCCTGGTCTGCATACAGCCTTCTGGTCCCCTCACTACTCTCTTCATACCTTCACAGGTACCAACTGCCCAACCCTGGTCTGCATACACAGCCTTCTGGTCCCCTCACTACTCTTTTCATACCTTCACAGGTACCAACTGCCCAACCCTGGTCTGCATACAGCCTTCTGGTCTCCCCTTACTACTCTCTTCATGCCTTCACAGGTACCAACTGCTCCAACCCTGGTCTGCATACAGCCTTCTGGTCTCCCTTTCACTACTCTCTTCATGCCTTCACAGGTACCAACTGCCCAACCCTGGTCTGCATACAGCCTTCTGGTCTCCCTCTACTACTCTCTTTCATGCCTTCACAGGTACCAGCTGCCCAACCCTGGTCTGCATACAGCCTTCTGGTCTCCCCTACTACTCTCTTCATGCCTTCACAGGTACCAACTGCCCAACCCTGGTCTGCATACAGCCTTCTGGTCTCCCTCACTACTCTCTTCATGCCTTCACAGGTACCAACTGCCCAACCCTGGTCTGCATACAGCCTTCTGGTCTCCTTACTACTCTCTTCATGCCTTCCACAGGTACCAACTGCCCAACCCTGGTCTGCATACAGCCTTCTGGTCTCCCTTACTACTCTCTTCATGCCTTCTTCATCTTCTTCTTTGCTGCAAAGTAACAGCTAGTATGAAAGTGATTATTGATCATTTAGTCAAAATATTTGAAACATTGTTTAGCATTGTGAGTAGTAGTGAAGACTGGATAAAATAACTTTATTTCACAATTACATTTTAAAGAAACAATAATATTTGAAATTATATTACTGAAATAATATGGCTGTGCATTGCAAATTCTGTAGGGAGGATTACAAAATGACATGAATGTAGTGCTAACACAAATATGAAAGATGTTCATCTTCAACATGGCCATAACTTTGCTGTAATTTCTTTTCATGTACACAGAATTGTTTATACTGGAAGGATTTGAATTACCTGTTGTGGGTCAAATTCAGTTGGTCATCGGTCGCCTTCTTCAATTTTTCCACCACTGCCCTAATGGATTGCTGGAAATGTAGAAATTAATCGATTAAAGAAAAAACAATAAGGCAAAAAATAGAAGAATAAATATCAGTTTGCAAGTTGTAGAATACAATAATATGAAAAGAAACCAGATATGAATAATTCATATATTATTTTAGATTGACAATGTATAAGTGTATCCTATTAATAACAACTTTATTATTAAACTTAAACTTTCTATACAAATTTCTCTGTGAATCAAACACAATCCACATCTCTTCAGATAAAATTCTTGACATAAGTGTAAAATTGTTTGCATCAAATAATTTAGTTAAATTACCTTATACATTAATAATATCTTACTTTAGTTTTGAAAACCTTTTTCCATATCAGTTTCCAAAAATATTGAATTGATAATGTATCCACTCAACACCAATATAGTATCATGATACTATATAGTATATACAGGTATACAGGCATATATATATATATATATATATATAAAATTGTAACTAACAAGACATAGAATTTTTGGTATGGAAGTGTTTGATTGTTATTAAACAATCTGTAACCATGCACCAAATTTGGTCAAAGAATTCCCTATAAATACAAAATGACGCGGCTATCCCCACCTGTATTGGTTCAAATATCAAAAGCAATTTTCAATAACAAACTTTAAAAGAATTTCCAAACACTAGTTTTCTTACATAAGGATAATATTCGTATTTGTCATAGAGTAAACCATTTCAATAAGTTTCTGTAAAACTTCATATATTCAAACAACATAATTGTTTCCATATATATCCAAAGTGCACCCGAAATTCTATCCCTTTGTCTGTTTAATGTATTCAGCAATCATTCGTTGTAGCCCTTTTATCATAAGCCCCCTCAGGGCAGGACCCTTAATTCTCAATGCCATCAGTAAATGTCAATTAACATCTCCCCGCGTCGGTGGGATCTTATGTATGTACATGTGCACAGGTCAGTGACCTTGCACAACGTGGGGCGTAATGTCCCTATGCATAAAACTGGACTCACGTGGTCAGTCAGGAGACAAAACAGGGAGACCAGTCAGAGGCGTGGCGAGGACTCTGCGGCTAGTCGGGCGTCGACCAAGGCCGTTAGCCTCACCAGCGACTACGTCGGCGATGAAGAATCGCCGTCCGACTTCTGAATGTGTGTAAGTGACAGAGCCGGGTCTCCACATCGGGAACATTGGCCACTTCGGTCCCGATGTGCGCTTTCTGTTTTTTAAACTTATCCTATCTCACGACTTGCACCTCTCTCTCTTCATTCGACCATGAGTGGAAGCGAATTAAAACTTTGCTCCAAGGCCTACCTTGCCCTCTCCCGTGCTGTGCGTGCCTTCTGTGTCAGTCGTGCTCACTAGTCCATGACAGCCGCGAGGCATCGCGCAGATCCTCCTGCGTGATCACCTCACATACTCATTCTCTTTCTTGTGGCTCCACTGGTGGGCGTGAAAATTTTCCTCTGAGATTTGCTCAATGGTTAAGCCTGTTCAGGCCAGTAAGCGGATGTTTTAAGCCCGTTGTAATAAAGTATTTTCAGCATGGGACCCACACACATCGTGTGTTGATTATGTGAGTGTTTGTGACTGGGACACCGCGCTGTCGAAGTGTTCAGGTCTGTCTAATGAAGGCGTTTAAATTTTACAAGCGTGCTTGTGCCAGGCGTTTGGCAGATAGGGCTAGGACTAATTCTGCGGGGTCTGGTCCATCTCCAGCTAAGAAACAATGCTTAGATCGCCCCACCCTCACTGCTCACCGTTCTCAATCGCCCGTCTCTCCTGGCGAAGATTTTATGGAAACTTAAATCAGTTCCTATTTATCTGAGAGCGTTAGAAGGCTTTTAGGGGAGCTTCCCTCACCCAGTTTAAGTTCTCATGGCGTACCAGGGTGGTAATGACCGATATTTCTTCTCGCCAGACCTGCGATCTACATTATCTAAGTAGGTCTGCTTCTTGAACGATCACAGACTTGAGAACTTCTAAGCATTCATCGTTGAAGCGGGGGATCGTAGCGGTTGGAGCGTACCAGCTCTCCTATTTCCACGGCTGGGAGAAGTGGTTCTAGGTCTCGTTCACTTTCCTCACCCGAGCTCGGCTCACCCCGAACCGGCCGAACCGGCTCCACACAGCGAACCGGCTCACCATGCGAACCGGCTCCACCTCACGAACGGCTCACCGCGGCCGAGCGGCTCACCAGTACATCTTCGAATGGGTTCACCTGACCCGAACTGATTCACGTAATCAAATGGGTTCACCTGACCGAACTGATTCCGCGTTACTTTCGAAGGGGTTCACCAGGACGAGCGGGTTCACATTCCGACTCAGTTCACCTCAACATAGGTTTCAGTTCGACCACACCATCAGCGTTTTGATTCCGTGAGTCGTTCAGTCTAAGCCTGGTTAGAGGTGGTTGGCCATTTCGATCCGGTTCACCTAGCCGTAAGGTGTGTTTTTAGTCAGAGTGATTCTCGAAGTCGGTCTCATTCACTTTAGGTGAATCAGGATATCCGTCTTGTCAGTCTAGACTCAGTAAGCGTAATTTTGCGCACACTGTAACAATATTTACTTCCTCGGATCCCCAATGCGTCATGTTCCTGGAGCAAAGCGTTGTCGGGGAATGTGCTCCCTTATTAAGGGCGTTTTTAGAGCATGTAGACATACTTGCTCCCGATGGCTGGCAGACAGAGCTCGTTACACTTCAACAGTTGATCACCCGACAAACCCCGTTTTTAGCGACCGGTATTAACTGCTTTCGTCGTCCGCAGTTTCCCATGTCGGACGGTGATAATTTTTATGGAAGCATCATTAGATGTCTTCTCCATGGTTCCGCCTCATCAAAGCGTTCTGTGTTGCCAGTTGACTCACACATCCGATCTACGCCGTCAAATCGCCCGAACCGATTAAGCCACACGAATCGGTTAAGCCATATACCGAATGGATTCACCAGACCGAACCGTTTAGCCATACCGAGATGGATTCACCACACCCAATCGGTTAAGCCATGCGAAGGGATTCACCACACCCAATCGGTTAAGCCATACCGAATGGATTCACCACACCCAATCGGCTCGCCATACCGAATGGTTTCACCAGACCGTACCATCAAATTGCCGAACCCGGTTCACCCGCGCCGAATCGGTTAAGCCATACCAAATGGATTCACCAGACCGAACCGATTCACCACACGAATCGGTTAAGCCATACGAATGGATTCACCAGACCGAACCGTTTACATGCCACGCCGTTATGTGAATCGACATTGACTCAGTTTGCCATAATATTAAGACTGTTTCTTATCGCGCGAAACAGTTCACATCATCGATTCAATTCACAGCAGCGAAGCGATTCACCTCGGCGGAACATTTCACCTCGCCTCACTGGTTCATCTGGCGTTCTAGATCTCTCCATCAGCTGAGATCATTTAACCGGTTGGGATTACCGAACCGATCCAGATCAGTCCGCGATTCAGATCACATCGGACTGATTCAGATCCGCGTCAACTTTCCGGCTCACCACCCTGAACTGATTTACCAGCCGGCTCGTATCGTTTCACCAGGTCGAAAGCTCCTATCGTCGAACCAGTTCACCTGGCGTTCAAGATCAATGTACAGAGGTAGTAGCTATGTGCTTCACCATGCCGATTTGATTTACATGTGTTGTTAGTAGGCGCAGTCATCTAGAGATATCAGCTTTCGGCGCTTGGCGGCCTGGCGATCCCAGTTCTCAAGAGTCCTCCGTGACGGAGCTCATCTCATTCAGATTTAATCTACCATCCGATCTTCACTTTTGATGAATGATTGGTTCAGCGATTCTACCCTTGCCGGTGTAGATATCAGTTCTGCAACCACCGATATGGCATAACTAGATGCGGCTTGCGAGCCAGGAATACTCTCTGACGGCTCCGATGAGTCTTGTTACTACAGACTACTTTCGTAACAAGCGTGTTTGTGTATCCCTTGGTGCAATTGTTGCAGGCGGCTCGTCATCTTCAGCTCCCTTTGTTTTACATGATAAGCAAGTTTCTGGACAGATAACAAATGGATGAAGTTCTTAGCATGGTACCGGCAATGTTTTGTCAAATAGCCAGCATAGCTCAGCCGGAATTTATGGGTTGCGACTTCGCCCGGTTAACCAAAGACCATGTTGTCCATTATTTTTGTCACTTTCGTGTGTAGCGTTTGCAAATGGCGGACTACTGTTTGTTTACGAATTTTGATGATTAGAGTGACTATGAAGTGCCCTTGCAGAATTCTCTTGGTCCCGCGAATCGGATACCAAGTCCAGCCTATAAATGCAAGTAACAACGAGCACTGCCATTCCGATAAGAGTGACTGTGTCGGGATTTTGACAGCCAGTCGAGAGAGACTGCTTATTGAGGGTGGCGGACAGAAACACCCGTGAGCGGTTTGCCTAGTCAAGCACCGAGTTCAGAGGTCACTGCATTATGCAAGGATTGTCACCAGGCAGCGATCTACTACCTATATCACTCCACCTGGCGCACCATTATTTTGTTGGCCAAAGAAAGCGTTCCTGAGGTCACCGATCCTCACGAATTTCTACAATTTGTTTATAATGTGAGCGTTCCTGTAGATTGACTGACAATCTCCATCGCCCGAACATACTACATTGAGCACTCCGTCAGAACTGGCGTAGTTGCTTTCGACTTATTGAGCGTTCTTATATCAGGAGATATCTTTTGTCAGAGGCAAAGAGTGGTTAGACCTCTCATTTCCCTCGACCTCGCGATGGCCGTGGGGTAGCCTAGTGGTTAAAGCGTTGACTCGTCAGCCCAAGACCCGATTCGATCCCCACATGGGCACAATGTGTTAAGCCCATTTCTGGTGCCCCCCGCGTGATTTTGCTGGATTATTGCTAAAGGCGGTGTAAAACTAAACTCAGTCAGTCAGTCAGTCCCTCGACCTGTGAGGCGCCTACCTTCACATCGGATACATCCAGACTATTGGAAGTATCTTCGATTTACTTTTATGGGGCGTCGGTGATACCAATGGAGGATCCTGCTGTATGGGCATATCGCAGGCCCGTGGGTTTTACTCAGATACCCATTCTGTTAACCAGCTACCTGCATTGTCGAGCGTGACAATTGACAACAATATCGGCGACTGTGTTCAAGCCCAGCAGGATCCAGTCGTCCTTCCTTTCCACAGACAGTTCATCATCAAGTTGCTCACGCCAATTAGGATGGCTGCTAAATTCCGAGCAATCAGGGGTAACACCGACCAGCTGTTTCTTCTTATTGGGACAATATTCAACCGCGCCAGGTCATGATGTTTGTGCCCCAGGAGAGGTGGGACAATATTCAGTGCAACGCACCACTAGTGTTAGTCCAACCCACACCTTTTAAGCCAGTGGCAGAAGTTACTAGGGTGGTTGGCGTCGGCACAGGTGCTGACTGACAGGGGCCAGCTGCAGCTTGCCCTCTTCAGATGGTTCTGTGCCCATACATCGGGGGCGACAACCCCAGGGAGTTGATTCGTCTTCCCGCTTAACTACATTCAGTCTTTTCGTTGGTGGCTCAACAAGTTGGAATGTTTGTGTTGGAGTCTCTAGGGTGCCCTTCATACCGACTCAACACCTATTCGTTGGCACATCTTGCAAGCTGGGGCGCTCACTTTCTCCATCAAGTGGCCTAGCAGTGGTCATCAGGAGAAAGGGCCCTTCATCACAACGAATTGGAATTCAACATTGTCATTATCGCCTGTTATTTTCGGGACAACCATCAGCTTCAGCGCCAGATGATCACCAGTTCGCGATCGTTTCTGCTTTGTGTACAATCTGAATAAAATTCTGAATTTTATTTCTGATTTGTGTCTTCGATTCTTCTGGGACTTGTGAGTTTCCAATTCAATTACCCTTTACTCTCCACGGACGCGGTGTCTGTGGGGGTTGTGTCGAAGCAGGGCTGGCCCGATACTGGTCGTCAGACCTTGGAAATCGATGTAATCGCGACTGTTTACACTCGCTAAGCTGCATCCTTTCACTTTCATGAAAGTAGTGACTGAACACCACATTGCTCGGAATCCGGTCCCTGGAGCACTTGTGTTTAATAAGTCAATGGGTTCGAACTGACCATTGCAGGTCTCGCTTTTGAGACGCTGGAGGGTCGCCACCTCACTTACTGTCCTCTGCTCCACGGATTAATTACGTCCAGTAAAGTGAGTCATTCCCCGAAGTGTTACACCGTGAAGTTACAAAAAGCATCGCAAGAGCTACCGCCCGTCTGCGTAAAGAGACTGTTAATACCCTTGTCTACTGCTTCCAGGCGGAAGTCTCTCGCACAACACTCTCATATTGGCTACGAGCTACAATACTCTTTGAGCCTACACTTTTGCCGGGTTTGCCACCACCTCACGCAGTCAACCCTCATGAAACCAGGGCATTGGCCTCTACTATGGCGTTGCATAGCAACTGCTCGTTAACTGCCATAATGGAGGGTTGTTTTTGGCGATCTGACACAGTTTTTTCGTCTCATTACCTCAGAGATGTGTCGGTGACGGATATTCAAGGCCTTCATCAGTTTGGACCACTTTCGTCCCTTGCCCAGCAGTTATCAGCGGCACAACATCGCAGATAATGAACTTCCTTGTGCTCCGATGCTATATGGATCCCACTGTGCAGTTGATCCCAAGTCGTGGTCGTTTCTGCTTGTGTACAATCTGAATAAATCTGAAAAACTTTTTCTGATTTTACGTCTTAAAGGATTTAGATTTCTCCTCTCATTTTGTTTGAGACTACAGAGAGTCGCCTGACACAGAAGGCACGCATACAGCACGGAGAGGGCAAGGTAGGCCTTGGAGCAAAGTTTTAATTCGTTTCCACTCATGGTCGAGATGAAGAGAGAGAGGTGCAAGTCGTGAGATAGGATAAGTATATAAATATACAATTTATAGTTAAAATTTTCAAATATTGCAATCTGTATGTGATGTTATGAGACGTACATCTTTATTAGATTAAGTTTTGAAATCGGTTAGGCTCTTACTCTACTACATATACTAAGCCTCTACGCATATCGCATTTAATGCAGATCAACGCTATCTGCGGGTTCCGAAATCGTCCCATTCAAATCAGACTCCGGTTTCAAGGATTTTTCTAATAATTTGTTCCTCTATAACTATTGCTATAGACAATAGCTTATAACGAGTTATGCAATACCATATTTACTCTTTGTGAAAAGCGGCTAAATCTTTTCATGTGGTAATAGTAGTCGTAGAAGTATAATAAGTTATGGCTTACTAAGCTTTATTTAGTGGAGACTGATTATCCAGTCTATATCCTACTTCTTCCTTTGCCAACGTGTTTTTGTGCTTAATTATGATACCGCGAAAATTTAGTATCCTTGTGCATAATACTTTTATGGTCTCTGGCACACAATATACAATTCGCTAAAATATCTTGAGCCAAGTTCACTTGAATTAAGTTTTCATCAACTCTCGGTTTAGACTTTTGAAGTTGGTTAGGTTTATTTTTTTCTCGTGCCAATTCTACTTTTAGTGCAGATCACATCTACAGCTGCTAGCCTTGCCGAGTCTAGGCTCACCAATATAAGACTCCCAATTTCAAAGATCTTACTATTGTCATGAAAATATTACATTCATATGCAAGCGGCGGCAATGATTACGCGGGTTATGTTTTTGAGTGTACTTATCAGTCAGGTATTCCGACTGTATGGACGACAGCGAGAAGGAGTTTGCCTCTCGGTGGAAACGACCAATATTATGTTTGTTTTGTAATGAGCTGGGCAGCCGCTCACATGTATTTTTGTACGAGCTGGAATCTCCGGCTCACTTGTGTTTTGTGTATACACCTGACCAATGATGACAATTGATTCATGTATTACCTTGACGTTCCTGTATAACTAATCTAATGCCATTCACGATCATTTGACTTATGATCAATGCCTGTACCAAATATTTGTCAACCCGTCAATGTCCCATGTATTGTACTGTATACTTGTACATCCAATATTGTCACTATTTCCCAAACAAAAGCGCTTTTGAGGACAAAAGCTCCACCCGACGCTCAGGGTGTTGTCATAGAGTAAACCATTTCAATAAGTTTCTGTAAAACTTCATATATTCAAACAACATAATTGTTTCCATATATATCCAAAGTGCACCGAAATTCTATCCCCTTTGTCTGTTTTAATGTATTCAGCAATCATTCAGTGTAGCTCTTTTATCATAAGCCCCCTCAGGGCAGGACCCTTAATTCTCAATGCCATCAGTAAATGTCAATTAACATCTCCCCATGTCGGATCTTATGTATGTACATGTGCACAGGTCAGTGACCTTGCACAACGTGGCGAATGTCCCTATGCATAAAACTGGACTCACGTGGTCAGTCAGGAGACAAAACATATATACAGTCAACTCGTTAATCCGACACTTGTGGTTGCAGAGAAAATATGTCGGATTAACGAAAATGTCGGATTAGCGAAAATGTCGGAAAAATATCAGAAATTGTAGATCTGGTTATCGTCTTCGTTTGTAAAACATTCAGTAATAAAAATATAACAATACATCCTTGATATCATTTATTAACAATCATAGATGGCATAACATACATGTACATATAAAATCACATAATCAATCAGTTTAGTATCGATTTCAAAATCACATTGGCACAAAACTCACGTTTGTTTTACCAGTCGTCGCTAGTTCACTCTCAGCAGCCATTATGACCGGATGTTGAATGAGTCACTGTTTGCATACAACTGGTTCCACAGTAACATATGGATGTCTAAGTGAACAATAATTTAAAACTTGAAATAGTCTTTGAGGGTTTTGTTGTTCATTTTTTCTGAGGTCTTCTGCATTTTAGTTTTCAGCGTGTCGATGAAGTCCAGGTCACTCACATCAAACCGTCTAAGTTGTGTGTCACAAATGTCTGTAAACTGTTCAACAAACTTTTGACCTCAGGTAGCTTGGGAATGATTGGCTCGGTTGTCTGGTCATCTTCAGTGTTGATTGTTGTTTCTTCTTCGACAGTAGGTCGGATAATCTCGATGATATCATCTTCTGTCATGGCTTCCTCACATGGCAGATTTAAGTCAAATTCTAGGAAGTCACTGACAGATGCGGGTGCATCCGGGTATAGCTTGTCAAGAGAGTTTCCTGTAAGTCTCGGGCGTCTTCAGTTGGTTCATTGTCGGGCTCGATCTGGCTGTCAGTAGGTGGCAGGATTTTTGTATGACGCCAGCAGTTGATGATCGTTGGTTGCTTTACATCTCTCCACGCTGATCGGATAAACAGTAGGGCTTGCTTGATATCAAGTGGTACTGGCGTGTCTGCGCTGGCGTTGTCAAGATGAAGTTTCATCTGCTGCTTCTTGTAAAGAAGTTTGAAATTCTTTATGATTCCTGCATCTAGGGGCTGAATGTGGGATGTTGTATTGGGAGGCAGATAGTGAAGCTTTACGTTGGTGAGATCACGGAGGCATGGGAAGGGCGTTGTCAATCAGCAATATCACTTGTAGTAAATGATTAAGCTGCGTGCGCATGTGCCTATCAAACTTCACAAGCCAGTCTTTGAAGATCAGTGCTGTCATCCAAGCCTTCTTGTTTGAATACCAGTGGCACACAGAATTAGGATCAAAAGTTCTACCAAAACATCTGGGCCTGTTAAATTTCCATATTACCAGTGGTTTAGGTTTGTCAGTGCCTGATGCGTTCACCACAAGCATAACAGTAAGTCGATCTTTTGCTTGTTTCTTGCCAGACACAGGACAAGTGCTCAGTGTGGTATTGGGTTCAATTTTGTAAAACAAGCCAGTTTCATCACAGTTGTAGGCGTCACCGCGGTTGTATTCAGCCAGGATTTGCTGCAATTCTTCTCTACCTCGTCTACAGAACTCTGTGGGGCTGAGGCTGATTCACCATGAATTTTGTGCGTCTTAATTCCATAATGGCTGCTTAAATCTGGTCACCCATCCACTACTGTAGGCAAAGTCAGTAACCCCTAATTTCTCCCCTAGAATCTTAGCCTGCTCTCTTAACAGTTCATCATTCACATTAATGAACCTACTTCTAACATCGGTAAACCATAAAAACAATGCCTTTTCAAGATCCTCCTGCTGGGGTTTTCTAGCTCTTGAAGTATTGGAATCAGTCGTAGAGGCGGCTCAACCACTTAGCAGACTGCTTCAGGATGTCGAATCGGTTGATCGTCAATCTTCACATCAAACTTCTGCGCAGCAAAAGTGATGACTTGTTGTTGTGTTGTCTGGGGTTTGTCCTTCTTCAAAGGCAGATTTCTTTCTTGATCAATGCGTAACTTCTACTTTCGGGCTCGCTTAGCAGGTGGTGTACTTTCGTGACAGACATCTTGTCGTGATGAATGCTCAGGTCGGTTGTAAGCGTTTTATACAGCTTCGCTCTATTGTTATTTCTTGATTAAATCGCCTCAATTAATTATCTTGTGTTTCTAATTAACAAGTGTGATGTTCACCGGCGTGGGTGTCAAGCAGCCAGTATGGCGCAGCTAATCACCTTTCATGTGTGATGTTTGTATCACGGTCGGATCATCCGACCCGGCTGTGTTGATTATCCGGATTAGCGAATGTTTTTACAATGTGTTTACAATGATCGGTTGCTAGATTGGTGTGTCGGAGTCGAATCGCGAGAATGTCGGATTAGCGAGTAATTATCACTGTTTTAAATGGTTCCCTAAGTTTTGTCGGATTAGCGTGATTGTCGGATTAGCGAGTGTCGGATTAGCGAGAGCTGACTGTATTCACTGCACCTGACAAGGTCGTGGGACGTTCAGTTTCTCTCTCTGTGATCGACGACTGCTGCTGAATTCCAGTTCGTGTACACGAACCTCCAAAGCTTCTAGAGACACTCGATGCCATTTTCTTGATTTAGATAATACGTACAAGCGTAGGAATAATGCGACGACGAGTTTAATGGGTGCCAATTTCGCCGACGGGGCAGGTGGGTTTTAACAGTAAATATGAATAGTTGGTAATAAGGAATAATACACCATGCCCCAAAAAAGGTAAATGTAGGGGCTTTAACCTAGAGTAATTTAGAATAGAAACGTTTATAAATAAGATAAAAATACAATAAAGACCGAAGTTATAAAAGGGAAAGAAATGAGGAAAAACCCGCAGTGATTGTTAATAAATGAGAGATAGAGTTACATATTTGGGGGTGGAGGGTGGGGGTGGGAGGTGGGTGGTATAAAATGAGTATAGCATAATGGGGCATATAAAATGATGCAGGTAGGCTGCATGATTTAAATAAGGGGCTTGAGAAAGAAAGAAATAGGGGTTAAATAGGGGGGAGGCGGTGAGGCAAAGGCCGTGGCTGTGAGTTGAAAGGCTGTGGGTGAGCTGGCTGGGTTGAGAGGCCATGACCTTGTACTGGAGAGGTTGTGCTGGTTTGTTTACAATTTAGTGGCTACTGATTGGCTGAGAGAGGGCGCGGACCTCATAGCAGAAATAAAGCGCTCTGGATAAGTGAAATTGATTCCCAGGTCTAGATAGGTAGGCTTATATTGGTAATAGAGTAATAGTATGGATAAATGAGGTTTTGAAGCCTAGTCTAAATATATAAGCTATTGAGAGTTAGTGTAATGGAGATTTGTTTGGGAGGTTCTAAATTTTATGGATTAGGTTGGAGTTTTGTAGGAAGGTGGCTATGGCGTGGAAGACAGTGGGCGGGTTGAGGGGATTAAGAAGTAAATGTATATTATTGTGGTATTTAGATGGTATACTGCTGTGTAGTTGTGTGATGTTTGTTTGTTGAAGGTGGCATTGTGTGAATATATGGTTAATGTCTTCTGGTGTGTTGCAGTGGGAGCAGAGTCCATCTGGGTGTCTGTTTTGTTTATAGAGTGTATAATTGAGATTTGCGATGCCTGTGATTAGTCGGTTTATGCAAATGTCAATGTTTTTGATATTTGAGAATGTAGGGAGTTTGCTGATAGTTTTTTTATCCCCCGCAACGTGTTTTGCGGGGGGTATTAAAATGGACTCCGTCCGCGGCGCAAGTCCCATCCGTCCGTCCGTGCACATTTGTCTTTTCCGGAGCAGAACTCTAAAACCGTTCAATATTTCTTCACCAAACTTGACACATAGATAGATTTGGTGGAGTACTGGTGCCTTTTGGTAGTTTTGGAATTCTGAATAAAACATTTTTGGCGTTTCCATGGCAACAATTTCGACTTAGAATGAAATTAGTGGTAGTGCTCTCTTCCGGAGCCGAACTCTAAAACCGTTCAATATTTCTTCACCAAACTTGGCACATAGATAGATCTGGTGGTGTACTTGTGCCTTTTGGTAGTTCTGGAATTCTAGATAAAATATTTTTGGCGTTTCCATGGCAACAAGTTTTGACTTAGCCTGAAATTGGTGGTAGTACACTTTTCCGGAGCTGAACTCTAAAACCGTTCACTATTTCTTTACCAAACTTGGTACATAGGTTGGTCTGGTGGTGTACTGGTGCCTTTTGGTAGTTTTGGAATTCTGAATAAAATAGTTTTGGCATTTCCATGGCAACATGTTTGACTTAGCCTGAAATTGGTGGTAGTGCTGTTTTCCGGAGCTGAACTCTAAAACCGTTCACTATTTCTTCACCAAACTTGGCACATGGATAGATCTGGTGGTGTCCTGGTGCCTTTTCATAGTTTTGGAATTCTGAATAAAATAGTTTTGGCATTTCCATGGCAACATGTTTGACTTAGCCTGAAATTGGTGGTTGTGCTGTTTTCCGGAGCTGAACTCTAAAACCGTTTACTATTTCTTCACCAAACTTGGCACATACATTGGTCTGGTAGTGTACTGGTGCCTTTTGGTAGTTTTGGAATTCTGAATAAAATATTTTTGGCGTTTCCATGACAACAAGTTTGACTAAAACAGAAATTAGTGGTAGTGCTCTTTTCCGGAGCAGAACTCTAAAACCGTTCAATGTTTCTTCACCAAACTTGGCACATACATAGATCTGGTGGTGTACTTGTGCCTTTTGGTAGTTTTGGATTTCTGAATAAAATATTTTGGCATGTCCATGGCAACAAGTTTGACTAAAACAGAAATTAGTGGTAGTGCACTTTTCCGGAGCAGAACTCTAAAACCGTTCAATGTTTCTTCACCAAACTTGGCACATACATAGATCTGGTGGTGTACTTGTGCCTTTTGGTAGTTTTGGATTTCTGAATAAAATATTTTTGGCATTTCCATGGCAACAAGTTTGACATAGACTGAAATTAGTGATAGTGCTCCTTTCTGGAGCAGAGCTTTAAAATCCTTTCAATACTCTCCTTCCACTTTTCTATATACACACCTAAATATTTGACATAATCATAACTCGTAGACATAATCATGAAGAGTATTTTGCCATTGCGGGGGATATTGATGACTTTGTCTTCTTGTTGATGATGTTTTTAACCCATGTTGATTTATTAGTATTTATGTTGTGCTGGAAGTTGAATAATTTGGATATATTTGTTTTAATAAGTTGTTTGAGTTCTGTTTTGGATGTGTGGAAATTGATGCTGGGTGAGTTGTGTGTGGTTGCTAGCTTGGCGGCTGTGTCTGCAGTGTTATTTCCTGGAATGTTGGTGTGGCTGGGTATCCATATGAATGTTATGTTTTTGTTTAAGCGTTTGAGTGAGTCTGTTTGTATTATAATATTATGCATTAAGTCAGGGCGTGATTTTGAGTGCATATTTTGTATTTGTTTGATAGAGCTGAGAGAGTCGGAGAGTATGAGAATGTCCACCACAAAGGTCTGAGACTTTGTCTTAGGTCATTCAGAACATCTCCTGTTGACAGTCTCTATGTCGAGGCAGATGAACCATCTCTTACCCAACGCCATATAAAATTATCATTACAATATATTACCAAACTATATTCTAACGTGTCTAATCCTGCATTTCACTGCATCTTTAATCCTCGTTATGAGGATTTGTACAACAAGAAATCTTCTCTTGTTCCGCCTCTTGGGCTCAGGATTAAGCCATTCATTACTGCTGCCGGCATTGAGCTGGAAAATATATCTCCTTCCCGTCTTCTTTCTTCTCCTCCTTGGCAATTGGTTAGGCCACAAGTCGACCTAACACTCTATAAATTTAAAAAATCAGAAACTAATGACTTACTATATAAACAAGAATATAATCAATTAAAAAGTAAATATAATACATATAAATCCTTATTTACAGAAGGGTCCAAGGATGGTGGCGCGGTTGCTTGTGCCACTGTCATTGGGTCCAAAACAATATCTTCCAGATTACCCAATGACAGTTCAATTTTCACAGCAGAAGCAAACGCAATACTAACAGCTCTTAAATATATAAATAGACACCCTAAATATAAACAATAATAATATTTTCTGACTCTCTTTCTTGCCTTCAGGCGATTAAAAATATTTTTAATTCTTTTAATAGAAATTATAGAATTATATAATGATCTTGCAACTGGCCTATACGACATCGTACTCTGTTGGTTACCCAGCGACGTTGGCATTTCTGGGAATATAATGGCTGATTTTGCTGCCAAGGCAGCACTCAACAAATCTGTGACACCACTTCTGATCCCATACTCTGATTACAAAGCTAGCATTAGAACTTACATCCGTGATCTGATGCAAAAGAAGTGGGACGCCCAAGTAGGTATCAATAAATTACATGCAATAAAACCAACTATCGGTTACACCTACTTGGGTTGTCAGTCCAGATTTGAAGAGGTCATCATACGACGATGTCGTATTGGCCACACAAGATATACTCATGAGTACCTATTGAAAGGTGAGGATCCTCTGTTTTGTATCCCTTGTGATGAAAGAATCACATTCAAGCATGTCCTGCTTGACTGTGTTGAATATTCCATCACAAGGGATATCTATTTTAAATCACGAACTATGAAGGATCTTTTTAGTAATGTCAGTGCTCATTTAATTATTGCATTTTTAAAAGAATTAGATTTGTTAAATGATTTGTAAATAGATAAATGGTATTTTAAACATGGTAGTATAAATTTGCAACTGAGATTGTTAGTGGCTGTATCCTCGAAGGGGGTTGAAGTAGCGTAAACTTATTGCCCTCCTGAGTGGGTACGTAAGTCCCAAACTTTCAAAGTTAAATTTTGCTTACCCGATTTTTAAACGTAGTATATTTGTTCCTTTAAATTTCGGCTAAACTTGTCCTACAGTCGCCAGCGGCTGAAGGGATGGTGTAAATCCAACTAGGGTCCATGCAGGTAGCAAAGGCACTGTAAGTATGGTCCCTAGTATGGTGATCTACCTTCAGTTGTTGGCGATCTATAGCCCATTTTACATTGTATTGTCCAGAAATAATTTTCTACTTTTAAAGATATATGCTAGCCAGTTTTAACTCAATCTGTGATAATCTAGTGGTTTTACTGTCCTTCGTTGACAGGCTTGTATATATTATATGTATGTATTATGAATTTAGAACTAGTTTTAGTCACGATATGGCTGAAATATTGCCGATGTGACTTTAAATCTTAACTCACTCACTCACTCACTGTTTGAAGGGTTCGAAGATGTCCTCATCACCTGCCGAAGCGTTGTCCATATCTAACAAGATGAAAACACGGTTGTGTTAGGGTACATATTTTGTATGAGAAGGATCCATATACCTGAAAAGCATCTGGCATCTAGATAAATGCAATGCATCCTGGTTATATATATCGGTCTACATATAAGAGAAACATCCAAGATGTTATATGCATAGCATAGAGCAAACATCTCTATGAAGAATTCCAATCAACAACAACATGGATGCGCTTACATACCTTGGTACCATCCAGTATACATCCCGTTTCAGGGAATGGCATAGTGTAAAGTATGGAATGGATTTTGGAATGGAATAGTGGAATGGAATAGTGGAATGGAATTTGGAGTGACACAGATTTGCTATTTATAAACAAGTCTCCACTCTAATATGCTAAGACAGTTTATAAACAGCTGGTCACTGATATGGCACGTAAGATAAGAGATGTCGGTGTCAGCTTCTCTCTTCAGCCATGGCCCATCCACCACACACTCAAAGGCACATGACTCTGGGGGAATAATTTTGAGTTTAAATAATATTTTCTAGGTTATGTAGGTAATAAGAACAAGATGTCCTGAAGAAAGGCCAATGGCATGTGTTGTCTATGTATCTAGATTTGCGTATTATGGGGATATAATTACTAATATATATCCCTGTAATTATTATTCTGTACTTCTTTGAAGCAAGGCTAACGGCACGCCCGCATTGTGGCAGGCACCTGTGATTTAGCAGGATTAGACATATATAGAGAGGAAACAGATTATTCAACACAATAGTCTCAGGATATTCTTATGAAGCACAATGTAAAGGACACGATGTAAAGGAAAATAACATATATATTAGGACTAATTTTGATATTAATCTTGTTTTTTATCATAAAAAGCAATCTATAATGTGTATATTATCACAAATGTTACACAGTCTCAATAACTGTCACTTAAAATCACAATTTCTTGATTATATACAAAATAAGAACAAGTTGTTCACTCCACTTTTTGTGTCCATAGACAGAGGAATATATTTACCAAGATACAATCAAAACCTTATGTACTACTATATCGACTTACAGAGCTAGTAGATAATATTCCAGTCATCTCATTAAATGCAAATTATTAGCAGTGGAAATTAAAAGACTTTATCTTGTGGGTTTCTTAAATCCATACCCCAAGTACACAGATAAGGCTCAGTACAGTGAAGCCACGTTAGTCAGGACTCCGATAATCCGGATGTCTCGCCTCCCGGGCGATTTCAGCTTGTTACCAATCTATGCCTATATAATTTGCCTCGATAATCCGGAAATTTGGTTTCCGGAACCGGACGGTAAGTAGCTGTCACCAATTAGTAAAATAAACAGTAAATTGCTTCACAGTCCGGACGCTGTAAGTCGTGTTCACGAACCGTAACAACACCTCCCGGCGATGTTTACTTTATTAACTGGCCAACTGGGTTGTTGTTTTAATTAGACAGTAAAAGCTCCCGACTGAAGATGCTGTACATTTACACTTTGATTGACACCACAATACAAAGGCGTGGATGACAAGTGAGCTGTTTTGTGATTGGTTAATGTACTTTGACAGACAGATGCGTCACGGACTTAAAGTGATTTTGCTTTACTTACGATAATGCTGCAAGTCACAAGTGTGCTTCGCTAACTTTTGCTTAAATGTGACCAAATACCACGCCTCATATTCAACCGATGGATGCAGGAATAATTCGACTTTCAAGGCATACTACAATAGATCGCTTTGTTAGACATTACCTCACCTGTGCTGAGGAAGGACGTGATCAGACACGCCGGATCAACATGGATGTCACTGGTAAAATTATTGATGTGATGAATTAAGCTTTACATTAAATGCTTATTTGTTTTATCCAGATTCGTGTCGTTTTTGTAATAGTTAGGGAAGCAACTTGGGTCTTGATTCAGTAGTCCGGACTATTCGCAATGCGGACGAATTTACTGAGAAACGCAACCGTCCGGATTAACGAGGCTTCACTGTATATTTCTTAAATAACTCAACCGATTTGAGGGGGTATAGTTTTCATCATTGAATTGTTGGTGTGGTCAAGTGTTCTGAGGTACATACTTGATTTGTAGTCGCAACAATATCCTCTTGTGCTCTTCTGTCAATTGATCTTTAATTTCGTTATGTATCAAAACTTGACACATTTCAAAACTGGGACAAACCCTTCCAGCTCAGTCCGCATTTAAATGGAAATAGGTATTTTGTAGGAAAATACTTTTCCTTTTTTCCTTGCTCTTTGGACTTTGGTACAGTCTGTGATCAAATCGTTTCAAAAGTAAATCATTAGGAGGTATTCTTGTTTTGGGTGTGAACTGTTGACCACAGCCGTAGCATTTCTTTATCAATCCTGCCATAAAAGTAATGCGGAAGGGTTGTTCGTTGTCCTTATCCACAGCACTACTCGGAGCATATTGCACTGGAACTGTGGATAAACAATTGGCTTTGCCCTTCCTCCTCTGTGTTGCCTTCGTAGCCTTGCTTCCCCGGTTTCGGGGCATATTATGATTTGAAAGTGATGTAATGCTGCCTGTGGGAGATTGTCTCCTGTATTTTGTTAAATATTCAGACAGTACATCAAGATGTTGTGCTAGTGCTATGGAATGCTGGCACAGCTTGAAACTTTGGAATCTTCTACATTGACTATCACATGAAATGGTCAGAGTAGTAGGTGCTATGGAATGCTGGCACAGCTTGAAACTTTGGAATCTTCTACATTGACTATCACATGAAATGGTCAGAGTAGTAGGTGCTATGGAATGCTGGCACAGCTTGAAACTTTGGAATCTTCTACATTGACTATCACATGAAATGGTCAGAGTAGTAGGTGCTATGGAATGCTGGCACAGCTTGAAACTTTGGAATCTTCTACATTGACTATCACATGAAATGGTCAGAGTAGTAGGTGCTATGGAATGCTGGCACAGCTTGAAACTTTGGGAATCTTCTACATTGACTATCACATGAAATGGTCAGAGTAGTAGGTGCTATGGAATGCTGGCACAGCTTGAAACTTTGGAATCTTCTACATTGACTATCACATGAAATGGTCAGAGTAGTAGGTGCTATGGAATGCTGGCACAGCTTGAAACTTTGGAATCTTCTACATTGACTATCACATGAAATGGTCAGAGTAGTAGGTGCTATGGAATGCTGGCACAGCTTGAAACTTTGGAATCTTCTACATTGACTATCACATGAAATGGTCAGAGTAGTAGGTGCTATGGAATGCTGGCACAGCTTGAAACTTTGGAATCTTCTACATTGACTATCACATGAAATGGTCAGAGTAGTAGGTGCTATGGAATGCTGGCACAGCTTGAAACTTTGAATCTTCTACATTGACTATCACATGAAATGGTCAGAGTAGTAGGTGCTATGGAATGCTGGCACAGCTTGAAACTTTGGAATCTTCTACATTGACTATCACATGAAATGGTCAGAGTAGTAGGTGCTATGGAATGCTGGCACAGCTTGAAACTTTGGAATCTTCTACATTGACTATCACATGAAATGGTCAGAGTAGTAGGTGCTATGGAATGCTGGCACAGCTTGAAACTTTGGAATCTTCTACATTGACTATCACATGAAATGGTCAGAGTAGTAGGTGCTATGGAATGCTGGCACAGCTTGAAACTTTGGAATCTTCTACATTGACTATCACATGAAATGGTCAGAGTAGTAGGTGCTATGGAATGCTGGCACAGCTTGAAACTTTGGAATCTTCTACATTGACTATCACATGAAATGGTCAGAGTAGTAGGTGCTATGGAATGCTGGCACAGCTTGAAACTTTGGAATCTTCTACATTGACTATCACATGAAATGGTCAGAGTAGTAGGTGCTATGGAATGCTGGCACAGCTTGAAACTTTGGAATCTTCTACATTGACTATCACATGAAATGGTCAGAGTAGTAGGTGCTATGGAATGCTGGCACAGCTTGAAACTTTGGAATCTTCTACATTGACTATCACATGAAATGGTCAGAGTAGTAGGTGCTATGGAATGCTGGCACAGCTTGAAACTTTGGAATCTTCTACATTGACTATCACATGAAATGGTCAGAGTAGTAGGTGCTATGGAATGCTGGCACAGCTTGAAACTTTGGAATCTTCTACATTGACTATCACATGAAATGGTCAGAGTAGTAGGTGCATATTTTAACAGGTGTGGACTGGCTAACCCCAAGGAGTTCTTGATGAAAAAGGATTTGTTGTCCTTACACCCAGGAAGAGTTTTTATGTTGTCACAGTCGGACAAAAGATCCTCTGCACATGAAAACATGTCAGCCAATGTCCGAAATGGAATGCAGATAATTTCACTTTCCTCTGCACTGATTTTGAGTTTTTGTAAACTCTGGTTGCTTTGCTCAAATGTAGGTAGGTCACTGCGATGATTTTCGTTGAGGTCATCATCTGGAACAAAGGCCTGCAATGGTTCCTGAAAGAACCTGAAAACAACATAATGCATGTTAAACTTAAAAGAAATGGGATTACTCCATTTGACTTTGATCACAAACAATGTACTTTGTAACTGTGTTTAAAATATGTCTAAAGGTTAAAGGAAATTAATATATGACCACGAATGTCAGTCAAAACAGCTTTGGTTACTGAGGCCCCTCTTACTGTTATCAGTACATTTTCTCCAGTTTGTTCCCCTCTTACTGTTATCTGTACATTTTCTCCAGTTTGTTCCCCTCTTACTGTTATCAGTACATTTTCTCCAGTTTGTTTCCCCTCTTACTGTTATCAATTTTACATTTTTCTCGAGTTTGTTCCCCTCTTACTGTTATCAGTACATTTTTCTCCAGTTTGTTCCCCTCTCACTGTTATCAATTTACATTTTTCTCAGTTTGTTCCCCTCTCACTGTTATCAATTACATTTTCTCCAGTTTGTTTTCCCCTCTTACTGTTATCGGTACATTTTTTTTTCTCCAGTTGTTCCCCTCTTACTGTTATCAGTACATTTCTCCAGTTTGTTCCCCTCTTACTGTTATCAGTACATTTTCTCTCCAGTTTGTTCCCCTCTTACTGTTATCAGTACATTTCTCCAGTTTGTTCCCCTCTTACTGTTATCAATTTTCTGGTTTTTCATTTCTCAGTTTGTTCCCCTCTTACTGTTATCAGTACATTTTTCTCCAGTTTGTTCCCCTCTTACTGTTATCAGTACATTTTCTCCAGTTTGTTCCCCTCTTACTGTTATCAGTACATTTTCTCCAGTTTGTTCCCCTCTTACTGTTATCAGTACATTTTCTCCAGTTTGTTCCCTCTTACTGTTATCAATTACATTTTCTCCAGTTTGTTCCCCTCTCACTGTTATCAGTACATTTTTTTTCTCAGTTTGTTTCCCCTCTGACTGTTATCAGGTACATTTTCTCCAGTTTGTTCCCCTCTTACTGTTATCAGTACATTTTCTCCAGTTTGTTCCCCTCTTGCTGTATCAGTACATTTTCTCCAGTTTGTTCCCCTCTTACTGTTATCAGTACATTTTCTCCAGTTTGTTCCCCTCTTACTGTTATCAGTACATTTTCTCCAGTTTGTTCCCCTCTTACTGTTATCAGTTACATTTCTCCAGTTTGTTCCCTCTTACTGTTATCAGTACATTTTCTCAGTTTGTTCCCCTCTTACTGTTATCAGTACATTTTCTCAGTTTGTTCCCCTCTTACTGTTATCAGTACATTTTCTCCAGTTTGTTCCCCTCTTACTGTTATCAGTACATTTTCTCCAGTTTGTTCCCCTCTTACTGTTATCAGTACATTTTTCTCCGGTTTGTTCCCCTCTCACTTGTTATCAGTACATTTTTCTCCAGTTTGTTCCTCTCTTTATCGGGTATTCTCCAGTTTGTTCCCCTCTTGCTGGGTATCGGTACATTTTCTCCAGTTTGTTCCCCTCTTACTGTTATCAGTACATTTTCTCCAGTTTGTTCCCCTCTTACTGTTTATCCAGTACATTTTCTCCAGTTTGTTCCCCTCTCACTGTTATCAGTACATTTTCTCCAGTTTGTCCCCTCTTACTGAGGTATCGGTACATTTTTCTCTTAGTTGTTTCCCCTCTTACTGTTATCAATTACATTTCTCTCGGATTTGTTCCCCTCTCACTGTTATCAGTACATTTTCTCCAGTTTGTTCCCCTCTTACTGTTATCAATTTACATTTCTCCAGTTTGTTTCCCCCTCTTACTGTTATCAGTACATTTTCTCCAGTTTGTTTCCCCTCTTACTTTCCACTGTTATCAGTACGTTTTCTCCAGTTTGTTTCCCCTCTTACTGTTATGTTTTGTTTCTCAGTTTGTTCCCCTCTTACTGGTATTGAGTACATTTTTCTCAGTTTGTTCCCCTCTTACTGTTATCCAGTACATTTTCTCAGTTTGTTCCCCTCTTACTGTTATCGGTACATTTCTCCAGTTTGTTCCCCTCTTACTGTTATCAGTACATTTTCTCCAGTTTGTTTCCCCTCTTACTGGTATTAGTACATTTTTTTCTCCAGTTTGTTCCCCTCTTACTGTTATCAGTACATTTTTCTCCAGTTTGTTCCCCTCTTACTGTTATCAGTTCATTTTTCTCCAGTTTGTTCCCCTCTTACTGTTATCAGTACATTTTTCTCCAGTTTGTTCCCCTCTTACTGTTATCAGTTCATTTTTTTTTTTTCCTCCAGTTTGTTCCCTCTTACTGTTATCAGTACATTTTCTCCAGTTTGTTCCCCTCTTACTGTTATCAGTTCATTTTCTCAGTTTGTTCCCCTCTTACTGTTATCAGTACATTTTCTCCAGTTTGTTCCCCTCTTACTGTTATCAGTACATTTTTTTCAGTTTGTCCCCAGTTACTGAACCTGTTTAGCAGTGAAAAATTGTTTACTTGGTATTAGGAGCATATATGACATAAGCTATTACATATGATGGTTAGAAGTTGTATATTCATTCAAATAATCATCAAACTGTCGTATTGATGGTCCACAATCCAAAACTGAGACCAACAAATGACAAAATTAAGGACTGTTGTTCCTTCAGTTAACAAGGCTAATTGATACATACAAACAACATCCTCCTGTCTCCCCAATAAAACTGATAACAACAGCTAGCTACACATATTGCAATGTTTTCAACTTCTCTATATATTTCATTCCCTGTGTTGTCTGATATGTTTTACTTTTTAGATGAGGCGATATTTCATACATGCTGGTATAACACTGTGGTCCACCTAACTGCATATCAAGTTACACTCTTATGTAGATCTAATTCATTGGTAATTAGTAAAGAAAGAAGAAGAAAATAGGCTAATGCTGTTTCATCAGATTGTTTTGCACAATTCCTGTATTCTCTCTTTTACTGTTTCTGATGTTCTGGTGAATCGTTCATTTCTATTACTGTTTCCATGTGGTTGTACCGCCACTTGTTGCTCCTGTCCCTCAAAGTAATACTGGACAAACAGATGATCCAGCATCTGGTCAGTGTTTGGATCTTGAAGTGTAATCACAATCCTGTGAAGTTGGTCACATGACTTGCAAGAATCTGATCAGCCTGGTCATCCGAGCCTGCGTTGTCGGAGAAAGGTGTACAAGGTTTCACTGTCTCTGCCTTCAAGTCTATAAAGACAGTCTCTGTATGAGTGCCCTTCTGAGTCCACCTCCCCATACCATCACACACAGCATTTTTCCAATGTCCTAATTTCTCAATGCTGTAGACAAATGAGACATTTTTGTCAATACCAGATGGGATGTTGCAGGCTAGCTCTTTAGAGTTAAGATTTTTGAGCAATAGAAGAACAGCTTCTTTAGTTGATATTCCATACTTCAGCAACTTGTACACTGGTAAAGAGGAATCGCCATTATAGAATGTCTGAAACATTTGATCTTTGTTTTCTGTTATAAGATGTGAAATAGACGTCTTGAGACATCTTATAGGATATTGAAGTGATGGTAAATTGGCGTCATCATCATCAACATCATCTCTCTTTGAAGACACTTGGTAGTCTCCACGTTCTACTACAACATCTCCAATTGATTTATCTATTTCAATATCTGGAAGAGATGAATCACTATCAGAACTCATTCCAGCAAACAATTCTCTGGAGGTATTCCGCCTGGCTCGGACATGGCTACTTTTTTGATAGCCTTTTTGCTGGACTACAGCAATCATCACTTGACTCAGTGATGATGATGGGAGAGTCATCTGTAGGTAGACTTGACTCAGTGATGATGATGGGAGAGTCATCTGTAGGTAGAGAGTGATGATGATGGGAGAGTCATCTGTAGGTAGAGAGTGATGCAGCTTGAACTGAGCTTTTCTTTTCTGTCTAAATGCATTGCTGGACTTAACAGGTGAAGCATCTGAGTCCGTGGAATGTATAGTAATTAATAATGTCTTGGTTGAATACCTAAATCCTGTCCATTGAGGGTTGAGTTCAATATGCCCAGGACTGGTGTTATTTGGGTCAGGGTCAGTTGTAAATTCCTTCTTCCCTTGAGTTCGTCCTGTGAATACATATAGTTTAAATAACACAAGAGAATAAGTCACGGGATAACATTCAAATATTAAGATTCCACTAACCCAATAAACAGATCAGAATGAAGCAATAAATACTTGGATTCAATGTTGAATATTCAAATCCGAAATCTTACGTGCCCAAATATCATTGTCTTTGATTTTTTTCATGTAGGAAGAAAGTAATGAACAATTTAGAACAATTAAGATTTGGTTTGTTTGTTCTTAATGCCGCACTCATAACAATTAAGAAGATACCATTAAAGAACATAGTGCAAAAGTTACCTTTTACTGCATCAGCATAGGATTTCTTGAGAAAAATATTCTTACATTTTTTTCACTTTCTCGGTCTTGTGGACTTGTGAACCTCCAATCTGTATCACTCGAAGATGTCAAGTGGTCAAAACATTTCCAGTTTTTCTCCTTCATGATCATGGTTTGTTAGAAAATGGAAGTCTGGACGCCTGTTTATATTTTGTCTTAATTGATGATGACAATGTGCTGACATATCTGGTCAAACACAGTAACATATTATAGTCCGTTTGGCACTAAAGCGGACCGATGAATTGCAATCTAACTCGAAAACTAATAAACATAAAATACTCAATGAAACGCTGATCATAATCAAAACATCATACCCACTCTGAGGTTTTTGCAGAATTTTTATCCTAAAAATAAAAAAGTTGTTTAACAATCTATCATTAAAATATTGACACAGTTCACTGTTTGTTACGAGGGAGAAGTGCAGAGAAAGGGACAGCCAGGTGTTCGAGAACGGAAGGAGACAGCAGAGCACAGCATAGGTTAATGAATAAATAACTTTGTCTGTGAACGTGCTTCTCGAACACCTGGCTGTCCCTTTCTCTGCACTCCTCGCTCGTAACAAACAGTGAACCATGTCAATATGTTAATATTCCTGGTTTGAAATCAACTGATGTCACTTATTGTATCTAAAGGATATATCACAAAAATTAGTTCTACAGACTTGCTTCATATTGTGTCATAGCACTACACAACTGCTGATACCTGGAATTGATAGGGAAGTGAGGTAAGGTGGGTGTGTGACCTTTTGTATGTGCTTAGATTACGACGATGACATGTTGACTGGTTATTAAAGCAAAACTAATAATGGTTTATATGTTGTTTGTGATTCCTATATTAGGCTTATGGGTTGACACAATGGAAAATAAAATGGTTAAAGGCCGGGGCGCAAACCTCCAAAAATTTCTCTAGTTTCTCTCTGGAGAGGATCTAGGAATAACCATCAATGTGATAGAGAGTCTTTCTTGTTCAACTTCCATGATCGCTGTTTCTCGAGGTTATACTATGTTTCACAGCTTTCTCAAGACTTTATCTATGAAGTAACACAGTAGAGATAATTAATTGTGACAGTAAAGATAAACAAGTCAGCAAATTAGAGGGCCAGCAAGGAATAATGAATTATCTGATGGCAAGATATAGCTTTAGGTCAAAATAATCTCCCGAGATATCTGTTCCATTCATTTCGCCTGTAATTGTAGGAGACAGGTTTGTAATTCCTCTTCCTGCAACATCTCTGTGCACCAGGATTCCTTGAATGCCACTCAGAAGTATAGCTTCTATTCACATTTTCATTCCAGTGGCAAACAGCTAATTGAGATTTCATATTGTAAATACTGCCAGAAAATGAGATTCGTTTGTCTTGAAAAATATTCATAACATTATTGAAACTTTCAACATAGAAAGTATCTTTAGCCAAACTGAAGTCGTCTGCATACTTGAAAATGATGGAATTTGTGATAACACCTTTTAACAATGACACAGCTTTCTCGCTTGTGAGCACTATACGTGATGGTTCATAGTTTGGATCTTCCTTGCACCTTGAGGATGGGCTGTAATCAGAATGATTGTTCTTATAATGTTCGATAACATTTATGAGTGAGGATCTCAAATTCTCACTGTCACCGTTACAACTCCGAATGGCGTGATGGAAGTGTGTAGCAACAGGTCGCACATTGTCTGACAGCTGTTCATGCCAGGTACTGCCATGCTTGTACTTTGGTCCCGTGGATACAACAGAAAGGGATTTGGCTACTGATTGTACGCCATGCCATATGTCATTTTTGTTGATTGTTCCACTGTCTCGAATGAGTTTATTTACAGACAGGTTTCTGTCGTGGGTGTGTACATTAACATGGACATTTCTCTCGTGGAGGTACTTTTATATCTCCACTGTTCCAATCCTTTCGTGCCTCTGTGAAACAGGATCATTCTGTTTGGTAATATGTTGGCATGTTAACACCTTATGTGGGTAGTCACCAATGGCCACCACACTACTATCCTTGGCATTTTTCCTCCAACCATGACGAGCGTCTGTCATGATGTTGATGCCGTCCAAATCTTCATAACCAGCAACTTCTTCTAACAATGAAGTTTCACATGAGTCAGTATATTCTGCATGAACACAAGCCTTATAGGTGGTACGTTGTTGTTCTCTATATTTCCGTGACAGATTACCAATCCCTGCAGCTGAACAGAACCTTTGGTACTGGACTGGTAACATACCACGGCTGTAAAAGCATGTCCAACCTTCTCATTCACAAGAAATTTGTTGTCTGGTAGGTAGGGTGATGACGCCAGACGATACTGGTGTGACTTGCGGCAGCGAACCTTCATCTTCATTACATGGCTACCATAACTGACTTGTGTAACAGTCAATTTATTGGAACATTTTCGTCCATGCTTCTCTGCTACATCCAGACACATTTTCATGGATGATTCAGATATGATGGAAAAATTTGTCATCAGAGTCACCTGGTCTGGCTGTCAGGTATGTAACTGGTGGATCTTCTGGGGCAGTCACACCATGGTGCTGGAGATAATATGACAGCACCCGGATCAAGTGTTCCACTCAGTGTCAAGAGTCAAATCAGTGTACAATCCCCACAGCTGGGGGTCAGGGGAGTGGAGGAGGGCATCAGTTTCACTGACTGCCTGGGAAGAAAGTGAAATATGAAACCCTGAATGAAGCTTTAACTTCCACTAAGAGGTCTGTTTATGTGGAAACACACCTCCTCTGGCCTCCTGACTGACACAGTGGCAAATTCAAATCTGAATTTCAAAAAGAGATTATATATTTTTAAAATGCAGTTTTTGTACACTGTCTGCATCCACACTTTTTGCAGTGTCTTCTTAACATACATGTTTACACTATGGCTTAATTTCATCAAATAATGGTAAGTAAATTTTGTGATATTTCATGGAATGTACTTGAATACTGCTTTGCATTGAAAGGCAGCTTTGGCAAGGCAGGAGGCCACACCCCATCTGTGTATAGGTTTGAACCTAGGCCTTTAAGGGACTGTGAGACAGGCTATTGCAACACCTCTGCTAGACTAACAACAGACTACACCTCTGCCTGCCACTAGCCTTATCTCCCATCCGGAGTGGGGAGGGATGTAAGACATTGGGAGCGGGAGGGAAAGTGACTCCTGAACTGTTTACAAACTGTCAATTTAATTTATGTTTGAAGGTCGGCACAACACTTGGTTTGTTTAGTACAAGATGAGTATATTCCATTTATTCCCATTCCAAATTCCATTCCATCATTCCAATCCAAACTCCATTCCATACTTTACACTATGCCTCAGGGAATACCATTCTTAATACCAGTCCACTTAAGTTTAACATCTGGTATACATCCAGGTACTTCAGTGGTATCAACAGTATATATCTACTACACGCGGTGTACATGTAGGTACACACATAACATCCAGGACAGCTATAAGTACATGAAGAACATCCAGCCTAAATATATGTACACAAATACACCATACATCCTGCTGTCAAATCCCCATCCAGTGAGCATCCAGATGTCTATGCAGCACCCACCATACATCCAGCTGTCAAAGCCCGATCCAGTGAGCATCCAGATGTCTATGCCGCACCCACCATACATCCAGCTGTCAAAGCCCGATCCAGTGAGCATCCAGATGTCTATGTCGCACCCACCATACATCCAGCTGTCAAAGCCCGATCCAGTGAGCATCCAGATGTCTATGCCACACCCACCATACATCCAGCTGCAAATCCCCACCATACATCCTGCTGTCAAATCCCCATCCAGTGAGCATCCAGATGTCTATGCCGCACCCACCATACATCCAGCTGTCAAAGCCCGATCCAGTGAGCATCCAGATGTCTATGCCGCACCCACCATACATCCAGCTGTCAAATCCCCATCCAGTGAGCATCCAGATGTCTATGCGCACCCACCATACATCCAGATGTCAAAGCCCCATCCAGTGAGCATCCAGATGTCTATGCCGCACCCACCATACATCCCATCTGAACATCAAATCCCATCCAGTGAAGCCATCCAGATGTCTATGCCGCACCCACCATACATCCAGATGTCAAAGCCCCATCCAGTGAGCATCCAGATGTCTATGCCGCACCCACCATACATCCAGCTGTCAAAGCCCCATCCAGTGAGCATCCAGATGTCTATGCGCACCACCATGTCTACACATACATCCAGATGTCAAAGCCCCATCCAGTGAGCATCCAGATGTCTATGCGCACCCACCATACATCCAGCTGTCAAAGCCCCATCCAGTGAGCATCCAGATGTCTATGCCGCACCCACCATACATCCAGATGTCAAAGCCCCATCCAGTGAGCATCCAGATGTCTATGCCGCACCCACCATACATCCAGATGTCAAAGCCCCATCCAGTGAGCATCCAGATGTCTATGCCGCACCCACCATACATCCAGCTGTCAAAGCCCCATCCAGTGAGCATCCAGATGTCTATGCCGCACCCACCATACATCCAGATGTCAAAGCCCCATCCAGTGAGCATCCAGATGTCTATGCCGCACCCACCATACATCCTGCTGTCAAAGCCCGATCCAGTGAGCATCCAGATGTCTATGCCGCACCCACCATACATCCAGATGTCAAAGCCCGATCCAGTGAGCATCCAGATGTCTATGCCGCACCCACCATACATCCAGATGTCAAAGCCCGATCCAGTGAGCATCCTGATGTCTATGCCGCACCCACCATACATCCAGCTGTCAAAGCCCGATCCAGTGAGCATCCAGATGTCTATGCACCCACCATACATCCTGCTGTCAAAGCCCGATCCAGTGAGCATCCAGATGTCTATGCACCCACCATACCCACCATACATCATCAGATGTCAAAGCCCCGATCCAGTGAGCATCCTGATGTCTATGCCGCACCCACCATACATCCAGCTGTCAAAGCCCCATCCAGTGAGCATCCAGATGTCTATGCCGCACCCACCATACCTCGAGATGTCAAAGCCCCATCCAGTGAGCATCCAGATGTCTATGCCGCACCCACCATACATCCAGATGTCAAAGCTCAATCCAGGATACTATTAAAAATGGACCATACAACCGCCTGGGAGATAATTCAGAAATAAAATAATTCAAAAGTCGAGAACTAAAATCAACTCACTGTCGAGTTTCATCCTGATTAGATACCGTGTAGATGCACGCAAAATGTTGCCAAAATGAAATCTTCGCAATTCAACATGCAGTAGTCATAACGTTATTTATCTATCTGAAAAATGTGTTGCCAATATACCCTGGGCTTATCTTGTGACAGTTAAAACATACCTAATAATTCATGAAATCAAGGCAGTCATCTTGCCTCTTTGTAAACCGAAACTTGATCATCAGCCATTTTGTAAGCATGTGACTTATAATCATCCAATCAGAAAGCTGCTGTCAAATTTGTCAGCCAATCAAATTTAACCTTACAATATTACGGTACCGATATTGTAATGTAGAGGGTTATAGGTCATGCAGTTGTTTACATATGCTTCAAGGCGGGACAGACAGAACATATGACATACATTATGTACCTTTTAATAATAACAACATTTCCTTGAATAAAGATTTATTTATTTATTCTAAGATTTATTTAGACAGTTACACATTGTGATTGTTTATCACAGAAGTTGCCGTTTGCTGGAGCCCTGATTTGTCTGATCTGTCACTATAGGTTCTCAAATGTCAGTTCCTTAAATTAAATGTCAGTGTCTTCAAAACCTTCAAAGACGTCCAGCTCATCATCACTGTCGAAGATGGCTTGGATTTCTTCATTGGTTGCCATGTCAAAATCTACCTCCGCAATTTCATTTTCGACCTCTTGGTCTGCTTCGTCTTCTACCGGTACTTCAAGGCCAGACAAGACATCACGTAATCGAGTGTTCAGCCGGTCAAGGGCCACTGTCCGACCACGGGACGCAATTCCTCAGCATTCAAAACTTTTGACTATTGTGTCCTTGTTCAGTGTGGCCACAGCACTGGCGACGAAATTCACTATTCGTTGGTAGGATGGTTTCCTGCGATAACCTTTGTTTGTGTACTCCTTTTCGCCATTTGCAAACAAAAGTTTAAGATCTTTTAGCTTATCTTTAACTCTTTCAACACCAGTCAACCAGAGGCATTTACTGCCATGACACCGAGTTCCCAGAGACTCTAAGGTCACAGATGAAGCCAATGTTTATGAAGGAAATGGTAAGCTTGTAAAACGTTATTGCTACTACGTCTCATACACCATTTAAAAGATCTAATCCCACTGTTGATAAATATATAGTTTATTTTTATAATGTTATTCAAATAATACAACTGCAACTTAAATAGATTTATTTTTGTAATGAAAATGCAAGCTTACATTTATAATGTCCAGATAAACCACGAAAGAAACTCTTTGATGAGTTCATCAGTTTCTTTACAAATACCAGATTCTTCTGTTTTAAAAACGTTTCTTAGAAAAAGTGTTGCAGATTGTGTTTCTGATATCCTAGCTTGAAATGGAGAAACAGACCCCTCTCTGTGAATGAAAATCACCATTCAGACAACAGATCCCTGACGGTTTCCCCTTTGTTGATGCTGTATCTCCGTAAGCTGTATGTATTGCGAAGTGTATGAGTTTCTATTGCCTCCCAATTATGATCCTTTGGATCTGATTGTTGTGCTTTCTGCACATATCTTCTCTAATTTCTGCCAAACTTTCTGCCGTATCACTGTTCACACTTGGTGAAAATTTCATGCATCCATAAGAATCAACTTTCTTCTTTGAAATTTCTGCCACTGCTTGGACTTCCTGAGAATCATTTCTTTTCCCACTTGATTCTTGTACATAACTTGTCTTCACACACATCGGTCATTTCTGTTAAACACCTATAATAACACCCATTAAAATTAGCCCCTGTTACATTCCTCCCCCCAAAACCAAAAAGTGATGGAATTACTTTTCAAATAAAAACAACAACAGAAGTATATGAACATAAAGTGAAAACAAATGTCATGTTCCTTCAGGTCAAATATGATAAATCACAATCCAAGGTATACTATATCCTGGCGAAACTGTTCCTCGCGGGAAGCTGACATAGAAGGAAGGCTACGGCAAAGGGCTTGTTCCCTGGTGGGAGGGTATCTCCAGGGGCCGCATGCTCTGGGCTACTGGCTTCCTTAGTGGTGAAAACTGTTCCCGGGGACAGATTCTGACTTGATTGTTCTTCAGTACCACCATCAGAAGTCACCCAGTCAGTTGGTACAGTGACCTTGGTAATATCACCAGCTTCTTCCATTTCCTTCCGATTTGCGGCAATTTGTTCACTCAAAGCCTTGGGTTGACGCCTTGGTCCATGTACAACTGGTTGAACCTTGGGGTCAATTTTGAGACTGTATGCGCCTGGCAATATACCTGTTGTCTCTTTCAGTTCAGGATACTGATCAATTCCTGATACAGCATGGATGCGCTCAATTAAGCCAAGACGTTTGCTTGCCTTTCCTGACAGTCATAGGTCTTTATCTGTCTCTACAGCAGTGAACTGAATATTCACAGAGCTGTTCTTGTACTTGGTAGGCAGAGTAACACAGCCTGTCACATCAAGAGCCTGAGCCTGACAAGATCTTGTGTGGAGGTGCAAGGGGAAGTTTACTCTTCATTCTCTGAAATATCTGATTGGGAAGAATTCATGGAGTTGCACCAGTGCCTATCTGAACACTGAGACATGTCCATTAATGTTGACATACTCATACCAGTTATTTTCATCACCTTCCATGTCAATGTGGTTAATGAGGTGTGAAAGGTCATCATCATCCTCTTGAGATGTGTAGTCTGTGTCAGGATCAACTGCATGTACAGATTTACTTGATCTATCACCTCGGTGTCTACACGCACCCTGGCAAAGTGTCCTAATATACTTTGTAATAAGCGTTCAAGTTTTCAGTGTTTATTCAGTCAGGGTTCAGGATGTATAATTGAGAGTAAAGAGGATGTAATATATCCTATGCCTTTATTGAGCATATTACAAACGCTTCAATAGCTTCATTACTATATACGACAGTGACGTTCACGACACTGCCGGACCGTATCCCTTACGGCATGTGTACACACATTTCACATATCGTGTGCCAGGAACCTCCGAAGCTTGTTGTGTCTAACAGAACATGTTACAGTGTACAAGAAGCACATGAAGGGAGTGACTACGATACGACAAAAGGAGAAATTAATAGAAAGAATAGTGAAAGCAAAACTTTCCAATTTTAGCCGACTTTACGTCAAGCATGGGGTTACTTTTCAGTACCTATCGGTACTCCCTGGAAACCCAAATTTGAATTGGTCAAAATTAAAAAGGATTTTAATTTGAATTTGAAGTATCATGACTGACAAAATATTATCATTTGGTAACAAGTGCTATCAATTTAACCCTTGTTGTGCAGCTTCAATTTGATGTGCTAAGAGCTATGTTAGCTTAGGGAACAGCTGTCAATAAGTATACCTTAATTTGTCTTACCTACAGGAGGTGAGCATAGCTTTGAATACAAACTTATCCCCTTGTCCTTCGATATTCATTTTGGCCATGAGACCATTTGTCTTATATCTGTAAACTATAAGTACTAAGCACAGTTGGTAATGGACTGCTATATAGATGTTAGCAGTGTTGCTGAGCATCCTGATTGCACAATATCAGACAAGTCTACAAATAGCAGACTTAAGTACCATTTCTGTGACCAAATTTATGGAGAAGAATATTAACCTTAGCCTGCTGAATTAATTTCAGCATAACGTGTTGTAAAGAGAGGGTGGGTGATTTCAAACAGTCGGTGTGTCATTAATTAAGGGACAGCTGAAAAAATATTTGGCACATTAATACTAGATAGAAAAATTAACATTATTATCTAAAAATATCCTAATAATTTCAAACATACAGAGGTTAATAACAAGGCAAACATAAATAATATAAATATTCCTGAAATTACCTGGAGTGGAATGCATTTCATATAAGGAACCTGAATAAATCGTTAAATTAGTGCAAACCGATTTCAATATTCGTATTTCTGATAACTCATAATTATCTGACTTCAAATTTATATATTTGTATCGGCAATTATCAGCGCGACGACAAATTAAAAAAAATAATCGAAAACGTTCGTCGTGAAACAAATCGTATTTTCGATGTCATCACATATTTTATTTAAATGGCACTTTTACATTTATTCCAACGTGTCATGTCACAAAAATTGCAGAATAAAATGCATGATTTATCAATATTCACGAGTCCTAATTTCAAGTGTTATGGTTCATTGTTTTCGACACAAGCCCACAGAAAACCAGTGTTGCACCGTGCAAACTGCCAAACATGGCGCGCTTCGTCCAACCCCTACATAAAATATTGCTATTTTGATAAGAACAAAGCTTACAGGACTTACATGTATAAGCCCTGGCGAAAGTTGAAGCATTTCTCATTCTACAAGTGTTTCATTTATCATTTTCAGTTTAATATGACCAGAGAGAAATGAAAATTAAGATCGCGAAATCTAACTTGTTTTCTGGTAAGTGCAGAGGTCACTGGATGTGATGTCACAGACAGGGGTTGTCTGGTAAAAATCTTTCGTTATTGAATACTAACAGTAAATTTGAAGATATTTCCTCTGGCAAACCCAAACTTAACACAAATCACTATTTAGAATGATTAAACATAGCTCATAGGAAAATGTGTTATTGACTATATAATTGGCATATCACGAAACCAGTTTGACCTTGTATGCTCCCTTGACCCGGAAACAGTAGTCAATCAACACTCCACATGCAAGTTTCTCAGTATCTTTTATTTGAATATTTGTTGATATTAGGACCACCACTTTATTCTACACTGAATATGCAGATAAGAAACATATAATTGTGAGGCATGTTGATGCTAGTTTGTTAGTTTTTTTAAACATCGGCCTCAACAACAGGTGCGCGGAAATGGGCGTGCCAAAATTTGTTTCAAAATAACATTCATGCTCTTCTTATTGTGACAAAATATGATGCATGATACATATGTATTTTATTATATACTAAAATATAGTATCAATTATATTTCACGTGAAATTAGGGATGATTTAATAAATTGTGTGTATATTACGTGTATGCCAAATTTATAGTCTCACTTCAGAACAATTTGAATTACATATATAAATTTATGCAATAAATTAAAATGCTTGGTGAATACTGATCATATGTTTGTAATGCTTAATGTTTCACAGCTGGTTACAACTTTAAACATTTTCATATGTTATTTGTTATTAATAATATGATTAGTATTTTTCTCTCCCAAATGGTCATGGGTAAAGACACTAAGGATCTATCAATGCATTAGCAAAGTGTAAGTAACCAATTTTCAATTACTGTCTTTCAGTGATGTGGAAAACTAACAATTTTACATAATTATTTAATACAACTATACCATAAAATATATGGATAGATGTTTCATATTATTTTATGTATTTTGTTTCTGTACAATATCTTGCTTAAATATACCTCAAATACAGATGGGTGATGAACTATTTTTGTTTTCAACAGTACCTCTTTGTTTTGTGAAATATGTTCAATCACAAATAACTAGTGTCATTTATGCTGTTGCGGTAACAGTATATTTACCAGGAATGTTATCATTTGATGAAAACAGACCACATACATGAATTAAATTATATGGTCTTATTAAGTCAACAGGCCTCATATTCTGCTAAAATTAATGTAAATAGAAATGATCTTACCTTATTTCTATTTTTTCTGGGTTTTTGGAGAAATGACATAATATGAAATTAGTCTACTGAATGTTCAAGGATTGTTGCTGTTTGCTGCAGTGTCTCATAGTGACATACTCCTATTACTACAGTATGTAAAATTGCCTCTGCCATCATAAAACAAAAAATGTCAAGAACAGTCTTCTTTGAATTAAAAAATGGAAAAACCTGAGCACTCGTTCACTTAGGGTCTGTATGTATTTGATATTTTGGTTGCCACATATATATGCCAATAAAAAAATCCAAATTAAAATCTCAATGAATTAGCTCCAAACTGGACAACAAAAAATCATTTATTGCAGGGCTCGATTTTAGGAAAGGAAACCTATATGTCCCTGGTGCCACCTTACATGATTACCTTGATGCCTCAGACAGGTTGCACCTCCAGCTCAATACATAATTATCCATTACTTGTGGCATTGATATTGCTGATTCACAGCTTCATTACAACAAAATTATTCTGGATCTGGTATGATAATTTTACATTACTTCATAAAATTTCATGACATGAAAACAAGGGTCATTCTTTCAATCACTGTCAGTGTAATCATTGCTCCAAGCCAGTTTGGGTCATCAGTCTGTTTCCCAGATTAAGTCTGGGTTATTTAACAGCAAAATATGAACATTCACAGTGTGCAAGTAGGTATAAATATGAGGTTTTATTTTGCAGTTTTAGATTGCACCAGTGCAAATTCTAAATCGAGCCATGCACTGGGTCACTTGACCAGTAGTTTGTTGTTTTTTAAATGGACACGTCAAACAATGTGAAAGTAGGTAGAATTAAAACTTTGAAAGCTCTGCTTTTTGAGGCAACATAATTATTTCCATTTTGCTCCTACTTGGAGAACAAAAGATGTGCTGTTTAGCTGTTTTAATGTCTAAAATAAATACCGATTTTGAGTGAAATGCATTCACACCTGTAGACAATGACTATTTTTTATCCCGTCATTCCAATTTTTAAGAAATCAATTTACATCACATTCTTACACTATATCCCGGGCTGGTTAAAGCGTTTTTGGGATATCTGTCTCTTCAAATACAGAAGTCCATCAGTGGGTCCACAACACTTTATTTGTCAGCTAAGTATGCAATTACATGACAGTGCAGCAACGGCCAGGCAGCATCACAGAGGTGATCGTCAGCCCATCTCCCTAGCCGCTGTCCGAGGGTCAAGTCCCGTTACATTAAGAATTCATTGTCTATATACTACTGACTGTCAGGCTGCCCTGTATCGTATTACGATACATGTATGGTCAACCTGCAGTATCCAGCATGCACCTCATCCACAATGTTAAACTTCCGTGGTCAACCGGCCATACTCTAAAGTTTATTAGGGTTAATTACACGCAGGCAGCAGACCTGTACATGGCTGTGCTGATGGTCATGATAATAAGCTGCTGATATTTCATTTATATTGTCAGCACTGTGATTTAGTTTAGATATCACAACTTTAACTTAACTCAGGGAATATACAAACATGTCTATATTTCCTGATAAAACCCATACCCCATCAAAGTGCCTACGACATATGCCTTTTCTGTGAAAAAGGACGTGTCCCACGTCCTTATAAGCATTGTGAATGAGGTAGCGATTGAATTACAAAATACATTAGATAAATCATACATAATTAATATGAAAAGATATGATATTGTTTTACATTACCAACTTAAGATCACATGGTAGCTGATGTAACAGTAATTACACATACTCCTCAGGAGTAGGAATATTCTCTAACAATATCGACATTGTTTAAAAACACCCTGATGAATCACAAAATTAAAAATATGACTTCAGCTGAGATTTGCTGATAGAAATATGGACACAAGAATGACACTTGATATACAGTATACTGCATGTGATATACGATCCGATCGTGACAAAGGACGTGTCCTCACGTCCTTATTGAGGGTTGTGAATGAGGTACCATGGTTTGCCGATATACCACATCAAAATGAATCATACACAAAAATAATCTAATGGTAAAGCAGACATTAGAAATGGACATGGATTTATAATCAGATTTCATGTAATGTACAATGTTTTGCCGTGGACCACTTTTTTCATTAATAACATATAACACACTAAGGACGTTGACTTACATACATAAACAGCCAAGATATACAGTCTTTCAAATAAACATATGAATAATTATCTGTTAATGTTGGTTTTACAACTATTGGGTACCACTAACGAGAAAAATGCCAAATGTTGAACCTGTTTTGTTTTCAGTGTTTATGTGACCTATGTAGTATATCAGTCATCATTTGTGTTTTAACAAAATATCACCCTCTTAATGAAAGTACACTCACTCTCGTCACTCTTGCATCCACCCAACCACGCCCGGCATTTACATTGTGCTTAAAACAAATCATTAGCATTCATTCTCCTTTCTTAGCTCAGCCTTGTGAGTAACACACAATAACACTACAAAACATTAACATTTACCATGGCGATAACTTCATCATTATTATTTTTCTTCACTTCATCACTGTACTACTCTTAAATATAACACCCGGACGAGACACAAAACTGAACTAATCTTTCAGCCGTCTAACTTTCACACTTGAATATAGATATAGTACATATAACCAAACTAAATGATATTTTGGGTATTATATCTAATTTCATGTCAAATTATTGATGGCTTATAGGTTTTTGGTACATTGTTGTTCATTATTCGAGGCTGTATATATGGTTGTAACTTTCATATACGTACATAAACATAATTACAATGTTTTCAACTTATAATACAAATACATTACACACTAACAAACAAACACAGAATTACAATTACCACGACCCAAGAAACAAGTACATACTAACAAAGTTTCATATGTCATGTATTTGTGTGTAGTTGAACTAAGGTGTGCATATACTACATCTTATTATATCTTTTTGCCTACTTACTTTCGTACTCAAGTTATATTTTGATGAGTCTTGCATTAGAAAAAAGAATTTGTTTGTAGCTTGATTAAAATATATGTATCTCTCTAGCTCACAAACGTCTTTCTCCATTCTTTCTTTCTCTCTTCTTTGCTCTCTCCCTTCTCCATCCTCTCACACGCAGTATCCGCCATTATAAATACAACGTAAATTGCGAAAAACATATATTATACTTGGGCAAATCAATATCAATATCACAACTATAATTCACAGAGGAGGATATCGTACATACGGCCAGTCATAATAATCGTTCAAATCACCTTGCACTCGTTCCCATTCATTTACTAACATTCAAACTCAAGAGAGATAACATTAATATAATACACGATCTTGTGATGAGTATCTCCTACACAAATCTAAACTTCATTTTGCAATATAAAAACATCAAGGAATAACAGCTTAGGTATAGAAACATATCATTGAGGTTATACGGTCAAATTCTAATTAACATTAATGTACTGAGGCGGTGAATGGAGGTGATGCATTGTGTATATGTTTGGTGTTAAAAGAAGGTGTTTAGCTATGTACAATCATTGTGAAGTAGTATGTCCATATGCACAATAGCAAAAGAAAATGCAATATTGATGTGACGCAGGGCTGGAGTGTATTGGATGTGAGTGGAGGTGGGGTCAGTTGGCGTTCAGCAGGCGCTCTTGAAGAGCAGGAGTTAAATTCTGATGTTATCGGGCTGTATGGGAAGCCCCATGGGTCATAAAGAACATCCATGTTTAATGCAAACAAAATGGTAACAGAAAAGATTTCTTACCGACAGTGTTCCAAAGAATTAAATAAGAAACACACTGTTTGAAAACAAATGTCACTATTGTCCTGAGAAATGTTCCGGTAGGTTATTCTGCCAACACACAGTAAGGCAGTTGAGCAGAGAGTTCTAAAAGTTCAGGTAATGACGTGTTCGTCGATCCCTGTCACAGAGTTGTTGCTGATCCGTCCCGAAAATATTTGTGAAAACTGTACACAGGGGCTTGGTGCAGGCCGAAGTAGCTTTCAGATTCTCCGTTCCCCTTGCAGTTTGTTTGGTATACGTTCGGGTTTCCAGGTCCAACAAACGGCAAGGGGGGTGGTCATGTGATGATCACTAGGGTAATCACAAAGGCTTCGAGGACGTATGATAATGCTGAAAATACAATGACAAGCACAGATCACACAGAATACCTTGAGAATGCCTTGTTGCATGTTGTTGTGGCTGTTGTTCTTTGTTGAGACTGTTGTTGCTGTTGCTGTGGGCCCCAGACGAAGACTTTGTCTTGTTATAACTTCCGCTTGGTACTTGGAGGTACCGAAGATCTTGTCTCAACCAATATATCCGGGGCGGTGGGGTAGCCTAATGCTTAAAGCGTTGCCCGTCACGCCGAAGACCCGGGTTCGAATCCCCACATGGGTACAATGTGTGAAGCCCATTTCTGGTGTCCCTCGCCATGATGTTGCTGGAATATTGCTAAAAGCGGCGTAAAACCAAACTCAGTCAGTCAGTCAGTCCACCAACATATCCCGGGCTGGTTAAAGCGTTTTGGGGATATTTGTCTCTTCAAATACAGAAGTCCATCAGTGGGTCCACAACACTTTATTTGTCAGCTGTCCCGTGAAGATGCCGGGGTAGAATAGGTCTTCAGCAACCCATGTGCTTGCCATAAAAGGCGACTATGCTTGTCGTAAGAGGCGACTAACGGGATCGGGTGGTCAGGCTCGCTGACTTGGTTGACACATGTCATCGGTTCCCAATTGCACAGATCGATGCTCATGCTGTTGATCACTGGATTGTCTGGTCCAGACTCGATTATTTACAGACCGCTGCCATATAGCTGGAATATTGCTGAGTGCGGCGTTAAACTAAACTCACTCACTCACACTCACTTATTTGTCAGCTAGGTATGCAATTACATCACAGTGCAGCAACGGCCAGGCAGCATCACAGAGGTGATCGTCAGCCCACCTCCCTAGCCGCTGTCCGAGGGTCAAGTCCCGTTACATTAAGAATTCATTGTCTATATATACATGTATGTTCAACCTGCAGTATCCAGCATGCACCTCATCCACAATGTTAAACTTCCGTGGTCAACCGGCCATACACTAAAGTTAATTAGGGTTAATTACACGCAGGCAGCTGACCTGTACATGGCTGTGCTGATGGTCATGATAATAAGCTGCTGATATTTCATTTATATTGTCAGCACTGTGATTTAGATTTAGATAACTTTAACTTAACTCAGAGAATATGAAACCCATACCCCATCAAACTGCCTAGGACACTAGATCTGGTTTCATCCGTTTCTGTGAAAGGAAAAAGAATTCATGCATAACATCTTCGATCATCAGAATTGTCCTTCTTGTGACGATAGACACATAACAATATTATGTTATTATTTCATAATATCTCCCCGTGTTAGAACATAATTTGAAAATCATCGACCGCGAGATTCATTACGACTTTGATTTGGAAAAATAAAGATCTACACACCAGCGGCAATATTGAGGCGAAAAATATACAACAAAAGAAAAAATGACAACTACAGTTGATAACAGCTAACAGTAACCCATTGAAGGTGTTTAATAAGATTTTCTAACACCCTTTGTACGTGTCTTGTCACCTAAAAAACCTGCGAGTTTGGCCACGCCCTTACGCGTCACCCATGCCTGTCAACAATGTCGGAAGGTTTGTCAAACAAAATCATTATAAACTCGATAAATATGATAATTATCCCCCGCCTCGCGTTTAGCGCGAGCCGGGGATATAGTATTAGGCTCCGTCCGTACGTCCGTACATACGAATTGGAATATCTAAAGAACCCTTGACTGGATTCTTTTCATATTTGGTACCTAGGTTCATCACAGTAAAAGAAAGGTACCAGTCAGGTTTGGTGACCTTGACCTTCATTTCAAGGTCACAAGGGGACTTTACCTTTTTAACCTTGTCAGCAAGATATCTCAAGAACCGTTCACTGGATTTTCTTCATATTCAACACCAAGCTTATCTAGGGAAGGCAAAGTGCCCAGTTTATTTTAGTGACCTTCACCTAATTTTCAAGGTCATGGCGACACTTTGACGTTTTCAGCATCTTAAACTGCATGTTAAGATTGTCAGCGAAATATCTCAAGAACAGTTCACTGGATTTTCTTCATAGACTTTCAAGACTTCCCTTGAATGTTTTTCAATAAGCAATTTCTTTATTACTATTTTTGCATATTTCATACACCATGACATTCATGTCAAGGTCAAAGTGAGTCTTGAAAATATTTGTGCGTTTGAACAACTACAGAGCAAGATATCAAGAGAGGTTGACTGGTCATGTTTTTGTTTACATTTAACTTCATCTTAAATTATGACCTTCACTTTCATTACTTTTTAAGTTTGATTTGATAATTTGCGGCGGGGGATTATGTCACCTTAGTGACAGGGCTTGTTTTTTTACAAAGACAATAACAGACACTGAATCAGACCATGTAATTAATTCCAGCAAAAATAATTGGATCTATCAAAAGGATGGCATAATTTTTTCGATATCACGATGCATGTGGAATTGTTTGTTTCATCCAATCGGTGATGTAACATTGAGATTGTTTTTGTTTATAACTAATTAAACCGAAAGTTACTAATTTTTCGAAAATATGAAACTTCAGTGTTTTCTCTTCACCAAAGAACAAAAATATTGATCAAATTTTGAAAAAATTATTTCATAATGAAGAAATATTAGACTGGGTACCACTCGACGTGATGTGCACGAAGTCAACAATGGTCGTTATTTGTGGCTGTGTGCGGAGAAATTTGTCGAACAAATTTTTCATTCGCAGTCATTTCATTTTAAGATACATAAACTAATTGAATTATATATTTAGAAAGCTGAGAATTAATGCATTCCATACATAATTCAAAGGACACATAATCCGACTTGTTGAATAATTTTTGCAAGTTTCATTGGGGGATGTTATTATGCTGCTGTCCTTTCGAATGGGTTCGACAGTAGCATTGAGTGGATTAAAGGCCAGGGTTCAGACCTATACAGAGATGTGGTGTGGCCTCCTTCCGATGCAAGCAACGCAGTATTCAAGTACATTCCATGAAATATCACAAAATTGACTTCCCGGTTCATGATGAAATTCCCAGCAGGCACATAAAGGTCTAATAGATTGAAGATAAAACAGACACTACTATAAACCTGGATCCGAAAACAATCCTTTTGGGCTTACATGAAAAACGTAACGATGTTCTGAACTTAATATTTATCATAACAAAGGAATATATATATTCCAGAAAACTAGCAAATATACGTCCAACCCTTGAAAGTCTCAAAGCCAAATTAAACCACAGTTACAATCTCCATAAATATAATGCATACTCGGTATGCAAATATAGCAAGTTCACGACTTTCTGGTCATCATGCCACAACTTATTTACATAACCTACTCGATCTCACTTATGCTTGTTACTTCATTGTGCTGTGTATTTGAAATAATGTTGTGTATGAATGATAAGACTGTACCAATGCGTAAAAAAGAAATAAAGTGAAAAAAAACAACAACAAAAACCCGTCTAATAGATGCCTAAATGACGTCTACACAAGACGTCTAAATGTTGTTCAAAATGAAAGTCGAGAAGACGTTGAAGTTGTTTAAATGTCAAGATAGTGTACAAACTCTGCATCTTCAGAAAATGAATCAGAATCACCATCCTCTACAAAGACTGAATATAACCTTGGCTTGTAACCATGCTGCTTAGATGTATTCTTTCCTTTACCTCTAGACCTGTATGAAACAGAAACACTAGCCTCAGGCTTCTTAGACTTTCTACTTTTGTACACTCTAGCTAAATGACCTTTCTTTTTACAAGATAGACAAGTTGCACCAATAGATCCACATTCAGATGGATGATGATCAGAATAACCACATCTATAGCACTGGAATGGTTTAGCAGGCTGCGAAGACACCTTAACCTTATTCACAGTAGTTAAATTTCCACAAAATGTTTTGGAATTCTCCATAGCCACCTCATATAATCTAGCTATCTTCAAAGTTGACTCCAAAGTCAAATTATCTTGCAATAAAAGTTTCTCTCGCAAATGTTTGGAATAGCTCTTTTCAACTATCTGATCATGACGCATTTCATCACTCAAAGTACCAAAGTCACGTGTTTTAGCAAGTCCACGTAAATCTGTCACATAAACAACAATGCTTTCATCAGAACTCTGTGCTCATGACCTAAATCTGTAACGTTCAGCAACAATGTTCCTCTTTGGAATGAAATAACCCTCCAATGTAGTTACAGCTGAAGCATAAGAGTCTTTTTCACCAGGTAACGTGTGAAATATACGTTGACATGGAAGTCCCAAACAATGAAGTAACGTTGCTCTTCTCACTTTATCTTGTTTTTCATCAACTCCACTGGCTATTTCAAACAATTTGAAAGATTCCATCCACAACTTGAATTCATTACTCAAGTCACTAGCGTTCATGTTCAAAGTTGGTAGCGGTCTATGACCTGACTCTGCCATTATGACGAAATTCTCCAACACGTCAAACGAAGTTATGAACGTGATATAGATGATGAGTAGAAGTAAATTCATTATGCTAGACAGTTCTGTAAGTGTTCAACACAAGTAGTAAAGATGATATCATGGGTCGACTGAAAAATCACGGGAAAACATGGCGGAATGTATCTCTGACTACGGGTCGGCTATATCGAGACTCGAAAAGTTCTGAGTTGATTCAGCAGTTAGTTAGAGTTCGTATAACTAACATGCCTAGTCTCACCACTTGAAATCCTAGGAAACAAACATCCTCGTCGCCAATGTAGTGTTCTGGGTCCTTCACTGCATGACCTGCTGTTCCTTAGAGGAGGGGAGACGACACAACTAAGTGTTGACGATATGCCTTTTACTTCCCGAGTGCCAGAGCATCCGGTACGCCACGCACATGCGCATTACATCACATGATGTATAATATCACTACGCTACAGTAGACCTCATCTAAAAGTTTAACAGATGTTTAACAGATGCTTCACATATGTGTATGAGGGCATGATGACGTTGTTTAACAGATGCTTCACATATGTGTATGAGGGCATGATGACGTTGACTGCCCCTTATTAGCATAATTAATGTGTTGCAATCTTGATTCATCTTCACTCCATCTGGATTCAAGGTTAAAACTCCAAACATAGATACAGTGGTATATTAAAGGCACAATCACACTTTTCGAAATAAAATTGGATATATTGGTGCATAAATACCTACTTTAGATTCCCATTGATGCAATAAAAGACTTATTGTTGGTTATCATGTATGACAGAATTGCAGTTTTATATTTTTATGGGAGGAGGTGTGCAATTGTGCCTTTAAAAGTAAATGGTTATTGACAATAAAATGATTGTTTGTAAATGAATATAAAAGAAATTTATTCAGTGTACAAAATGATGGCATCTTCACTCTGCTTCATTTGTACAAGTTCTACAAGATAGACCTTAAATAAAAAAATGTTTTGAATGACAAAATACATTTCAACATGTATTTTCAATGTACATTATTCAAATGTAATATATGCTGTATTTGGGAGTACACTTTCTCAGTTAAAACAGATTCTATTATTTTGTTGAGTCCCATGAGGGATTCGAACCCACACCCTCAGAGCCAGGAATCTAATCGCCAACACAAAGTCAGCTGATCAGCCACCCTGGCTAGTGGAGGCAATCTGGTTGTACTGATTGCGTTCTGCAGCCACCACCACACCTCCCAGGAGCATTTTTCAAAAACTTGGCCATCTCCTTATATACAATGTCCAGGGTCACCTTATAGGACTGTGTGATTGTATCTGAAAAAAAATTATTCCCTTGTTAAATATTTATGTCAGTATCTCATATGAGATATTAAACCAAGTTTGACATTATCAGTTATGCTTTTGTAAGAGCTTTAAGATAATTATAGAGAACATTGAGAATTAGTCTTGTGTGTTGACCACATCTACATATCTGTACACTGTAGGGCTGGTGGACTACCTAAAAATCTGAAAAACAACACCATTTAATACATTCATTCATTGAGAAGATATGTGAAGAAGTGTCTTACCTGCAATAAGTGAGCACAGTTTTGTGCTCTTGAAACCAAACTTGTCCCCATAGCCTTCCATGTTCATTTAAGCCATGAGTCCATTTGTCATGTACCTTTAACAGAATGCAAAAACATTCCTCAGTATGTTAACGGTAACTCTTCAAATTTTAAATTCTAAATTAACTCTTCAGAAAATAAATGCTTTAATATGTATTTATACTTGCATATTTATTTTGCACTCTTTCATTGTAATAAAACTAACAATACTGACATTTGTGAAGCCGAGAACAATTTAGAAATATTTATATATAAATCTATATTTTTATGCAATCTTATTCATTAAAGAACGAATAAACTTTTGTTTTTTGTACTCAAAAGGAATTTGCATGACACAACTTGTAACATAACGATTTCTTCCTTGGAAGCGAGGTTGTGGTCGAAGTGACAATAATATTGTAAGTAGTATTATATTGACATAAGCTATGTCATGCAAAATCCTATTGACCATCAATCAAATGCATATTTTACTACCAGTAGAAAGTAGTTTTGATTTTGTAGCTCGGTGCAAACAAACCTAAATAGCATTTATTCTCAGACTGCCAGATGTTCGCGACAGGGCACCGCCATTTTTATAAATCGTGACGTGACGGGCTAAAGTCTGTTCAAGAATCAATGAGATTATGGTTTGTTTATATCAAGTTACAACATCAAAACTACTTTCTACTTGTAGTTAAATATGTATTTGAATCATGACCAAAAGGATTTTGCATGACACAACTTTTAACATAACGATTTCTTCCACGGAAGCGAGGTGGGGGTCGAAGTGACAATATTGCAGGATAAAGTTTTTGGTACATTCACGTGGTTAACGTCCACTCACCAGTATGTAGATACTAGTCGATCTTCTTCCTGTAACTATGATTAGCGAGGCTGATCATCGTTTTCACTATCACTAGCATCTGGTTCGAATAAATAAGGCCTTGCGACAACAAGCGATTTTGACAGTATTGTCTATGAAAACAAGTTGTAACTCGGAAGCTATGCAAAGCAGGTGACAAGATTAAATGTCAGTAGATTGTGAAAACATAAGCTTTCACTTTTCACAACAGTTGTCACAATTTCAGATTTAGACAAACACGTAAACAAGATAATCAACCGCCGGACATGTACATGAATTCTAAAGTGCCCTCCTATGTATAGCTCACATTACGTCACGGAGACGCGCCCCTCTGATTGGTTGAAATTGCGTTCGCGGGAGAGAATTGTGCACTGTTGTCAAAAAAGTCGATTTAAGTTAATTAAAGGTCGAAATGAGTAGTTTTAATGATGGGGTTTCATATATATCGATGCCAATGATTTATGTATTTGTACCCCCCAAGAGTATATGTGATCTTTAAGGATGGCAAGGTACATTTACTTACCTAGAGATTCCTTTTTCATGTTGTCCTTGAATGTGTAATCCACCAATTTTCTATAGATTGGATATCTGCAATACCCAGTCCAGTTCACATAGGTTTAAACATCAGAACAAATAAGTAAGAAATTATTACAGATGACACTTGCTGACTCTTTAGATGCATTGTTTTCAACTGTAAATGGGCACATACTTCACCTTAATATCCCCCAAAATAATAACTTTACTCACCACAAAAGTTTGATGACTTTCTTGTTCCAGCTTTGTTTGGAAAGCTTGGAACTCATCTAAGTTGCCAGCTTGTGAAATATTTATCCTTTCCACAGTGTTTTCAGATTGTTGACTGCCTGCATTTTTCTTCATATTTTCCAGTGAATTTTGGATATCAGTAAGTAGAAACAAAACTCTTCTCTGAAAACCTGAAATATAAATTCATTATGCTTAATATATTAATTGGATGATCATATTTGACTATGTGATGAATAATGCCCCATGGTAGCCAAATGCATTGAGTTCCTCATGTACCTGCCCATCATTACGTAGTCAAACTGGACATGATGGTAGATTTTTATCACTGATCACGGTGAAGATAATGGTGATGTAATGATTCCAAAAAAGTTTTGAAGAACTACCACGTAAATGTTAAATAGAGATCTTGTAGCTTTTAAGAAAAGAATTTAATATATTACATACAAGCCTCAAACATGGCCTCGAAACCGTTCTGTTTTGATGAACTGGCAATGGGTTGTACTACAAGAGGGGGTGGTGTGATGATGTTCCTTGACAAGCTTCTGCTTGGGCCAGCACCTTTTCCTGCTGACTCAGGGCTGGCACATGAGCTCCTTACACTTTCTTCCCGCCAGTGTGAATGTCTGTTTGAAGTATCAGGAGATGATGTGGAGACAGAGATGGAGAAGGAACTGGAGATGGCACGGGTGATTGTTCTTCCACGCAGGAGGCCAGATATCTTGCCAAATTATCCAGTCCTGTTAATTTACGAACATGATGTAAATTCAGCTTCACGGTTCAAACTTTGGTCTCTCAAAACATTTGTAAATGTTTGGTTGTGATATTAGGAAAAAAATGTTTTAACCAACTCGTTTCATAATCTTCCATGACATCTTCTTTTTCAAAACAAAGGTCAAAATGCACTAGAATGATGTTCTTTATATTTATCAGTTAAGTATTCACTATTGTTTGTAATCATAAAAAATATTGTAAGTTCAATTAGGCCCCCCCCAAAAAAAATTATGCGTGTTTAGGGTAACATGAAATTATAAAACAGGGTCGTTAGGTAGAGTTTAAATTTTTTTTTACACTTTTCTTTTTAAAATGTACTCACATATTTTTCATATAACCACATATTTATGTAATATCAGGCACCAGGTTTTAAAGAAAAGAGGGGAAACCAGTTTAAAATTTTAATAACTGAAGAAGCATCAACACTTTCTAAATTCAACATTTATGAAAAACAAGAGTAAGTGAGCACAGGTCACATATGGTCGCCCCCCAGATTGGGGAGTACATGTTACGTGTCTTACAGACACCTACTACAATACATGTAGTATTAGTTGTCAAAATATCACTGACGATATAGTTTACTTGACTTACAATGGCGGACATACAGTACACAACAACCGGTGACGTCACACTCTAAGAGTAGGGGAGGTGTTGTATATCACGTAACATCCCCCTTTCTTTAAAGGAAAGAATAGAAGTGTCATTTCTTTGGCTGGATGAGAATTAGAGTTCATTTGGCTGAAGACCAATATGTGTCACATAGGGGATTTATCATTAAATGTAAGATGAAAACTTAAAAAAAAACTATTCAGTGATTTAAAAGTCAAGTCTTGGACGGAATTTACTGCTTGAACTTAATTATCATTTATGAGTCTATAAGTCAAGTCTGCGGATGGATTTCACAGCTCTCCCGGATCTGGTGTGGTATGCTGGCGGGTGGACTTCACAGCTCTCCCGGATCTGGTGTGGTATGCTGGCGGGTGGTCAGCATCAGGAGGTTGCTGCTTAGGGAGTGTATCTTCAGGTGTAGACGTTGTCGACGGAGTTCTCGGAACGTTGTTCTGCAGGGTTGTTACTGCAGGCTGTGGAGGGTCAGAGACTGGCATCTCGGTGTTGGTAGGTTCTGGACGTCGGGACTTCGTCATGAGACGGAGCTGTTGACGGTTGCGTCGGTAGTTGTACCCATCATTTGTCTGCACCGTGTAAGTTCTACTTTTCAGCTTCCCGGTGACTGTAGCTTCAGACCATTCTGTCTTCCCACTTTGTATGGGCTGCATGCGGACTGTATCACCTGTTGACAGTGGTTTGAGGGGTTTGCCTGGATTAGACGTATCGTGTCTATCAAGGATGCACATTCTTCTGTCTGCAAGATCTTCTTTTTCATGGTTGAACTTTGATGGTCGTAATGGTTCGAGGGTACTGGGTACTTGTGTTCTAGTGCTGCGTCCCATCAAACGTTGTGCTGGGCTCCTTTGAAGACCTTCGGTTGGGGTGTTTCAGATGTTGAGAAGATCTAGGTACTTCTTGCTAAAGTTCTGGAACCTATTGCCGGTATATTGGGGTCCATCATCGCTTATGACTGTGGATAGAAGGGCATGACGAGCAAAGTGTGGTTTCAGTTTCTGTATCACAGCTTCAGAGGCGATTTCAGCACATATCCAAAATACAAACCTGCACAAAGTAAGCACCATCTGTGTCTGCAGTAGACTTGGGAAAATCAGCTCCAATTTCAACAAAGTGGTCAATCAACAGGTTAAAGATTTCATCTTTTCTGCTCAGACCATCTTTCAATCCACAACTAGAAATAGAATAAAATATTACTATTTCAGAGCACCTGGCCGGTAGTGTCATTATTTTCATCAAATACAATTGAAACTTCCTCTATTAAGTTTTGTGTTTGTATAATTTCTGTCAGACTACAAATTATGATGACTGCATTTATAAAAAGAATATTACCATTTGGTTTTTTTCTTTGGAAATGGTCTTCCCTTTGACTTTAAGATTTCAAAGGCGTTGATGGCTTTCTTAGTTGTCTCACAAATTATTTCTTCTGCTTGAGCATGATCATTGTCATAAATACACTGAAAGTGTACAGATTTCACACCAAAAGAATTTATTACATCTGAAACAGTTAGTGCACCATCAACTTCAAATGCTTTCTCCTGGTCGTAATGTGTTTCCGTACACACTTGACACTTTACAGAAATACCCTTCTCAGACACTGAGATACCGTGATACTGTTCAAACAGGTCTGTTAGCAATAATTTATGAGGCACAGATGTCATGATACGTTTTCTTTGTTTTATGTGGTGACATTTTGATATGTCTATGGCCAATACACTTGCAGGAACAGGCCGAAACCCCACTGGGGCATATGCCTCGGGCCATGCGGTCTCGTGGATAACGTAATCTAAAGTTATAAACAAAATGGCGTCTCGCATTACAAAATACCTCGACAGCAGCAGAGATAATTCTATAACAAGCTTAATGGTCTCTGTTGGAATAGGTTTCTAATACTCATGTGTCAGAAAATAAATTTAATTTATTATGTGATGAGTAAAATTGTTAGGCTCGGCGGGAATATTTAGGGTCGGTCGTGAAATCGGAAGCACAAGCTTTTTTTTTTTAGGCCTTACAGTAGGGACTATCTGCAAAGTGGATACTGATGTATCCCCCGCTTCAAATGTTAGGGTTAGGTTATCGTTTGGGTTTAAAACCACCCTAAATATAAATAAGCCCCTATTTATTAAAACGATCTATTCTTAGGCATAGAATTATGACCAAAAAAGGGACCTGGGGCTACGAGCAGAAATCTATCCTACATCATTTTAGTCAATAAACTTTCTAAATAAATGAGGATAACTAGACATTTTTATTTTCATCTATTGCCAGGAAACATTTCAAAGTAGCTTACTTGAGCCTCCCATTATTTATATATGAGTGACACGGGAAGGGACAAAACTTCCAAAACAATGACATATAAAGTATGTATTTGTAATCAGAACCATGTGCGATGGAAGGGAGTAAATTGAATTGAATTCCTACCTACAATTCTTCACATGACGTTTAGATAAATTAGTTTGGAGAGATTGTTTTGCTTTGAAAGATACAAAATTTTACAAGGGTCATAACCTGCAACCATTATACCAAGTAAACACAATAACTAAAAAAAATTATTCAGTACCTGCATCAAATAAATCATATGAACACATCAGATGTTCATCATCACATTCTTAATCATTGATGAACTTCATCAAACTGTTCTTCATTTAACATTAAGAAAACTAAAGCAATGTGTGATGTGCAGAAGCAAGTGAAATAATCAACGCAAGTTAACAACACCCCTTGGTCCCTGGTCTGTGTCTTGTCTTACTGGTAATGGATGCACTCGGTTCATACCTTTGATATAAACTGGGTGAAAATGCACACGGAAGGTCAAACCATTTAGCCTAAGCAAAATGCTGAGCAATAACGGCCTCTCTGTCTTATTCCACGATGGCACAAGACAGCTACATCCACATTCTCTCCGCATAGTGGAGGCTCATTGTCATTGTCTTGTCCATCATCGTCACCGTCAAAGTAAGGGTCATTCCTCAAAACTGCAATGTTGTGAAGAACAGCACACTCGATTATGACAGAAAAGATAGTGTCAAGTTTAACTCTTATGCCAAATTACAGACATTGTAGCGTTTGACCGCGGGGAACCATCCTCTTCCATCAATAAAAAACAAAATCAATCATAGTTCATAGTTTAATTCTTGATCGTTCGATGACACATTGACAGCATGAGCATGGTGTTTTTAATACTGAACCTTCTGGCACACATGATGCCCTGTGTGATTTTGTAAAAACACTTTGCTACGTTCCACATCTAAATAATGTTCGTTCCTTCATAATTGCATGTCACGGAACGACGATATTCATGACAGGCAGTATTGGTCATAGGTTCCCTAGCATTTATTCCAATGAATATTCCAGATTAGTCTGTGTACAAGTACAGTGTGCTACTGTGTGGATATTGTATTGACATCCTTCCATAATCTGTAGATCCTGATCTCTTTTTGCGTCCCCACCAGAGGACGCATTCTCCATTTGATGAAAGTGATGATCTTTCCCGCAGCTCTCACAAATATTTTTCGTTGTATCTTCGTTAAACCACACTGTAATGTTGCCAGTAGAACGATGCATCCGTGATAACCGTTGTCATGTCATGTAAAACAGCTTTTACATTTTACTTTTACATGCACAGGTGCACTAAACAATCTGGGTTATCTGCACGAGCAATACACCGCTCTAATGAGGTTGGATGAATAATGATAACGATCAAATGACAGCAAAGTTCACGGGACTGAATTCACAATCTCATACCCAAAACATATTTTCAGACAAAATCTGTTTAACACATTTGCTATTGCAACATCATCATCATTGACATCAACTAACAATAAACGCGATTTAGAGAAGGATACAATCAACGACTGTGAGTTCTTAAATTATCTCGCTGTTGGGGAGAGGATGTAAAAGTTTCAACTCGGTCCAGTGATTTCAAAATGTCCTTTAATCTCAAGTTCCAAGCTTTCTTACTACACTTCTTCTAAATACAATCCACACGATGACAGAATAACAGTACCTAAACATTAATTTGACAGTGACTAGACAATGTCTAGACAATGAATGCACAGTGGCTGGACAGTGGCTGGACAGGTTGAAAAACCGTATGTCCTCTAAGCCCACAACACACAATCTTACAACGCTCTCTTAGAAACTTAAAAACATGTCTTACTTCTTCAGTATCTTAAAGCTCTCTCTCCCTGTCTCACACTCTTTCGTTCCACATGTGTCGCTTAAATTCTTGGTCGGCCACTTATCGGGGTTGATCAGGTCAGAACCCATAGGACCCCACAAAGACAAGTAGTCTATAAGTCTTAGTTGCAGTGGTAAATCACAGCTGCCACCAGTCCTGTGAATGTAGCCTCGGACATCTGCTGGCAACAGGGGCTGGCAGATTCTTATGTCTCAACTAATATCTATATACTAAGCATATGCAGCCTCTCACACACAAACCCTAACAAAGTTACAAATATAATATTTTGCATATACAACAAATGCCTAAAATTCGGCTCTAACATTCCGGCCCCTAATTGTTACTTATATCTGAATGTAACAATTACCATGAAATTATATATAGAGAAATTTTGGCCTACCTTTAGAATACAGCACCACGAACTTTAAAAATACGTCATAATACCCTTTTATGTAATGTAATGTGATTTTGTTCGAAAGCACGTTCTCGATACAATGCCCTATGACGCCTGCATGGCAACACTGTTGTCTGGCTCAGCGAGTGCGTATAAGCTCCGCTCACTGGTGTTTCATCTCTACGAGCTATGTCATTGCATAAGCCCAACGATGTTGAGAGTTTCCAGTAGTTGTATACCGGCGGATGCTCAATATTTTGCAAGCACCAGTTTGAAATATTTTCCTTTTTTCACTAATACGCTCATATTTATTTGTATTACGGGCTGCTGAGGTGTTATGTTTTGTGTATTTTGTATTTTGTAATTTTTTTAATTTACATATATATTTTTGTCATTCAGTAATTTGCACCATTACATAGAAAAGTGTTTTATTAGTATTTTATTTTTCGAAGCGGTAATAATGCATTACACTAGACACGTCACTTTGTGCCGGTTCGGTCAATGCATTCTATTTATTAGGATTAATTCAAGGGATTGGGGTTAGGGTTAGGGCTTAGGGCTTAGGGTTAGGGTTGGGGACCTAATGCAATATAGTAGGTACATGTCCGGTGGTTCGGTCAATACATTCTATTAATTAGGATTATTTCAAGGGGTTAGGGTTAGGGCTGAGGGTTTAGGGTTAGGGACCTAATCCAATATAGCAGGTACATGTCCGGTGTAATACGTGAGTACCATTTGTTGCTTTTCCTTTTTGCATTTTAATACTTTTTTTTCACACAAAAACGGGAAACCAAAAACGTGGAAATTGGCCTGGAATTTGCACTCAAGCCCCTTTCACACGCAACATAAATTTGGTTCAGTAATGATTCGAAGGCTAACTCACCCTCGTGCCGTCACTACACATGCTCATGACTCCCTCGTTCCTTAGTACTATCCACATTATCCTTACAGTGTTCCCTACATCACTTTTCTGTCACAAAATCACCGATTTATATAAAAGCGCGTCATTCATGCATGCACCGTGAAATCTACGTCTGACGCCTGACGTCAACAACCCTTTTCAGTTTGAGGCATATCGGCTCATTCCACGCCACACGCTAATTTGTAGATTACGGAATGGGACGAGTGTGCCAAATGGCATCGGATCCATTCGGCAATTGTCCGAAGAATAAAATCACGAGACACCAAGTCTACCCGTAGCATTCGTAATTGTCAGTGACCTATTCGACTCTTTCCGTTCATTTCCGTGACGTCACAGGAATGACTCGATAAATTTGCACATTGTGCAACAGTGTGGACGTAGCTCAGTCGGTTAGCTGTAGAGCTAACAATCCGAAGGTCGCGGGTTCGCGTCCGACGGGTTCTCAGAAACTGGTTGCTTGTCTTAATGACATGTGACCTACGGCAGAGATCGTCCTCACGAGAAGTTGTGGTGCTGTATTCTAAAGGTGCTCCAAAATTTTTACTTTAAACAATGTCATCCTAAGCTACATTAATTGACTTAACAACTAGACGTTATAACAGTGGACATTCTCTATATATATATTACAGTATGCACGAACTAATCGAACATATTAGTCGATGCTCTTCATCTTAACTTCAGACTCGTTGTCAGTTACAGTCTCAAAACACAGTTTAAGTGTCACTCTCAAGAAGCAAGCACAGCTTGCTGATTGGTCTGTCCAAAACCTTTGTTTGGGTTTTCACTTCGACACGTCTAACAACACCCTTTCTATCTGGCATAAGCTTCACAACTTTGCCCATTGACCAGGAATTTCTAGGTGCTGTATTGTCCACTATGAGCACGATGTCACCAATCTTCAAATTTCTTCTTATCTTCACCCACTTCTGTCGTTCTTGTAGTAATGGCAGATACTCTCTTAACCATCTCTTCCAGAACAAATCCGCCATATACTGCACTTGGCGCCACCGACGTCTTGGATATGAACAACCCAAGTCAAACATACCTGGCGGCAAATTGGGTTTTCTCTTCATGAGCAGCAAGTGATTTGGAGTGAGTGCTTCAAAATCATTTGGGTCACTTGATGCTTTGGATATAGGTCTATTGTTAACAATAACCTCTATTTCACACAGCACTGTTCGTAAAGTTTCGTCGTCCAAAGTTTGTTCTCTTACGATTGATCTTAATACCTTCCTCACAGTTCTGATTTGTCGCTCCCACACGCCACAATGGTGGGAACCAGTTGAAGGATTGAATGTCCATTCAATATTTCTTTGTAGCATCTCTTGTTGAATCTGACCTTTGTTCCATTTCTCAATTTCTTCCCTTAACTCACGTTCACTTCCAACGAAGTTGGTGCCATTATCTGATCTGATGACTTTCACTTGACCTCTTCTAGCGATGAAACGGCGCAGTGCATTTATACAAGAGTCAGTGTCTAAACTATGTGCCACTTCTATGTGCACTGCACGTGTTGTAACGCACGTGAACAAAACTCCAAATCTTTTTCATGCTTTCTTCTGCATTTTACGCCGAATGGACCAAAGTAATCCACTCCAACAAAGGTGAACGGAGGTTCATCGGGAGTCACACGGTGAGCAGGCAAGTCAGCCATCTTTTGATTACCTGCTTCAGCATGGAGTACGCCCGACCAGTCACGATCTGTGTAGCTCTTGTCTCACTGCTGCATTGGCTTTGATAATCCAATATTTCTCAAACAATTTTGAAAGTACAAAGTTTCTGCCTGAATGTCCACACTCACGATGGATGTGACGAATTATCAGTTCTGACACGTGAGATTTCTTTGGTAGAATCACTGGCTGCATCACGCTCTCTGGCATGTTGGCCCTACTTAAACGTCCACCCACTCTAATTATACCATCTTCTACAAATGGATCAAGCTTGGAGATTGGACTGCCTTTGCTCAGATTAAGTCCATTGTTTGAGGTAAGTCTTTCAATCTCACTTGAAAAGTTCTGCTGTTGAACATACCGAATAATGGCTTTCTCTGATTCTTCCAATTCTTTTACTGTCAACACGACAGGCTTCCTTTTCTGTGGTGTTAAACCCGCCTTCTTCGTTTTACTCCGATCTAGGAGTACTTCCCGTATCCTGAGTACAATAGCCTTCTTCAAAGCAAACCAGTCCGAATAGCGATTGATAAGGCTATCTACTTCTTTGCCTGGCTTTCTGTAGTCTATCTGGTTGACCTGGGCAGCCTTCCTTAATTCCAGGTCTTTCATTGGAATGTCAGTTGAAATGTGTGTCTGTTGGGGCCACATTTCTTCATTTTCCCATAAGAACTCTGGTCCAGAAAGCCATCTGGTATCTTTCAGAAATGCATCTATTGACAGTCCTCGAGATGCTTCGTCTGCAGGGATTGTTTTGAGTATCCACATATTTCCATTGTGATGGGACTGACCCTTCATGAATCACTGATAGCCTATTTGCTACAAAGGTGTGGAATCGCTTTGAATCATTGGCAATGTATCTTAAAACTGACATGCTGTCTGTCCAGAAGTAGGTTTGATCAACTGAAATCTCCAGCTCACGTTTGAGTATGCTGTCCACTCAGATATAAAGTCGCGGCTGATAGCTCCATTCTTGGGATTGTGATGGTCTTAAGTGGAGCAACTCTAGACTTGCTAATAAGAAATGAGCAATTAACTTGTCCAGTGGTACTGACTTGTCTTAAATAGGAAACAGTTCCATAACCCTTTTGACTGGCATCTGAGAAGTGGTGTATTTGGGATATTGCATTCTGATCACTATCCTTGGGTTGATGGCTCCTTCTTATCTTCATTTCCTCAAGCCTTTGTAGTTCTGACAACCATTTGGTCCAGTCTTTCTGGGACGGAATAGGAATGACGTCGTCCCATCCTATCTTAAGTCTGCAAAGGTCTTGTAGAGTTCCCTTTGCTTTGAGAACATAAGGACCTGCAAATCCCAGTGGATCATATATGGAGCTGACAGTTGACAGAATGCCTCTTCTCGTTGCTGGTTTGTCTTTGACTGCTATCCTGAACTTAAATGTGTCTGATTCGACACACCATTGTACACCTAATGCCCTCTCCACTGGCAAGGCATCATCTATGTCTAAGTCTTTAACTTCTTTTATTGCAGCTCTGCTGTTACTTATCCATTTTGTCAAACGGAATCCGCCTTTACTGCAGATTTCTCTCAGTTTCTATGACATCTCAATCGCTATTTCGTCCGACGCGACTGACGTGAGACAGTCATCCACATAGAAACTCTTTTCAAGGGCATGGATCACATTGTTGCTAAACATGTCCTTGTTGTCTTTTGCTGTTTCTTTCAGTGCAAAGTTGGCACAACTTGGTGAAGAGACAGCGCCAAACAAGTGCACTTTCATCTGATATTCCTGTAATTCTTCATCGAGATTTCCATTGGGCCACCAAAGGAATCTTAGAACATCATAATCATCTGGTTCAACTCTCACCTGGTAAAACATGGCTTCAATGTCCGCCATTAGAGCTATTGGTTCTTGGCGAAATCTCAGGAGCACTCCGATTAAGGCATTGGTGAGATCCAGCCCCTGTAGCAGGTGGTCATTTAGTGATTTTCCTCTGTATTCTGCTGCACAGTCAAATAATACTCTTATCTTATTATCTGGTTTCTTTGGATGGTATACACCATGATGTGGTATGTACCACACCTTCCCATCCTGACGATCTTTCTTACTCTCGGGAACCCTTTGGGCATAATTTTTGTCTAGGAGATCCTTCATAAAGCCTTTGTAATCTCTGTAGAAATCATCATTCTTCAGAAACTTCTTCTTAAGCGAAATAGCTCATTCTTTGGCCTGTACTTTATTGTTTGGTAAGTTGATTTTGAAATCTTTGAATGGCAGAGACATCTGGTAGTGTCCTGTTAATCTCTTGGATGAGTTCATTATATCCAAGAAATGCTGATCATTTCTTGACAGTTCTTCTTTATCATTGCTGAGGCGCTCGTTAAATTCTCTGTCGAAGTATCCTCTCAACTGATGATCAAGGGACTCGTCTGCTAGAACATCAGTTCTGTTGACTGAGATCTTACTGGGAGATTCAGATTCCTGGACAAGCCCATTTACCATCCAGCCAAGAATCTATCTTACAGCATAGGGTCCGTTACCATGACTGTTGACTATTTCCAGGGGTTCCAATGCCATAGGTACATTGTTGCCAATTAGCAGCCCTATCTCTGCATCTATAGGTGGTAGTGTGACGTCCCATAGATGCGGCCATTGATAAATGAACTCTTCTTTGGGAATAGTGCTTGTGGAAATAGGCATTTCATCCTGTGTGAATACTGTAGGTAATTTGATCCAGTTCCTTCCATGGATGTCACCTACTTCTAGGTTTGTTAGAATGGAGGTATTCACAGACTTCTTTTGAGTCATGGTGCTGACAACTATATTTGTCATCTTCCCTGTGACATGAAGCTCCTCAGCCAGCCTGCTTGTGCAGAGGGTTGCTGAACTGCCGTTGTCAAGGAAGGCATAAGTCTTGACATATCTGTCCCCAGCGCTGACTTTGATTCTAACAGGAACTACAGGCATATAGCTCAAGTCTTTGAGATCTTCACTGTGACGTGTAGCCAAACTGTTGTTTGTTGCAACCTTTGGCTTCGTCTGATCCTTTTCCTTCTAGTGTATCTTTATTGTTGTCATGGAAACACGTTGCATGTCTCATTTTGCAGATATGACAGGTCAATCTGGTGGGGCACTGGCGACTTGTGTGTCCAAACTGTAGACAGCCAAAACACAATCCCTTTGGTCTTAGAAAGTCAATTTTTTCATCCAGTGTCTTACACTGAAGTCTTATGCACATTTCCATACTGTGATCCTTGTTGCAGAACCAGCATGGCTTGGCGAATGCCCTCAAGGCTCTCTCTCGTGCTGTGAATGGCTTACTTTGTGTCTCTGATTTTGCCTGACCAGGGTAGGTTTCTCTGGTTGCCACCTCATGAATTCTCGATTCAGATTTCGATGTATCAGTGGCAAAGCTCTTAAATCTCTTAGGTGCTTCTTTCGGGTTAGGCTTTGGTTGAGCTTGTCTGTCGTCGGCAATTGTGCCAAACAATGGACTCGACAATATCTGTGCTTGTCTATCCACGAAACGAACAAGGTCTGCAAAGGTGACATTTCTTCTTTCCAAGATATCAAATGAAACTGCCCTCCATCTTTCTCTTAATTTGTATGGCAACTTTTGAATCAGTTCCCTGAGGTTTTTGGGATGTTCTAATTCTCTCATGTACTCTACTTCTGCCATGGTATTTCCACAACTTGTCAGGAATATAGAAAAGCTGGTCAGTGCATCACTGTCTTCTGACTTTATAGCTGGCCATTTCAAGGCTTTGTCCATGTAAGCTGTTGCAAGCTTGTATTTGTTCCCAAATTTCTTATCCAACAATGATCTGGCTTGTTCATAGCCACTTTCCGGATTCATGTGAATACAGCTTCTTACCAAGTCATTTGGTTCACCGCTGGTGTACTGGTCCAAGTAATAGAGTCTATCCTTGGGATTAATGGTCTTGTCTTCTATGCCATGTTCAAAAGCTCTTATGAAAGGCTTAAATTGTAATGGGTCGCCACTAAACGTAGGTACTTTTCTAATGGGTAGACTGGCTAGCTTCTGGTGTTCTACCACAAGCTGCATTATTTCATTCTGTTGTTTACACACTTCATCGATGTGTGTATTGCTGACTCCAGCTGGTGAGCTTGTGTTCGCATTCAGGGTGAATTCTCTTGCAAGTGGATTCAACACTTCATTTCGGCTATTTGATGGCTTGAAGGACTTTTGAGAATGATCTTTCTTTTGCAAACTGTTAGATTCTTGGTCATACTGGTCAAAAATTGCATACTGGGCATTTGCGATTTCCACTTTTGTCTCAAGTTCTAATCTTTCTCTCCTTCGTTTTAACCTGTTCTCTTCTTCTTCCAGTTGATGCTTTTGCTCTAGTCCTTCAGGCCTTATTTCATTTTCTGTATCACAGGGTTTAATAAACGAAGCAACATTTGTCTCAAGCTGTACTAAGGCACCTAACTGTGACTGGAACCAGGCTTCATCTTCCTCTTTCGCTGATTGACTTTCAAGTTTATTGTGGTAAGTTTCATCCGATTCTTTAAATTTCGAAAGTAGTTCTTTCCATTCTTGAAACTCTATTTTACATCATCCAGAGCGTCAGAGCTCATCAAGTATTCGATGTAGCTTACCTTTGAACACACTTGTTTGTACAGGAATTTTCTTTTTTCCAGTGCTATATTCAAATTATAGCTTTGGCCCTTTTCCGTTGGTTTTCTTATTCGTGATTCTGTTATCACAGATTTAGCATTTCTCCTAGGCTCATTAGTCAGTCCTTTATCACTGTGAACAGTATCGCTCAATGTTCTGCTTGCCATGGTGAAAAATTAATTAAACAGTTCGAATAATCTTGAAATAACTTACAGTTCTCTTTTCCTTAATCCTAAATGAATACACAATTTCAATGAAATATAATCCCTCCTGTTTCTGAATAAATACTTGAACAGGTGGTCTTCTTAAATCCTGTTAGCACATCCTTGAACACATAACAGTTCCATTTGCTTGACAAGCTCAATCTTCTTTAAGAAAAACTAAATGAATAACTTACTTCAGCTTTGAGTCCTTAATCCAGTTTGCGTTAATCCATTTTGATGATTGCACAATTCTTCCGCACAAAATTCTTTGTCCATGTCTTAGGTTCACATCCGGATTTTCACGGGGTTTTCAACTTTGAATGTGAGTTCTTGAATTATCTCGCTGTTGGGGGTAGAGGATGTAAAAGTTTCAACTCGGTCCAGTGATTTCAAAATGTCCTTTAATCTCAAGTTCCAAGCTTTCTTACTACACTTCTTCTAAATACAATCCACACGATGACAGAATAACAGTACCTAAACATTAATTTGACAGTGACTAGACAATGTCTAGACAATGAATGCACAGTGGCTGGACAGTGGCTGGACAGGTTGAAAAACCGTATGTCCTCTAAGCCCACAACACACAATCTTACAACGCTCTCTTAGAAACTTAAAAACATGTCTTACTTCTTCAGTATCTTAAAGCTCTCTCTCCCTGTCTCACACTCTTTCGTTCCACATGTGTCGCTTAAATTCTTGGTCGGCCACTTATCGGGGTTGATCAGGTCAGAACCCATAGGACCCCACAAAGACAAGTAGTCTATAAGTCTTAGTTGCAGTGGTAAATCACAGCTGCCACCAGTCCTGTGAATGTAGCCTCGGACATCTGCTGGCAACAGGGGCTGGCAGATTCTTATGTCTCAACTAATATCAATATACTAAGCATATGCAGCCTCTCACACACAAACCCTAACAAAGTTACAAATATAATATTTTGCATATACAACAAATGCCTAAAATTTGGCTCTAACAACAACAATAACTGTAATCCTGTCAAGCGGCAACCAACATCAGTCAAAATGAGTCAAAAGTCAGTCCAATCTTCAGAGGCACATATAGTAACAGTGCTCTTCAGTTACAGAGTAACAAGTCTGCTGCAAGCATGAAGAGAGTCCCTGAGGTCACTAAATTGAAATCAGCTCTTACCTCCAACGATAGTCAGGTTTCTAAATTTTGGTAGTTTTTTTGTTATAAACTTCAATGATGCAATCTGAATAGTTGATTCCTCTACAATGTCAACACTGGAATACTTCAACCAGAAAGATTTTTGCTGTATGAGAAAGTTCCATTTTTGGCATGTGTAAAGTGCATTACATAGCACATCCGTCAATGGCAGGTTTCTCAAAATCTGTAAGATCACTTCATCTGGTAGTTGGTTTACACTCTTGGCCTGAAAACATAGAAAATGAACAACATGAAACTAACTAAAGGCTCTAACGTTTACATTTCAGTGTAACTTCTATCTTCGTCCTGCACAATTGACTCATTTGATGCAAATTTTCTCAAAGCAATTCTCTTCTTCAAATATAGAACTTCCATCTTATATGTTCATCCTTCTTGTACCTGAGTTTAGCATAATGTTCACCCTTAGCTAACCTTACCAAGACTTCTTCAGATGTCTCAAACTTAGTGTTCTGATGAAGAGATTCTCGTCTTCTTTTTCTAATGATCGGTAGTGATCGGTAAAGCGCCTTCCAGCATGAGACTTACTGGTTCCTGCTCAGCCTGGGTACTCAGAGTCAGGATGATGTGGAGTTGGAGGTACAAGGTTGTAAGTGGTCCTCCTCTACATTTGTTGTGTCAGACCTAAAATAGAGCATTGTACATTATAAAAGGTACAGGTCTTATGTCGCTTTCAAGCGTATGTTTTTACCACCGAAGTAGTCACATGATGAAAGACCCTTTTTTATGAAAAATTAATTATACTTATAATTATGCGTAATTATACTTTACAAATTCAGAGGTAAATTTTCAAATCTCACTTTTCAATGAACAAGGGAAATTTTCTATGAAATGTGTTTCATTAAGCAGCTCAGTCGTTGCAATATTGAAATATACTGAACGGAAAATTGTAGAAAAAAATTATAACGTTATATACTTTGACAGTATCCAGTTTAGTTGTGATTCAATAGATGTATAGTTTTCTGAATTTTGAAACAGCAATTTTTGACATGATTGTCCCCTCTAGATGTATTGGTGACAACATTGATTACTCACTCATATTCCTCCACTTCTCCTGCCTTGCTCTCTGTATCAGCAGCATCGTCATAAGGGTTCGTAAGCTGCTCAAACTCTTTTGGTATCATGCTGATGATCTTGTGAGTTATCGCACTCACATCGGCAGGAGGAGGACCACCACCAGTTTTCTTTACATCTTTTTCATATATTCATTTTTTCTATTTTTTGCTGTTAACTTGCCCATAAAGCATTGAGTTTGTCGCTTTTGACAAGGATGACATATCTTGCATTACATGTTATGAATATATAAGATGTCGTTTACTGTTCCCATGTATAAAGCATAATTTCTATGTATACACTGCTATTACTTTACATTCTATACATTTATATATACGTCTCTGTACATTTCTAAATCAATCAACAATTTTGTATAAGTATGTGCACAGTTCTAAATTGATCCATTAATTTTGCAGTAAACGACATCTTATATATTCATAACATGTATTCTATTAGCCATGTCATCTGTATCTATTGACCACCACATGTATTGCGTCGTCATAGCATGGTGACGTCATAAGCATTGTGACGTCACGACCAGAGTTAACAGTTACTGTTCAGTTTTACCTGATGATGGGGCCAGAACAAGCCCTGAAATGTTGTACTCAAGAATAAAAAGAAGATGTAACCCAGAAAAAATCTCTATGTTCATATTAAAGTGGTAACTCACCATTTCATGTCTTGACCTTGACATCAATTTGAACAACATGCTTTTGCCGGAAGTGATGCTTTTTTACAATTTTAGGAACGGTTCAGAAATGAATTGCAATAATTCCCCTTAACTAGGTTAAAAATTTGGTTTACGCAAATTTGGTCTTCATAATACCGTTTAACTTAAACTGATGGTGTTGGTGGAAGTCTGTGTCCTGATCTGGCCCCGATTTCTCGAAACAAACTTAAGTCTGTTTTCAGACTTAAGTCTGAGTTTTTACTCAAATTTGAGAAAACTCAGCAAAATGCATTTCTCAAACAAAACTGAGTTCGATTTTGGACTCAAACTGAGTTGACAATTTGAGTTTGGTAGGGAGGTGACTTAAGTTTTTTGGTGATCACAAAATGGCGCTGATAAATAGACGTAGACGCCGTAGAGTGAAACGTAAATCCACTTTGAGTAGATCATTAGTTGACAGACAGAACCCTCTCGAGGTTATGTCACAAGAGGAGCTCTTTCTGCGGTTCCGCTTCCGTGCTGAGAGTATTTTATTTATTGTTTCACTTGTTTGCGGGAAACTCGAACGGTGTTCAAACCGGCAACCCACTACCTGTCTTAACGCAAGTTCTAGTCACTCTCATGCTTCCTGGCCACTGGGTCTTTTATTCATTAATCGCCGATACACGATATCGACCATCTCCACCTCATCTGTATTTCGTCAGTCAGGGATGTATGCTCTTGTCTCATTGAACATCTCCGGCATTTCATACGTTATGCCAAGCCGGACAAGATGCCGACATGACCAAGAAACAGTTCTTTCAAATTGCAGGTGAGTGTATTTGATTGCTTTTACCTTCCTTTCAGTAGCAAAGCTCATTCTAGGTCAAATAAAGGGGGCTACTCTCAATCTTGTCATTTCTAGTTTCGATGAACCGATATGTAATCATGCATAAATGAAGAGACTTCGTATTAAAAATTCCCGTGAAGACCCACTGACATAACGATATTGCCAATGTCGGAAAAATTAAACTTTAGAGACATATCCCATACGATATGATAAAAATATATTTTTATAAACTTGAAAAAGAACCAGAAATATTCCTTGATGTACTTTTAAAAACACCCAAAACTTAATGATACAATAATGTCTATATAATAATTGTATAATATATGAATTTATCAAAAAATGTGAATTATGGAAAATGTACTTTTCAGGATTCCCCAATGTTCTGGGATGTGTGGATGGAACATTCATCCGCTTAATGGCACCATCTGAGAATGAAGCAGACTATTTGAACAGGAAAGGCTTTCATTCACTCAATGTTCAGGTAATATGTTTATGTTTACTAATCACCACTTTTCATGTACAATGCATGAAATTACTTTCAGCATTAAAAACCATATTTCATTAGCTATGCTGTTACCACCAAAATGTAGATTATCACCATATCACCATATCAATTCTTCTTAAGTCAAATTTGAATTTTGCCCTATTCCTCACCACATTGGTAGAATGTGTGAAGCTCAATTCTGTTGTCCCCTGCCATGATATTGCTCGAATATTGCTAAAAAGCGCTGGCATAAAACTAAACTCCGTCACTTTTATGCTCAAATGTAAATCCAAAACAGTCAAGACCAATGACCTACTGATTTCAAATAATAATTTGTTATATTAAGCTGACATAGTATTTCAATCACTTTTCAGATGATATGTGATGCGAGATACAAATTCATCAACTGTGTTGCAAAGTGGCCAGGGAGTGTCCATGATAGTCGCATCTTCAGAGACAGCACAATCAGCATTGCGTTTGAAAATGGTATAACTTCATAGAGCAACTGTAATAACATAACTTCCACTGTATAAACAAACAAAATACCAAATGACACTGTTTGAAGAACACAGTTTATTTAATAATTCTTGAAGAGTTTTTTTCAAACAAAATATTAATTGTGGTTCTGTTCTTCTTAATTAATAGTAGGTACATTTTATATATGAACATAGCTTTTTACTGAAGATGAGGTACAATATTAGGTACATCATATGAAGTAGTAAGGTGTATGACTTGGGATGCCATGACACATTGATACATCAATGCATCGATACTTTTCTAAGGCAATACAATTATCGATACATTGACAATTGTATTGATATTTATGTTTAAAATATTGGTTTAAATATTATAAATATTTACATTTATCAATTGTATCATGTTTCTTGATGTTATGAGGGTTATAAAAGATTATATTTCATGCACATAGATGGGAAATTAGAACTTTTATCTCTAAGAATCAAACATGTTGATCTTTTCATGGACAATTTTCAACATTAATGTTCAAAATGTTACTAAATTTAAGCAATATTGCCAAAAATGGGTATTGTATTGTGTATTGAATCATGACATGGGTATCAGGTTACATATCGATTCATGAAACTTATGTATCATGACATCCCTATGTAAGACATCGTTTCCATTTACTTACTATATTTAACAAAAGAAGACCTGTCAGACACTTGGTATGTTTTATATGATAAAATGGTAGAAGCTTAGTTATGTTTCCTAATAGTGTTGGGCATTGGTTAGAATCTCTTAACTGATGATTGGTTCATTACAACCAATCAATCATCGAAAAATTTTGGTTAGCATCATTATTCAAATTTTCCTGGATACGCTTTGTTGATGCACAAAAAATAGAGTAGAAAACGTGTAGTTCTTATACATTTTTTAACTAATTGCACAAAATGCATTTGCAAATGTCACATCTTAAAAGTATGACTTGTATGTTAGGAACATAATTTTTCTTGAGCTTTTATAATAAATTCAGTCATGACTTGAAACGAGCTGGAAGTGCTTATGAAATGTAACAGACACAACCAACCTTGTAAAAAATAATGTTAATGCAAACAAATGTTCCAAAATTGTTAATGTTCGATTATGAGAATGTTAATGTTAGTCATTCTCAACATTATTTGCCGTTTTCCTATCGGTAGACAACTTCGCTAGCAGACGACTTCTACCGTGTTTACATTAGAAACGGAAGTTGATTTCCGCGCCATGGCCGCTTCGACCACGTATAAAAAATAATCTCAGATCGATCTCAAATTCTGAGTTATAAACTCAGCTGAGTTTTGACTGAGTTTGTTTTGAGAAACGCAACTGAGTAAGAAACTCAGCTGAGTCAAAATCTCAAACTCAGTTTGTAATTTGAGTAAAACTTAAGTTTGTTTAGAATCGGGGCCTGGCCCCGATTTCTCGAAACAACCTTAAGTTTGAGTTTTGACTTAAGTTCAAATTTTTACTCAAATTTGAGAAAACGCATTTCCCATTGTTGAACTGAAATCAATATTAAACTCAAACATAGTAGATAATTTGAGTTCGGTGAATAGAATACTTAAGTTGTTTGGTCTTTTTTATTTTAAAAATGCAGCTGAGTTAAAAATGCAGCTGTTTCAAATTGTCAAACTCAGTTTGATATTTGAGTACAAACTTAAGTTTGTTTTGAGAAATCGAGGCCTGTATAATCTGTTTTGTGATGTGGTGCTGGTCCTAGCATGCTATTACTAGAAGCTTGTGGCTGAAAAAAACCACCCTGTCATTTGTCAAATTCTGCTCTTATGACCAATTTGCAGATGTGGTCAAAGGGGAGACAATTTTCAAATTGTATTTGCACAGTTACTTCCCCTGTTTACATGTTCTCCTATGGTTCTTGAAACCTGTCAGACTGAAAGCTCTTGAACAATAAAAGATTATGAATAATTAACACAGTTACTAGAATTGTTGAATAAATTGTGAAATAAATTAATTCCAATATCTATCAGATGTGTTTTTTAGGGAGGGAGTCACTGCAGATTCAAACCTGAATGTGATTGGCAGGCAAATTGGGAAGGTAAATGTTTTTCTGTACAAAATCTGAAGTATATACTAAGTTATTTTCACAAGTTCAGAGTTATTTTATTCAACATTGCATCAGGTTTAGGGATAATATCATGAATATCTCACTAATAAAAACTCACAAATATGTCACTATTATCTTCCCGGACCATGTCTTTCAAACGAATAAGAACTTATCCACAAATCTTTGCATACACAGAGAACAGGTTGTCAACTGGTGCCTTTTGATATTTAGGGATTTTTCAGTTTGTTTTATTTTTCCTGTCACCATGGCAACAAGTTTGACTGACTTAATTGACAGAGATGTGCTTTTTTAATGGCTTATCTCAAAAGCTACAAGCTTTTCTTTAAATGACCACTTACTAAGCTGGTATTTGGCAGAAATAAAGTTGTTTGTTATTGAGCCGACCTGTGAGCACCCATCAGAAACCATGTCAGAAATTATTTATTTTATATGTTAGTCAGTATCACTGTGTTCATTGTCATGCTCTTGCACCTTAGGATGTACTACATCCATATACATCCCCAATCCAGTACCGGAGAACCTGGAGATACATGTACTACATCCAGGCTACATCCCGATCCAGTGCGGAGAACCTGGAGATACATGTACTACATCCAGGCTACATCCCTATCCAGTGTACTACATCCAGAGAACCTGGAGATACATGTACTACATCCAGGCTACATCCCGATCCAGTACGGAGAACCTGGAGATACATGTACTACATCCAGGCTACATCCCATCCAGTACGGAGAACCTGGAGATACATGTACTACATCCAGGCTACATCCCAGGATCCAGTACGGAGAACCTGGAGATACATGTACTACATCCAGGCTACATCCCGATCCAGTGCGGAGAACCTGGAGATACATGTACTACATCCAGGCTACATCCCGATCCAGTAATGGAGAACCTGGAGATACATGTACTACATCCAGGCTACATCCCGATCCAGTACGGAGAACCTGGAGATACATGTACTACATCCAGGCTACATCCCGATCCAGTGCGGAGAACCTGGAGATACATGTACTACATCCAGGCTACATCCCGATCCAGTACGGAGAACCTGGAGATACATGTACTACATCCAGGCTACATCCCGATCCAGTGCGAGAGAACCTGGAGATACATGTACTACATCCAGGCTACATCCCGATCCAGTACGGAGAACCTGGAGATACATGTACTACATCCAGGCTACATCCCGATCCAGTACGGAGAACCTGGAGATACATGTACTACATCCAGGCTACATCCCGATCCAGTGCGGAGAACCTGGAGATACATGTACTACATCCAGGCTACATCCCGATCCAGTACGGAGAACCTGGAGATACATGTACTACATCCAGGCTACATCCCGATCCAGTGCGGAGAACCTGGAGATACATGTACTACATCCAGGCTACATCCCGATCCAGTACGGAGAACCTGGAGATACATGTACTACATCCAGGCTACATCCCGATCCAGTGCGGAGAACCTGGAGATACATGTACTACATCCAGGCTACATCCCGATCCAGTGCGGAGAACCTGGAGATACATGTACTACATCCAGGCTACATCCCGATCCAGTACGGAGAACCTGGAGATACATGTACTACATCCAGGCTACATCCCGATCCAGTACGGAGAACCTGGAGATACATGTACTACATCCAGGCTACATCCCGATCCAGTGCGGAGAACCTGGAGATACATGTACTACATCCAGGCTACATCCCGATCCAGTACGGAGAACCTGGAGATACATGTACTACATCCAGGCTACATCCCGATCCAGTACGGAGAACCTGGAGATACATGTACTACATCCAGGCTACATCCCGATCCAGTACGGAGAACCTGGAGATACATGTACTACATCCAGGCTACATCCCGATCCAGTGCGGAGAACCTGGAGATACATGTACTACATCCAGGCTACATCCCGATCCAGTACGGAGAACCTGGAGATACATGTACTACATCCAGGCTACATCCCGATCCAGTGCGGAGAACCTGGAGATACATGTACTACATCCAGGCTACATCCCGATCCAGTACGGAGAACCTGGAGATACATGTACTACATCCAGGCTACATCCCGATCCAGTACGGAGAACCTGGAGATACATGTACTACATCCAGGCTACATCCCGATCCAGTACGGAGAACCTGGAGATACATGTACTACATCCAGGCTACATCCCGATCCAGTGCGGAGAACCTGGAGATACATGTACTACATCCAGGCTACATCCCGATCCAGTACGGAGAACCTGGAGATACATGTACTACATCCAGGCTACATCCCGATCCAGTGCGCGGAGAACCTGGAGATACATGTACTACATCCAGGCTACATCCCGATCCAGTACGGAGAACCTGGAGATACATGTACTACATCCAGGCTACATCCCGATCCAGTGGAGAACCTGGAGATACATGTACTACATCCAGGCTACATCCCGATCCAGTACGGAGAACCTGGAGATACATGTACTACATCCAGGCTACATCCCGATCCAGTACGGGAGAACCTGGAGATACATGTACTACATCCAGGCTACATCCCGATCCAGTACGGAGAACCTGGAGATACATGTACTACATCCAGGCTACATCCCGATCCAGTGCGGAGAACCTGGAGATACATGTACTACATCCAGGCTACATCCCGATCCAGTATACGGAGAACCTGGAGATACATGTACTACATCCAGGCTACATCCCGATCCAGTACGGAGAACCTGGAGATACATGTACTACATCCAGGCTACATCCCGATCCAGTACGGAGAACCTGGAGATACATGTACTACATCCAGGCTACATCCCGATCCAGTACGGAGAACCTGGAGATACATGTACTACATCCAGGCTACATCCCGATCCAGTACGGAGAACCTGGAGATACATGTACTACATCCAGGCTACATCCCGATCCAGTACGGAGAACCTGGAGATACATGTACTACATCCAGGCTACATCCCGATCCAGTACGGAGAACCTGGAGATACATGTACTACATCCAGGCTACATCCCGATCCAGTACGGAGAACCTGGAGATACATGTACTACATCCAGGCTACATCCCGATCCAGTACGGAGAACCTGGAGATACATGTACTACATCCAGGCTACATCCCGATCCAGTACGGAGAACCTGGAGATACATGTACTACATCCAGGCTACATCCCGATCCAGTGCGGAGAACCTGGAGATACATGTACTACATCCAGGCTACATCCCGATCCAGTGCGGAGAACCTGGAGATACATGTACTACATCCAGGCTACATCCCGATCCAGTACGGAGAACCTGGAGATACATGTACTACATCCAGGCTACATCCCCGATCCAGTGCGGAGAACCTGGAGATACATGTACTACATCCAGGCTACATCCCGATCCAGTGCGGAGAACCTGGAGATACATGTACTACATCCAGGCTACATCCCGATCCAGTACGGAGAACCTGGAGATACATGTACTACATCCAGGCTACATCCCGATCCAGTGCGGAGAACCTGGAGATACATGTACTACACATCCAGGCTACATCCCCGATCCAGTACGGGAGAACCTGGAGATACATGTACTACATCCAGGCTACATCCCGATCCAGTACGGGAGAACCTGGAGATACATGTACTACATCCAGGCTACATCCCGATCCAGTGCGGAGAACCTGGAGATACATGTACTACATCCAGGCTACATCCCGATCCAGTACGGAGAACCTGGAGATACATGTACTACATCCAGGCTACATCCCGATCCAGTACGGAGAACCTGGAGATACATGTACTACATCCAGGCTACATCCCGATCCAGTGCGGAGAACCTGGAGATACATGTACTACATCCAGGCTACATCCCGATCCAGTACGGAGAACCTGGAGATACATGTACTACATCCAGGCTACATCCCGATCCAGTGCGGAGAACCTGGAGATACATGTACTACATCCAGGCTACATCCCGATCCAGTACGGAGAACCTGGAGATACATGTACTACATCCAGGCTACATCCCGATCCAGTACGGAGAACCTGGAGATACATGTACTACATCCAGGCTACATCCCGATCCAGTGCGGAGAACCTGGAGATACATGTACTACATCCAGGCTACATCCCGATCCAGTGCGGAGAACCTGGAGATACATGTACTACATCCAGGCTACATCCCGATCCAGTACGGAGAACCTGGAGATACATGTACTACATCCAGGCTACATCCCGATCCAGTACGGAGAACCTGGAGATACATGTACTACATCCAGGCTACATCCCGATCCAGTGCGGAGAACCTGGAGATACATGTACTACATCCAGGCTACATCCCGATCCAGTAGATACATGTACTACATCCAGAGAACCTGGAGATACATGTACTACATCCAGGCTACATCCCGATCCAGTGCGGAGAACCTGGAGATACATGTACTACATCCAGGCTACATCCCGATCCAGTACGGAGAACCTGGAGATACATGTACTACATCCAGGCTACATCCCGATCCAGTACACGGAGAACCTGGAGATACATGTACTACATCCAGGCTACATCCCGATCCAGTACGGAGAACCTGGAGATACATGTACTACATCCAGGCTACATCCCGATCCAGTGCGGAGAACCTGGAGATACATGTACTACATCCAGGCTACATCCCGATCCAGTGCGGAGAACCTGGAGATACATGTACTACATCCAGGCTACATCCCGATCCAGTGCGGAGAACCTGGAGATACATGTACTACATCCAGGCTACATCCCGATCCAGTACGGAGAACCTGGAGATACATGTACTACATCCAGGCTACATCCCGATCCAGTACGGAGAACCTGGAGATACATGTACTACATCCAGGCTACATCCCGATCCAGTGCGGAGAACCTGGAGATACATGTACTACATCCAGGCTACATCCCGATCCAGTGCGGGAGAACCTGGAGATACATGTACTACATCCAGGCTACATCCCGATCCAGTACGGAGAACCTGGAGATACATGTACTACATCCAGGCTACATCCCGATCCAGTACGGAGAACCTGGAGATACATGTACTACATCCAGGCTACATCCCGATCCAGTGCGGAGAACCTGGAGATACATGTACTACATCCAGGCTACATCCCGATCCAGTACGGAGAACCTGGAGATACATGTACTACATCCAGGCTACATCCCGATCCAGTACGGAGAACCTGGAGATACATGTACTACATCCAGGCTACATCCCATCCAGTACGGAGAACCTGGAGATACATGTACTACATCCAGGCTACATCCCGATCCAGTAATGGAGAACCTGGAGATACATGTACTACATCCAGGCTACATCCCGATCCAGTGCGGAGAACCTGGAGATACATGTACTACATCCAGGCTACATCCCGATCCAGTAACGGAGAACCTGGAGATACATGTACTACATCCAGGCTACATCCCGATCCAGTAATGGAGAACCTGGAGATACATGTACTACATCCAGGCTACATCCCGATCCAGTCACGGAGAACCTGGAGATACATGTACTACATCCAGGCTACATCCCGATCCAGTAATGGAGAACCTGGAGATACATGTACTACATCCAGGCTACATCCCGATCCAGTACGGAGAACCTGGAGATACATGTACTACATCCAGGCTACATCCCGATCCAGTCGCGGAGAACCTGGAGATACATGTACTACATCCAGGCTACATCCCGATCCAGTGCGGAGAACCTGGAGATACATGTACTACATCCAGGCTACATCCCGATCCAGTGGAGAACCTGGAGATACATGTACTACATCCAGGCTACATCCCGATCCAGTACGGAGAACCTGGAGATACATGTACTACATCCAGGCTACATCCCGATCCAGTACGGAGAACCTGGAGATACATGTACTACATCCAGGCTACATCCCGATCCAGTAGCGGAGAACCTGGAGATACATGTACTACATCCAGGCTACATCCCGATCCAGTCCAGTGAGACGGAGAACCTGGGAGATACATGTACTACATCCAGGCTACATCCCGATCCAGTACGGAGAACCTGGAGATACATGTACTACATCCAGGCTACATCCCGATCCAGTGCGGAGAACCTGGAGATACATGTACTACATCCAGGCTACATCCCGATCCAGTACGGAGAACCTGGAGATACATGTACTACATCCAGGCTACATCCCGATCCAGTACGGAGAACCTGGAGATATCCCTATGTACTACATCCAGGCTACATCCCGATCCAGTGCGGAGAACCTGGAGATACATGTACTACATCCAGGCTACATCCCGATCCACATTAACCTGGAGTACATGAACTACATGAAGGAAACGTATCCCAAGTACATCCTGAATAACAAATAACAACCTGGATACATTTGCATCCATTCATTGTATACATGAAAATCATGTTGCATCTAAATGAATGGACTGCATTCTGGTCTAGATATACAATTACCATGCAGGCTAAATGTAGGGTATATGCATAGCATGTCTTGGCGCCATTCAAAGTGCATCCCAATGATTAAGCCACACCCGCTATACAACAAACTGTGAATGCTGGATCCAGTATTCGTCCATAACTGTAATCCCCATACAGCTTTCATCCATGTATGTCCAAGCCATATGGGGGCGGTGGGGTAGCCTAATGGTTAAAGCGTTGGCTCGTCACGCTGAAGACCCGGGTTCGAATCCCCACATGGGTACAATGTGTGAAGCCCATTTCTGATGTCCCCCGCCGTGATGTTGCTGGAATATTGCTAAAAGCGGCGTAAAACAAAAATCAGTCAGTCAGTCAGTCAGTCCAAGCCATATCTTCTCTGCATATTCACCAGCCATTCAGCATTTACTGGCCCCTTTGTACATTTACTAGCCACAGGCTAGCGGGCCAGTCACTATTTCACAAATGGTTCAAATAGCTGAAAACTCAAAACTGCTCTTAGGGTTTTGTCAAACAGTCATTTATTTATTTTGGCCCTTTAGAACACTCTATTTTGTTAAATATATAAAACACATAATGCTATCCATGAACTCATCATCGGGGAGTCTGAGTCCCCTTCCTCCTCCTCCATACGCACTAGCTGGTCTGCTAGTGGCACTCCTCAAGGAACTGTGTGTATTCCTTGGCCAGGTCCACTGGCCTACTCAGCTTCAAGGTCAATGCACAGTAAAGACAAGTGTTATTGAATTAACACTATTATTAACACTATCTTGGTAACAGTACATTAACATGGTGAAGTGTTAATTTGATAACATGGTAAAGTGTTTACAAGATTAACACATTGAAGGGTCCAAGGACCCCTTGTCATAACTTGGACACAATCTGCTTCAGAATATCTTAGGTGATAGGATGACGTGAAGGTGCACTGGGTTTTTGCAACTCGATTTAATTCACCACTTGGCACTTAATCGAATACTGTATGGATGCCTGCTTGCAAATAAGTAAAACGGATACCAGCTAGGTAGGTTAACTGTGGCATATTGTTTAGCCACGCTGAAACAGTAAGCCACATATTGTTGAAGAAGTACAGAGTTTATAGGTGGCAACTTCTGCAGGGGCTGAATCAGGGTAGAGTACAAACCGTATCGAAGGAGGAAGGCAACATATGACTGGAATCCTGAGGCATACGTACTTGTGGTTTCTTGCTCCAATGGCGGCGTTCCACAGTGTGTTCAAGTTTGTCACCAGACCCATCTCAGTAGTGATGGATTCGGACATGACGTTGCATGAGAGTCCGCATGTGGGGCAAGAGTCCGGAACCGTACAATCTGTAAACGAAATAAGGAGTCAGCAATTTGATTATGCACACCAGGGACATGTTTTGCATTAACGACAAAGTTGTGCGAGACAGCTAATGCGGTCAGCATATGCATATATGGCATAATATCTTTACATTTTGATCTTCCCTCATAGTTCGTGCTGCACGGGCATGTCCTGCACGACAGTTAACTGTAAACCTATATTTGACTGACTGACTGAGTTTGGTTTTACGCCGCTTTAAGCAATATTCCAGCAATATCACGGCGGGGGACACCAGAAATGGGCTTCACTCATTGTACCCATGTGGGGATTCGAACCCGGGTCTTCGGCGTGACGAGCCAACGCTTTAACCACTAGACTACCCCACCGCCTCATTGTCACAACAGAATACAATCCTTTTGGCTGCCCACTTAGGTCCCTGCTGCTGCCACCACAATAGGATATAGTTCAAGGAGAGCCATCGATCCACCTACGGTTTGACACATAATCTGCATGTCTGCTGGCCAAGTGGAGGAGAACCATGCACCATTGAAATAACCTCCAAAACCTAATGTAGAAGCGTCGGTATACAGCTTCATGTCTGAAGCTAGTGTACTGAAGACTCGTGGGAGAATGACACGCCGTTCCACTTCTGCAGAAAGATGTGCCACATGTTCAAGTCTGCTCGACATGCAGCAGAAATTGTCACTCTGCGATGCAGCTCTTTCGCGGATTTTGATAGATCAATGAGATAAGATACGAAAGAGCGCCCTGGTACCACCAGTTTACAGTAGAGAGCGCCCTGGTACCACCACTTTGCAGTAGAGAGCGCCCTGGTACCACCACTTTGCAGTAGAGAGCGCCCTGGTACCACCACTTTGCAGTAGAGAGCGCCCTGGTACCACCACTTTGCAGTAGAGAGCGCCCTGGTACCACCACTTTGCAGTAGAGAGCCCTGGTACCACCACTTTGCAGTAGAGAGCGCCCTGGTACCACCACTTTGCAGTTTGCAGTAGAGAGCGCCCTGGTACCACCACTTTGCAGTAGAGAGCGCCCTGGTACCACCACTTTGCAGTAGAGAGCGCCCTGGTACCACCACTTTGCAGTAGAGAATGCCCTGGTACCACCACTTTGCAGTAGAGAGCGCCCTGGTACCACCACTTTGCAGTAGAGAGCACCCTGGTACCACCACTTTGCAGTAGAGAGCACCCTGGTACCACCACTTTGCAAGCATAACATCAGTGACCAATCAGGGATAATAGTTGTTGTTTAGTGCATTTCTTCTTTTGACTAAATTCCTGAACTGGGGATGATATCCTGGACAGTCTGTTAACGGGGAGCCTTGCCGTCTTGCTCACGGAGTTCCATACTATTCCCAGGTACTCCAACTCACATGCCAGTCCAAGTGTCTTTCAGATAATGGTACCTGCAGCTTGGAGAAGACAGTCTGTAGAGTGTTCATAGTCGTCGTGGCTGAATACATAGGCTCATTGGTGGTGAGAAAGTCGTCCAGTAAATGGAGAATGAATCTCACGTTGTAGTTATTTTTAGAATCCACTCAATGGCTTGTGGTATGTGATCAAAGATACGAGGACTGGACCTACATCCAAAGGCTAGTTGTTTAAAGAAATAATAGGGACCGTCCCATTTAATCCAAACCAAGGCCAGTGGTTTGGATGGAGTGGAAATTGTTTGAAGGCATCCTTAATGTCTACTTTGCACATTTGTGCAGCTTTACCGGCTCTGTTTAACACCTTTACCGGCTCTGTTTAACACCTTTACCGACTCTGTTTAACACCTTTACCGGCTCTGTTTAACACCTTTTTACCGGCTCTGTTTAACACCTTTACCGACTCTGTTTAACTCCTTTACCGACTCTGTTTAACACCTTTACCGACTCTGTTTAACACCTTTACCGACTCTGTTTAACTCCTTTACCGACTCTGTTTAACTCCTTTACCGACTCTGTTTAACACCTTTACCGACTCTGTTTAACACCTTTACCGACTCTGTTTAACACCTTTACCGACTCTGTTTACCTCCTTAATAACATCGTCAAGTGTCATATATGTTAATGAGCACATATCCTTATCGATCATGTCATTGATGCTCATGATATCCCTGTCATTGTGGGATGCTGACAAATCCAGAATCAGTCTCTTCTTCCCACTATACTTTCCCTCCGCTAGTCCTAACGGACTCACTCGAAACAACTTGAAGGGTGAGCTAGTATAGGGTCCATCAATATAACCCAATGACAACTCATTTTGTACTAATGTAGTGACCGTGTCAGGGTCTTTACGAGAACTAAAATTGTTTCGACACTCCCATGACATCTCTGGTGCTGATGATACAAGGGGATGGAAACCTTGTAGCAGTCCGTTCACCACATAGTCGCTGAATTGTCTATGCGGATGGTGCTCCAATTCTCTCTTGAACTGGCTTGCATTTAAAGGCGTCAGTGGATGTCACTTCCTCTCATTGGTTTGCCTCTTGTCATTTAATTGTTTGACTTTCTTACAGTCCATCTTACCATGGCCTTTGGTAAAGCATGAAGTGCATATGTGTAAGAAGGTACACCTTGGTTGCGTGCATCTGTCGTTATAGTTGTTGCACACTTCCTGCCCTTGATATCGTATCCTCATACGACCATGGTTGTTATAGTTGTTGCTAACTTCCTGCCCTTGATATCGTATCCTCGTACATCCATGGTTGTTATAGTTGTTGCACGCTTCCTGGCCTTGAAATCATATCCTCATACGTCCATGGTTGTTATAGTTGTTGCACACTTCCTGCCCTTGATATGGTATCCTCGTACATCCATGGTTGTTATAGTTGTTGCACACTTCCTGCCCTTGATATCGTATCCTCGTACGTCCATGGTTGTTATAGTTGTTGCACACTTCCTGCCCTTGATATTGTATCCTCGTACGTCCATGGTTGTTATAGTTGTTGCACACTTCCTGCCCTTGATATCGTATCCTCGTACATCCATGGTTGTTATAGTTGTTGCACACTTCCTGCCCTTGATATCGTATCCTCCTCATACGTCCATGGTTGTTATAGTTGTTGCACACTTCCTGCCCTTGATATCGTATCCTCATACGTCCGTGGTTGTTATAGTTGTTGCACACTTCCTGCCCTTGATATCGTATCCTCATACGTCCATGGTTGTTATAGTTGTTGCACACTTCCTGCCCTTGATATCGTATCCTCGTACGTCCATGGTTGTTATAGTTGTTGCACACTTCCTGCCCTTGATATCGTATCCTCGTACATCCATGGTTGTTATGGTTGTTGCTAACTTCCTGCCCTTGATATCGTATCCTCGTATGTCCATGGTTGTTATAGTTGTTGCACACTTCCTGCCCTTGATATCGTATCCTCATACATCCATGGTTGTTATAGTTGTTGCACACTTCCTGCCCTTGATATCGTATCCTCATACGTCCATGGTTGTTATAGTTGTTGCACACTTCCTGCCCTTGATATCGTATCCTCATACGTCCATGGTTGTTATAGTTGTTGCACACTTCCTGCCCTTGATATCGTATCCTCGTACATCCATGGTTGTTATGGTTGTTGCTAACTTCCTGCCCTTGATATCGTATCCTCGTATGTCCATGGTTGTTATAGTTGTTGCACACTTCCTGCCCTTGATATCGTATCCTCATACATCCATGGTTGTTATAGTTGTTGCACACTTCCTGCCCTTGATATCGTATCCTCATACGTCCATGGTTGTTATAGTTGTTGCACACTTCCTGCCCTTGATATCGTATCCTCGTACGTCCATGGTTGTTATAGTTGTTGCACACTTCCTGCCCTTGATATCGTATCCTCATACATCCATGGTTGTTATAGTTGTTGCACACTTCCTGCCCTTGATATCGTATCCTCATACATCCATGGTTGTTATAGTTGTTGCACACTTCCTGCCCTTGATATCGTATCCTCATACATCCATGGTTGTTATAGTTGTTGCACACTTCCTGCCTTTGATATCGTATCCTCGTACGTCCATGGTTGTTATAGTTGTTGCACACTTCCTGCCCTTGATATCGTATCCTCATACGTCCATGGTTATAGTTGTTGCACACTTCCTGCCCTTGATATCGTATCCTATAGGTCCATGGTTGTTATAGTTGTTGCACACTTCCTGCCCTTTGATATCGTATCCTCGTACGTCCATGGTTGTTATAGTTGTTGCACACTTCCTGCCCTTTGATATCGTATCCTCATACGTCCATGGTTGTTATAGTTGTTGCACACTTCCTGCCCTTGATATCGTATCCTCCATACGTCCATGGTTGTTATAGTTGTTGCTAACTTCCTGCCCTTGATATCGTATCCTCGTACGTCCATGGTTGTTATAGTTGTTGCACACTTCCTGCCCTTGATATCGTATCCTCATACGTCCATGGTTGTTAGAGTTGTTGCTAACTTCCTGCCCTTGATATCGTATCCTCATACGTCCATGGTTGTTATAGTTGTTGCACGCTTCCTGCCCTTGATATCGCCATTCCTCATACATCCATGGTTGTTATAGTTGTTGCACACTTCCTGCCTTTGATATCGTATCCTCGTACGTCCATGGTTGTTATAGTTGTTGCACACTTCCTGCCCTTGATATCGTATCCTCGTACGTCCATGGTTGTTATAGTTGTTGCACACTTCCTGCCCTTTGATATCGTATCCTCATACGTCCATGGTTGTTATAGTTGTTGCTAACTTCCTGCCCTTGATATCGTATCTTCATGTACCATCATGGTTGTTATAGTTGTTGCACACTTCCTGCCCTTTGATATTGTATCCTCATACGTCCGTGGTTGTTATAGTTGTTGCACACTTCCTGCCCTTGATATCGTATCCTCGTACGTCCATGGTTGTTATAGTTGTTGCACACTTCCTGCCCTTTTATATCGTATCCTCATACGTCCATGGTTGTTATAATTGTTGCACACTTCCTGCCCTTGATATCGTATCCTCGTACGTCCATGGTTGTTATAGTTGTTGCACACTTCCTGCCCTTGATATCGTATCCTCATACGTCAATGGTTGTTATAGTTGTTGCACACTTCCTGCCCTTGATATCGTATCCTCATACGTCCATGGTTGTTATAGTTGTTGCACACTTCCTGCCCTTGATGTCGTATCCTCATGTCCATGGTTGTTATAGTTGTTGCTAACTTCCTGCCCTTGATATCGTATCCTCATACGTCCATGGTTGTTATAGTTGTTGCACACTTCCTGCCCTTGATATCGTATCCCTCGTACGTCCATGGTTGTTATAGTTGTTGCACACTTCCTGGCCTTGATATCGTATCCTCATACATCCATGGTTTGTTATAGTTGTTGCACACTTCCTGCCCTTTGATATCGTATCCTCATACGTCCATGGTTGTTATAGTTGTTGCACACTTCCTGCCCTTGATATCGTATCCTCATACATCCATGGTTGTTATAGTTGTTGCACACTTCCTGCCTTTGATATCGTATCCTCGTACGTCCATGGTTGTTATAGTTGTTGCACACTTCCTGCCCTTGATATCGTATCCTCATACGTCCATGGTTATAGTTGTTGCACACTTCCTGCCCTTGATATCGTATCCCTATAGGTCCATGGTTGTTATAGTTGTTGCACACTTCCTGCCCTTGATATCGTATCCTCGTACGTCCATGGTTGTTATAGTTGTTGCACACTTCCTGCCCTTGATATCGTATCCTCATACGTCCATGGTTGTTATAGTTGTTGCACACTTCCTGCCCTTGATATCGTATCCTCATACGTCCATGGTTGTTATAGTTGTTGCTAACTTCCTGCCCTTGATATCGTATCCTCATACGTCCATGGTTGTTATAGTTGTTGCACACTTCCTGCCCTTGATATCGTATCCTCATACGTCCATGGTTGTTAGAGTTGTTGCTAACTTCCTGCCCTTGATATCGTATCCTCATACGTCCATGGTTGTTATAGTTGTTGCACGCTTCCTGCCCTTGATATCGATTCCTCATACATCCATGGTTGTTATAGTTGTTGCACACTTCCTGCCCTTGATATCGTATCCTCGTACGTCCATGGTTGTTATAGTTGTTGCACACTTCCTGCCCTTGATATCGTATCCTCGTACGTCCATGGTTGTTATAGTTGTTGCACACTTCCTGCCCTTGATATCGTATCCTCATACGTCCATGGTTGTTATAGTTGTTGCTAACTTCCTGCCCTTGATATCGTATCTTCGTACCATCATGGTTGTTATAGTTGTTGCACACTTCCTGCCCTTGATATCGTATCCTCATACGTCCATGGTTGTTATAGTTGTTGCACACTTCCTGCCCTTGATATCGTATCCTCATACGTCAATGGTTGTTATAGTTGTTGCACACTTCCTGCCCTTGATATCGTATCCTCATACGTCCATGGTTGTTATAGTTGTTGCACACTTCCTGCCCTTGATGTCGTATCCTCATACGTCCATGGTTGTTATAGTTGTTGCTAACTTCCTGCCCTTGATATCGTATCCTCATACGTCCATGGTTGTTATAGTTGTTGCACACTTCCTGCCCTTGATATCGTATCCTCGTACGTCCATGGTTGTTATAGTTGTTGCACACTTCCTGGCCTTGATATCGTATCCTCATACATCCATGGTTGTTATAGTTGTTGCACACTTCCTGCCCTTGATATCGTATCCTCATACGTCCATGGTTGTTATAGTTGTTGCACACTTCCTGCCCTTGATATCGTATCCTCATACATCCATGGTTGTTATAGTTGTTGCACACTTCCTGCCTTTGATATCGTATCCTCGTACGTCCATGGTTGTTATAGTTGTTGCACACTTCCTGCCCTTTGATATCGTATCCTCATACGTCCATGGTTATAGTTGTTGCACACTTCCTGCCCTTGATATCGTATCCCTATAGGTCCATGGTTGTTATAGTTGTTGCACACTTCCTGCCCTTGATATCGTATCCTCGTACGTTCATGGTTGTTATAGTTGTTGCACACTTCCTGCCCTTGATATCGTATCCTCATACGTCCATGGTTGTTATAGTTGTTGCACACTTCCTGCCCTTGATATCGTATCCTCATACGTCCATGGTTGTTATAGTTGTTGCTAACTTCCTGCCCTTGATATCGTATCCTCGTACGTCCATGGTTGTTATAGTTGTTGCACACTTCCTGCCCTTGATATCGTATCCTCATACGTCCATGGTTGTTAGAGTTGTTGCTAACTTCCTGCCCTTGATATCGTATCCTCATACGTCCATGGTTGTTATAGTTGTTGCACACTTCCTGCCCTTGATATCGTATCCTGGTACGTCCATGGTTGTTATAGTTGTTGCACACTTCCTGCCCTTGATATCGTATCCTCGTACGTCCATGGTTGTTATAGTTGTTGCACACTTCCTGCCCTTGATATCGTATCCTCATACGTCCATGGTTGTTATAGTTGTTGCTAACTTCCTGCCCTTGATATCGTATCTTCGTACCATCATGGTTGTTATAGTTGTTGCACACTTCCTGCCCTTGATATCGTATCCTCGTACGTCCATGGTTGTTATAGTTGTTGCACACTTCCTGCCCTTTATATCGTATCCTCATACGTCCATGGTTGTTATAATTGTTGCACACTTCCTGCCCTTGATATCGTATCCTCGTACGTCCATGGTTGTTATAGTTGTTGCACACTTCCTGCCCTTGATATCGTATCCTCATACGTCAATGGTTGTTATAGTTGTTGCACACTTCCTGCCCTTGATATCGTATCCTCATACGTCCATGGTTGTTATAGTTGTTGCACACTTCCTGCCCTTGATGTCGTATCCTCATACGTCCATGGTTGTTATAGTTGTTGCTAACTTCCTGCCCTTGATATCGTATCCTCATACGTCCATGGTTGTTATAGTTGTTGCTAACTTCCTGCCCTTGATATCGTATCCTCATACGTCCATGGTTGTTATAGTTGTTGCACACTTCCTGCCCTTGATATCGTATCCTCGTACGTCCATGGTTGTTATAGTTGTTGCACACTTCCTGCCCTTGATATCGTATCCTCATACGTCCATGGTTGTTATAGTTGTTGCACACTTCCTGCCCTTGATATCGTATCCTCATACGTCCATGGTTGTTATAGTTGTTGCACACTTCCTGCCCTTGATATCGTATCCTCGTACATCCATGGTTGTTATAGTTGTTGCACACTTCCTGCCCTTGATATCGTAACCTCATACGTCCATGGGAATTCGTGTTAGTGTTCTTCCTTGCAGTTTGTCCGTACAGGAGATCAGTGTCCTGCTCCGTCATTACAGGGCATGTAGCGGCATCATGGCTTAGCATACTTGTCACAGGACCGTCAACGTAGACCCGATGTACACATCATATATATACAGGTGTCTGGAAACCCCCAGTTGACATGGGTACCCTTTTCAGCCAATGCAGACGCTCGTGCCGCGAATTCTTTGTGGTACTCATAATGTACGAAACTGCCATAAAGTTTGAACAATACCCCGACACTGTGTTCATGCTGGTCCAAATGCTGATGCCTATTTTGCCATGCCTCACAAACACATCATTTTAAAATCTTAAACGCTCTGGTAAATTCTGCGAAGTTGAGGTTCCTTTGCAGTCACCTAAGGTCTGCTTTAAAGGCTCCTACAATCATTGAGAGTTGCATCAACAACTGAAATCTCCTGTTTCCTGTGTAGGTAGCAGGAGTGTAGCAAGGTTGATGTATGGTGGATCTTCCTTCTGGTAGTTTTGTCCACAATGTTGACATAAGGGACAGTGTCTGATGGCACAAACTGTACCGGTGGTGGCTGCTCCGATGGTTCCTGAAATGTCGGTTCCTCTTGAAGTGCTTGCCAGCTGTTGTGAAAGGGAAGAAATCAGGTCCTTCATCTCTCTTATCACCCCTACCATATCAGCTGCCGATGTTGGGGGGATGACTGAAGGCTTGATGTGGGATAGCCGGATATTCCACTAATAGCCAAGGGGGGTGTTGAGTAGAAGGCACAGCCACCTGTTGAATGCCCCTGTCGGGGGAGGGCAAAGGAACCGTCTCTGCTACATCCCTGGTGCTCTGGTGTTTGTCGATATTCTCGCTGTAGAGTTGTAAAAGTACCTTCCGTCCCCATGAAGTTGGCACGTTTACACCAATGTCAAACAGTTTCTGTCGCAATTGTTAGATGGGGGAAGTTCTGTTTGACCTCCGTCTCTCGATGCCGGGGTCCAACATGGCGATCCCCACCATTATCTAGTGTTGCTGAGGGCACGACATCATTCGATAAGGTGACTATTCGTGATCGCCTTCGTGTGCGTCTGGTGGCCATGATTGTGAGCCCTGACAGCTTCTCTGCTTGAAAACTGGATTGGATGATAAGCTGGTAAGTAACTCGATGACAGAGGATCGCGTTTGGAATATCGTTTTGCGAATGCTGTGCTTATGACACCTGTTTGGCGAAGAATGAAGTTAGGGAATTGTAGGATGTAAACAAGGAGTGCTCATGACCGGATGTACTTACAGGAATGTACCAGCCGGGGAGATCTAAAAGTCAACCATTCCACGAATACATCTAGAAAAAGTTTTCTATTAAGAAACTCAACAAGTTTGAAGACTGGACAACATTTAATCACCTGCATATGGGTATGGGTAATAAGTTACATTAATTAATGCAAAGATACTGATACATTGCAATACATATTGCAACTATCAGACAATGAACAATATAAGGGCAACACATATAAAAGATATTGCTGTTTGTAACCTACAGTAGCTGCACAGTGTACGCATCACCTTCAGAAATATACTATGGTGTTTTCATTGTTTTGAGAATATGGTATCAAAATTGGCACTAGTCCTATAGCCCAGTCCAAATTGTAAAATAATACAGGTAGCCCAAGAACTAGTGAAAATACTGATTTTGTTAAAGCCATTTTTATACATTACAAGGTAGACAGCGCCAAATAAAGTTGAGTTTTAACCTCTACATTCAAACAATAATATCACAAAAATAATGGTCCCCTAATGATGGTATCAAAATCACCTTGGTGAAGAAATATAAAAGTGAGTGCAAACATGTTCGTTGGCACAACAATAGGATAATCAGTTCTTTGTCAAAGGCAATGAAGTTCAATTTGGCACAATAAATGAATTCAATTCTTTTGAACAGGAAAAAGAGTTCTTTTTTATTTAAATGATATTTATTCAATAGAGCATGTGCATATAATATATTAACAAAACTGAAAACTAAGGGAAGAATCAGTATGTTTCCTTTCACAAAGTTCTTCTTATGGATGTTCCCTGGTATAACTAGACTTTTTGCCTTTTGTTTCAACATATTATGAGAGGAACATCATGCCACTGGATAAAGATACGGTATACATTGCAGCATTACTACCGACAAGATTTTGAAAGTTCAAAACTTGAATGGGGAACATTCTAATAGCTCAGTGCTTATCTTTGGATGTTGCCAGTTCATCACTGAACTTTATCCAATTGGATGTCCTGGATCCAGTAAATGTGTCAGATACCACCCACTGCTGTAGCAGACGAAGAACCTGGCTATATGGGGATACTCCAAATGAGGTGTGCTCCAAACTCCCAAGGAGACTGATCACTTCATCAAAACGATGACTGCGTTTGAAGAAAAATCTTTACATTATCTCCCACAATGTACTGGCATAGGATGTGTTTTGAGCTGTTAAGGAAGATCACAAGATGAGGAGCCTCTTCCACATGGCTGTGCAGATGTTTCTGAGGAATTGTTTCAACACTCTTCACATCCTGTTAACATATGATAACATTAATTTTCCTTAACCTGACTCATGCTCTTTTGCTTGTCTTCTTCTTCTTGCGAACACAGTGGAACACTTGTATCTCCCAATTGAAGCTCCCTTCAATGTAAAATCACTAATTAGTACTCACCAAGAGTTGTCTCCTTCCCAGCCATTTGCGCGGGAATGAGGGCGCCACCTTCCGCCACACGCCTCACTCTCTCCTTCTTCGCCCAGTGAGCAGGATGTGAGAGCGCCTGTGTCTCCTTGTATGTCATATATAGCAGTGTCTCCTTGTATGTCATATATAGCCGTGCCTCCTTGTATGTCATATATAGCAGTGTCTGACTTGTATGTCATGTGTAGCAGTGTCTGCCTTGTATGTCATATATAGCCGTGCCTCCTTGTATGTCATATACAGCAGTGTCTCCTTGTATGTTATATACATCAGTGTCTACTTGTATGTCAGATATAGCAGTGTCTGCCTTGTATGTCATATATAGCAGTGTCACCTTGTATGTCAAATATAGCTGTGTCTGACTTGTATGTCAGATATAGCAGTGTCTCCATGTATGTCATATATAGCAGTGTCTCTTTGTATGTCATATATAGCAGTGTCTGACTTGTATGTCATATATAGCAGTGTCTGACTTGTATATCATATATAGCAGTGTCTGACTTGTATGTCATATAGCAGTGTCTCCTTGTATGTCATATATATCAGTGACTCATTGTAAGTCATATATAGCAGTGCCTCCTTGTATGTCATATATAGCAGTCTCACCTTGTATGTCATAAATAGCTGTGCCTCCTTGTATGTCATATATAAGCAGTGTCTCCTTGTATGTCATATATATCAGTGACTCATTGTAAGTCATATATAGCAGTGCCTCCTTGTATGTCATATATAGCAGTGTCTGACTTGTATGTCTTGTGTAGCAGTGTCTCCTTGTATGTCATATACTGAACCACAAAAGAAACGTCGCCTTTCAAAACCAAATGCAAAATGTTGTTCTTACGATCCTACCGTTTTGTTAACATGGTTTTCAGTCCAAATTTACACTTATTGAAAAAGCAAATCGACCAAACGTGCCGAAAAAGGCTGACATGGTAAAAGGTTCCGTATGACATTCGTGAAAATGAAAATGCACGTGCATGCCGTGACAATCCTACCAATGAAAGCCAGTACCAAACTCGCCTGAAATCATTTTTGTTTTGATACAATCACCATGTCACGAGTTACGAGAGATCAGAGGTACCAAGTCTGGGGATGATTGCAAGTTGTCCAGACAGCACGGAGGATAGCCAATCATTTTGTTCATGTTAGGGCAGTCTACTGACAACAGGGGTGGTATCAGATCACTAACAGCATCCAAGAGCGTCCACGCAGTGGGCGACTTTCATTAACAGCACAATGTCAAGACCGACAGACCATCTGCAGGATCGTTCCCTAGAGCGAAGGAAACAGCACGCCAGACCATTGGGACTCACAACAGACCCATCAGTGCCGATACAGTGCGCCGACTTTTACGCAGAAGAAACCTCTGCTGTCACAGATCATATCGTAGTTCTGTCCTCACCACTCATCACCGCCAAAACCGACCAAAATGGGCAACTCAGTATCGAAATTGGCGTTATCATTATGGAGAACTGTGCTTTTATCTCATGAAAGCTGATATTGTGTCTCGACAGTCAATGACAGAGTGAGAGTATTGTGAAGGCGAGGGGAACTGTTTTCCAATGAGTGTATTGTTAAAAGAGACTCGTGGGGTGGTCAAAGCATCATGGTGTGGGGTGCAATCGGTCTGGACCAGTTAGTTGACACCGTGGTATTCCAGAATCTTGGTGCAGGATGACAAAATGACGTGACAGCTGCTCACTATTTTGACCAAGTCATCTGACCCCACGTTGTACCACATTTTGGACGTTACAGAAATCATATCATCCAGCAAGACAACGCACGTGCCCACACTGCCAGAGCAACATTAGACTTCCTAAGACAACATGGCATCCAAACCCTACAATAGCCTGCACTCAGTCCGGATTTAAGTCCAATAGAACACCTTTGGGATACGATTCAAAGAAACCTGAATGACCTCCAACCAAGACCAATAACTGCGGCAGGACTCGATCAGGCATTTCGCAGAGTATGGGCCCAAGTGCCTATGGCCTTCATCAACCGGCTTATTCATTCCATGTACAGACGATGCAACGCTTTCATCGATGCCCATGGAGGCCACACACAGTGCTGACTTTGGGGTATCTTAATGGTACCATTTTTGGTGATTTTGTTTGTGTGACCTCTAAATGTGATTCCCGAATATGTGTTAACCATTACTGTCAAGTTTGAACTCAATCCTCCGTTTTGATTGTAAATTAGAGTGAATTAAAAAAGTGTGTGATTTAAGAAACCGCTATCGGTGCGACATTTCTTTTGTGGTTCAGTATATATAGCAGTGTCTCCTTGTATGTCATATATAGCAGTGTCTGCCTTGTATGTCATATATAGCTGTGTCTGCCTTGTATGTCATATATAGCAGTGTCTGCCTTGTATGTCATATATAGCAGTGTCTGCCTTGTATGTCATATTTAGCAGTGTCTGCCTTGTATTTCATATATAGCAGTGTCTGCCTTGTATGTCATATATAGCAGTGTCTGCCTTGTATGTCATATATAGCAGTGTCTGCCTTGTATGTCATGTGTAGCAGTGTCTGCCTTGTATGTCATATATAGCAGTGTATCTAAGGTCAGTTATTTAAACTAATGTAATTTCCATTACAAAAAGTATAAACGATATTACCTACTGACCAGGAAGGTTTATTAGTACCTACCACCGACCCACCGCCACAACCCTACCCTAGGTCTACCCCACCCTAGGCCTACCCCACCCCACGTCCGTGGTCGGACCTACTAACGAACCCGATGTGACAGTTATGTTACAGAACCATTGAAATACATGTTAAAGTAGTGTCAATATTGTAACACTATATTTACCTATTACCAACCATTTACGTGTGTATTAAATATATGACAAACCTAACCCTGGTCATACGAGATTTCAAAGGTATTGAAATGCATGTCCTACATTCACAGCATTTACATATGTTACATGCTAGAAAACACATGGAAACAATGGCCAGATTTACACACCCGTGAAACCCATGTAAATACAGAGTTGAGTGTTCAAATATTTTAACCACCCTTTAAACGTGAGTATATGTGACAGCTAAATGATACGTAGATTTCAAACGTTGTTCATATGGCGGCCGGATGAAACGTATATTTCCTCACGTTAGTAAATTTGGGTAATACAGTTATTCCGTGTAGTGAATGATGTTATGGTATTGTGGTTCGCGCCCAGAACACCATGACATGATGTTGTACATGTCTATGTAAACTCCAAGAAGACACTATTCGGCTTGTCCCGGAATAACACGAGTTTGTCACGAGTTATAGTTTAGTAGTCTAAGGGGAGGCAACTCTTTATTTATAATGTGTCTGAGTAGGGTATTCATGCTTAACTGCGGCATGGTATCTCAGTGAGCTACAGACTCGTGCCATGTACACTAAACGCCAAAAGAAACGTTACCCTCCTTCCTTAATGACGGAGGTACCTATCTTCAGCTGGCGTTGTGATGGGGGACGTCCACTTCTTGATCTGTCTACGGTGACCCCAGTCTGTCTGAAGCTCTAAATAAGTCTTATAACCGTGATACGGTGGCATCCGAGGGCGTTGGCAACAGCATTGTATGTAGACCCCATCTGCTCCATCCCAAATGGCTCTTTCTCTCTCTTTAGCTGTTAATCGTGGCATATTTCTCGTATCGGGTGTATCATATCATGTATTCTAGGCTCGCTTAGGCTTTCGTTGTTAGGCTTTCTTGTAAACTAATACCTTCTAACATATCTTTGATAGTTTTTCAGTAATTTATAAAGGTAAGAGGGTAATGTTTCTTGGCGTCTAGTGTATATTCGGACACTTGACGTAATTTCCATAGACTTACATGTTATTTCAGTGTAGCAGAAACAATTTTCATGAAGTGAGTTTAGGATGGATATTTGTAAAATTTGACAGGCAAATTTGAAATCATCTCTGCTCTGCGCACATAATTTCAGTTCAATTTTCCGACCTCTATTTAACTAATGACATCACATTTATCAACTTATGGTTCCACAATGCACAATCCCATATAGGCTGTCATGTTAAAAGAGTTCACGGCACTGTACATATGTTGATTAAATTGTTGCCATTCAATAAATAAGCAACGAAAAATTAAACAGAAATTGTGCGATTGTTGGTAAGGTGATTCCTCTCAAGTGTGCAAAATTTGACTTGGATCTTACGAAAATTAAATTCATGAAAATTCTGTATGATACACTAAAGTATCATGTAAGTCTATGGAAATTACGTCAAGTGTCCGATTATAACTGGCACGGGTCTATAGCACTTTAAAACCAGCTTAAGTCTAGTTAACGTCACTTGTGCTCTGATTACCTCCCTGGTGGGAAGGAAGGGGAGATGGGCGGGCTTGAGTAAAATGGCGTCTAAAGAAGACCGTCTGGCATGTTCATTCAAGTGATTGTGACATTTATGACCCTTTTTGGGGTAAGTGGCAGCCACGCCACACTACCTTACAATGGAGCCAGCTCTTTTTGACGAACTCTTTGAAAGAGTTGACCCAAGAATTGCCAAAAAAGAACACAAATTAGCGAGCAAGTCAGAAGCTCGCTGTGACCCTCAGGTACCCAAGCCTCCAGTACCAGTATCGTGTGTCACACACCACCATTTTCATACCTGAAGTTTGCAGAGCTATCCGAGATGAGTGAGTGAGTTTACTTTTACGCCGCTTTTAAAAATATTCCAGCAATATCACGGCGGGGGACACAAGAAATGGGCTTCACACATTGTACTCGTGTGGTGAATCGAACCCTGTCTTTCGACGTGACAAGCGAACGCTTTAACCACTAGGCTAACCCACCGCCCCTCCGAGATGAGTATAACAATGAGGTTGTCAAATGCCCTAAAACCTCTGTTGCAGATGACTTTAAGAAACGGTGGAATTTACCTCATACATGTGGTGCCCTTGATGGTAAACATGTAGCACTACCATGTCCACCAAACATGGTAGGCAGACCCTACCTCATCTATAAGGGAGTTTTCTCCCTTGTCATGCTTGCATTGGTGGATGCGGAGTTTAGCCCTACGTCTAGTTGAGTACTTCTTTGGCGACGGAAGTTTGCAAACCCCATGGAAATCAGCAGTACCAGGCGTATTTATAGGTCGTCTGAAAAGGCAATACAGTCAGCCCAACTGGGGCAGAAAGGCGGCAGAAGGAAGGTAGGGAGAAGGAACTTAGAGGGAAGACAGTGTCAATGCCATGGTCGCTCAAGGGATGCCGTTCATGAAGGCACAGTGGTTGCCCAACGAACCCTATTGGTTGTTCAAAGAATGGACAAGGAAGGCACAGAGAAGACATAGCCCCGGATAATGGAGCTATTACCTGGCGTCCTTTCGCCGACCGTTGGCTGACCGTTGTGCTTTCATTCTGCGACCACGGCGATGCTTCTGCCTCCCTTCTGCCTGCCTTCTGCCTCCCTTCTGCCTGCCTTCTGCTTCTGCCTCCCTTCTGCCTCCCTTCTGCCTGCCTTCTGCCTGCCTTCTGCCCCCCTTCTGCCCGCCTTCTGCCTGCCTTCTGCCTCCCTTCTGCCTGCCTTCTGCCTCCCTTCTGCCTCCCTTCTGCCTGCCTTCTGCCTCCCTTCTGCCCCCCTTCTGCCTCCCTTCTGCCTGCCTTCTGCCTCCCTTCTGCCTCCCTTCTGTCCCCCTTCTGCCTCCCTTCTGCCTTGTTCAAGCGTCCTTTGATCAACCAAACTCCTCGGCGACCACCATAGCGTTCTGTGCGATGCCTGTGCCTTCTTTGTACGACCTACGCAATCATTCTGCCTTCTTTGTGCCTTCTTCGAGCGTTCAGAGGCATTCGAATTTTTTTAGAACGCACAAAGAAGACAGAACGGTCGCTGTCCGGCGTAAAAGGGGTATAACAGCTCACAAATCTCAGAAAAACGACTTGCTGTCGGGTGTGAATCCGTTTATTTCAGAGACGTAGAAGAATAGCATAAGATTACCCTGTAAACATTATCATTTCACACACGAGTATCACAGTATAGTTCATAACACAGTTTATTACCCACGTGGTCAACGTATGGGTAGTTGCATACTAATCTCGTACGTCACACGAGTGTCGTATCGCGTTGACCTGTGTCGTAACGACTTGACCTGAGATTATAACGATTTGATTGGATAACCGATGACCTCTCAATTAGGTCACGTTCTGACGTAACTATTTTTTCATTCTTAACAAACACGTGAATTCATTCATTCTACAACTTAAATGCATTGTGGGAATGTAAACATTGCGAACGTCGCCGTGTCGCTGTTTAATTGTGAGTCGAACTGAGACATTATATCCGTCGAAAAACATAAACGCAAAGTTTCCACCAGTGATGTTAGCCGAGTGAGGCAGTTGCAGACCAAGACACGGGGTGATGCGGAGTAGTTTACTGTAGGAGGCTGTACGAGAGGCGCTACGGAGTAGTTTACTGCAGGAGGCTGTACGAGAGGCGATGACAACTGACATGCATCGTGACGTCGGTTACCAGGGCAGTGACGCCATTACAGTGTGACGTCATGCAAATCTTGTACTACAGTACAAAACTCTTCCGCAACCTTTTTATGAAACCGGTTTCGGTTTGAAACCAAAAAATAACAAAAATACGCTATTTTGTCAATTTAATGCATGGTCAGATAACAGGAAGGTCACTCGTTTCGTATAATTCGTATGTAATGAGACCTCGTGTAGTATTCTCTATATATTCCATAGCACAGCGGTACCACAGATTCGTCGATAGCGATAAGAAAAGCGACAAAGGGAGACAACTGAAACACATGCACATTGAACAATACATCAGATTGAACAATACATCAGATTGAACAATACATCAGACTGAACAATACATCAGACTGAACAATAAAGATATACATCAATAACAAACAATTTTCCCTTTCAATTGTTTCACTTAGATAATGAGTTTGTAGTTGGGATTTAATATAATAGATATGTTTTCCCCCTGAGAATGAAAAGTACATGTTTAACATTTTATTTTGAAAATTAGCCTATTTGTCTATAAGACAAAGCAAAACCCCTTATAGCTGTACGACGAAATTCGAAGACAGTGATGAAAGAGCAAAATAGCTTAAAGTTCAAAGTATATATCTACGTGCCCTTCCATAACACGCGTCCATAGCCTGTCACCGTTCAATGGTACAGCGCACACGTTTAACACACTTGACTTCATAATAAACTATGTGAATTAAGTGCAATATCAAATAAAGATTAGGATAATGTGTTGTAACTTAATTCAGCTTAGGAAAACATAGCGTTACGTTTCTAAAATACAGACTTTGAATAATATGTAAGTAGAAGTAAATACACATTACTGAGATTTTATAACCTGACAACCTATAAACCAGTGTTGTGAACCAACCTGGTGACCACTAGGGTCAGACTTCACATGTTCAGCTCTCAGAACGCAATGGAAACACAAGACCCCACGAGGTATACGGGGATCGGTCAAAAAAGTATTCTCGATGTCCAATGTTTGAAAAGCTTCTATCTTATTTTGAAGGAATTATTAGCAAAGCCATATACAAAATTACACATATGTGGTTAACGAGACATTAGTCATCACAATACATTGGGGTATAATATTTCTAAAAATAATTGCAGAAAATGAAAAACGATCTGTCATTTTATTACGTATACCTCTTGGATAATGGCATGTCCTCCGTTAATATCATATAAACTATGTTCAGTATAGTGTTGGATGAATTCACGTCATAATCAACATTCAAAGATTTGCATTGCTTGATTTATATTTAAACGGGGGCTGTTTTTTTTTAAGGACACCCCATTTTCGTCTTTCAAAACCTTTGTGTTCAGATATTCAAGCTGGCCCTGTTTACAATATATTGAGAGCTAACACCTGTGTGACCGTTAAGTTTGAACCCTTGGCACCATGTATGAATAAGTGAAAACATTAGAATAAGTTATGTCCTTATGATTACATCATCTGAAAGGGGGTGGGTAGTAACTTCAAAACAACCTCTTTCAGTGAACAGGAAGGGAAGTCACTTTAACAAGCGATTGTTAGTTTCAAATTGCTTTTTTATGCACTTTAATATATAAGCTTGATTCTAGCGGACTTCTACCTATTAAAACACACTAAAGGTTTCTTGCATATTTTGTTTCGTGAAGTGTGTGTATTTATTGCAGATTTTGTGTTTTTTCCAAGTTTCATCAGCAGGAAACACACACTCCGAAACTTCGTGTTATTCAAAATAAAGAAGTTGACATACATAAATCTTGCTTTTCTTTTAACAACAGCTGCATTTGAATGATTTTCTAGGTGAGGCCGATTACTTTTGACCGACCCACGTAATCTTATTGAAGCAGATGCCAATCAAAATAAATCCTCAATATTATAACAAAGATTCCCATTAACATGAAATGCACGTGATATGCATATTCATCAACCTGGCCTACACAGACAACAGGCTAAGAGAATACCATGAATAATACTGTTTCCAACAAAACTGTATAACACAAACATTGACATTTTAATAAAACAAAATCCAATATATAAAATACAACGTGACACGTCACTGCTACACACTCCCCTTGTTTCATGTTTCCTTCTGTCACTAGCAGATCGACGAGGTAAAGTTTGCTCTTGAACTTTCGAGTGTTCTGATGCCACTTTCAGCCTCACTGATGTCCACAATTTCTACTAGAGTTGCCTGTGCCTCAGTTACTAACACTACATGTTAAAAAAAGTACTTTTTATCCCCCGCAACGCGTTTTGTGGGGGGTATTAAAATGGACCCCGTCCGTGCGTGCGTGCGTTCGTCCGTCCCTTCCGTGCACATTTGTCTTTTCCGGAGCCGAACTCTAAAACCGTTCAATATGTCTTTACCAAACTTGGCACATAGATTGGTCTGGTTGTGTACTGGTGCCTTTTGGTAGTTTTGGAATTCTGAATAAAACATTTTTGGCGTTTCCATGGCAACAAGTATGACTTAGCCTGAAATTGGTGGTAGTGCTCTTTTCCGGAGCTGAACTCTAAACCCGTTCACTATTTCTTCACCAAACTTGGCACATAGATTGGTCTGGTGGTGTGCTGGTTCCTTTTTGGTAGTTTTGGAATTCTGAATAAAATATTTTTGGCGTTTCCATGACAACAAGTTTGACTTTAACAGAAATTAATGGTAGTGCACTTTTCCGGAGCAGAACTCTAAAACCGTTCAATGTTTCTTCACCAAACTTGGCACATAGATTGGTCTGGTGGTGTACTGGTGCCTTTTGGTAGTTTTGGACTTCTGAATAAAATATTTTTGGCATTTCCATGGCAACAAGTTTGACATAGACTGAAATTGGTGATAGTGCTCCTTTCTGGATCAGAACTTTAAAAACCGTTCAATACTCTCCTTCCACTTTTCTATATACACACCTAAATATTTGACATAATCATAACTCGTAGACATAATCATGAAGAGTATTTTGCCATTGCGGGGGATATTGACGACTTTGTCTTCTTGTTAGTTTTGCAGTCTCGGTTTCTGTATCAGCAACAGTTTCTGGGACAGTCATCTGAGATCCTGTCTCATATATCCATCCATCCATTCCCCCCTTTACCCCATATCAGATTCCTGGTCTTGTCCAACATCTGGATGATCGTCACCATCCCGTTGAACGTCTTCCATATCATTCAGCTCAGGTGCAACTCCAGTGGACACTGTAGGTAATCCATGTGCAGCTGAGTCTGTACTCAAGACAGGGACTGTATCAATAGGAACGAGGTCATCATCTGGACAGGTGGATTCAGCTTCAGTAAAATCACTCTCAGACTCTGACGTATCCTTATGTATACTAGGTATAGACTGATTATCTTCCCGACATAGTAAATGTCCTGTCTGCAACAAGTGTTTGCGATGGAGAGTGCTTGTCCTACCATCATCCAATTCAGGTGAAACCACATATACAGGGATTCCAACGATTGGTTGATCAGTGACAGTATACACCTCCTGCTTCCATTTGTCTTACAGCTTGTGTCTCTCATGATGTGCTACAACTTTCCCCAGCACCTATCACCTATCTGATCCCAGCTCCTCTAGCTTTCTGGTCATAGTTATTCTTGTGATTTGATAGTTACTTCTGATGCCAACTCGTATGCTTCTTGAAGCCGCTTACGCAATGTCTTTGTGTATGATAGTAGTTATTCTTGTGATTTGATAGATACTTCTGATGCCAACTCGTATGCTTCTTGAAGCCGCTGACGCAATGTCTTTGTGTATGATAGTAGATTTCCATAGCCTGGATTCCTATCAATCCCCAAAGCAATGTCTACTGGCAAACTTGGATGCCGACCATATGCGAGGTATATCCGGTTGATTCGTGGTTTGTGCAGTTGTAGGCATGAACAAACGGTCCCACATGGGTTTTCCAATCTGCCTTCTTGTTAGTGTCCAATGTTATAAGCATATTCATCAACGTTCTGTTAAAATGCTCACATTGGATTATATGCAGTGGTACGCGATTTTTCCATTTCCATGCAAGTTCTTTTATCAGTTTACTTTCAAAGTTTACGCCTTGATCTGAATGAATCTGACCTTACGACTGGAGCCTGCCATACCCAAGTTGAATATCACAAGATCTGACAACTGAACCTTACGACTGGAGCCTGTTATACCCGAGTTGAATATCACAAGATCTGACAACTGAACCTTACGACTGGAGCCTGCAATACCCAAATTGAATATCAAAAGATCTGACAACTGATCCCGTCGCAGTTGCAGTCATGACATTATCACTTTAACTCTCTATGTTAAAACCCCGTTAATGTGAACCACGGTTACTCAGTTGTCTTGGTTATCGAGTCCCAGCCTAACGATCTCCTTTTAATTTTCTAAGGTCGTTCACAAAAGGGCAGGACAGAATATGATAAATCTGACCATAAATACTTTAAGCGGTAAGTCAGATTTTCACAACCGATAACATATTTGTGATGTGAAGGTAAAATCAATCTACAATAATTAGAATTCATCTACACGAATTAAACATGGGGAAACAGGGAAATTTGTTCAAATTTATAACGTTGCTTTTCAAAACAATAGGACGACATCGCCTACTATGTGTCACCTCACCCTTGGTAAATTGCCCAGTAATACCCTCTAATAAGCCACAATCATTTCATACTGTTTGTTGACTGAGAACCACACAGATGCCATCTAACATTCCCTCACGCTACACCACACAGTGACACACAGGATTCAACAACCCATCTGTTTCTAGATATACTGGTATTGAACTTGTAACAGCTGCTGCCGCGAGGACCGCCAACTTTAGTCGCCCATCAGCTCGGCCGCCATATTGGCTTCGGTAGGAACACAAACGTCCTCTGCACACCGAGAGTTTCCTTCATGGCATGGCTGTTGTTGACTCGGGATACTATTTGTGGTGCACGAGAATGACGGATCTGCTGAACCCATTATTGGTTGGAGACACGTCTTCCACATTTTCGGATATTGCCGGAGAAGTGAAGGTAAGTTGGAAGTGTTGGGTAACATCAGTTAGATTGGCTTGGAAGGATGCAATGACATTTTGAACATACCTGTAACAAAGTGAAATGCGACTCAACATGTTTCCTCAAATACATCCGCCATTGTCTATCAGATGAGCAACGTTAATAATAGTATCTCTTTTGCTACATTTGGCCGCATCTGTGTCTACATACATGGTACACCACATAACTTGAAATCTGGTACCTTTGTTTATTGACACTGAACTGAGAAATACTCCAGCCGACATTATCTGAACCAGACAGTGAATTATGTCATGAGCAACGATCCACACGAGGATCACACAATCAACATAGCGAGTCCATCCGATCTATTAGGTCACCTCTGATGACCAGCATAGGTAGCTGAGGATTCGAACCCGGAAACCGACTTTGATGAGTGAAACGTCTCATTCAACAGGACATAGGGTCAGTTGTTTTGTCAGTCGTAGCCAATATATTTTACATTTCCCAAATGGCAGTTTTGTGGTTTGCTAGTTTATATTATGTAAAATACTTATGAAGCAGTTTGCAGAGAGACAGTGTCCCGGTGTTATACTTGGTGCTGAATACAAGGTGTAGACCCAGTCACCCTTCAAGGACAGGGATGGGTTATGGTGTCTCGCGGTGTCAAGGTGTAGATACAGTCACCCTTCAAGGACAGGGATGTGTTATGGTGTCTCGCGGTGTCAAGGTGTAGATACAGTCACCCTTCAAGTGTGTTATGGTGTCACCCTCACCCTTCAAGGACAGGGTGTTATGGTGTCTCGCGGTGTCAAGGTGTATCACCCTTCAAGGACAGGGATGTTATGGTGTCTCGCGGTGTCAAGGTGTAGATACAGTCACCCTTCAAGGACAGGGATGTGTTATGGTGTCTCGCGGTGTCAAGGTGTAGATACAGTCACCCTTCAAGGACAGGGATGGGTTATGGTGTCTCGCGGTGTCAAGGTGTAGATACAGTCACCCTTCAAGGACAGGGATGTGTTATGGTGTCTCGCGGTGTCAAGGTGTAGATACAGTCACCCTTCAAGGACAGGGATGTGTTATGGTGTCTCGCGGTGTCAAGGTGTAGATACAGTCACCCTTCAAGGACAGGGATGGGTTATGGTGTCTCGCGGTGTCAAGGTGTAGATACAGTCACCCTTCAAGGACAGGGATGGGTTATGGTGTCTCGCGGTGTCAAGGTGTAGATACAGTCACCCTTCAAGTCAGGGATGGGTTATGGTGTCTCGCGGTGTCAAGGTGTAGATACAGTCACCCTTCAAGGACAGGGATGTTATGGTGTCTCGCGGTGTCAAGGTGTAGATACAGTCACCCTTCAAGGACAGGGATGTGTTATGGTGTCTCGCGGTGTCAAGGTGTAGATACAGTCACCCTTCAAGGACAGGGATGGGTTATGGTGTCTCGCGGTGTCGGTGTACAGTCACCCTTCAAGGACAGGGATGGGTTATGGTGTCTCGCGGTGTCAAGGTGTAGATACAGTCACCCTTCAAGGACAGGGATGGGTTATGGTGTCTCGCGGTGTCAAGGTGTAGATACAGTCACCCTTCAAGGACAGGGATGGGTTATGGTGTCTCGCGGTGTCAAGGTGTAGATACAGTCACCCTTCAAGGACAGGGATGTGTTATGGTGACCCTTCAAGGACAGGGATGGGTTATGGTGTCTCGCGGTGTCAAGGTGTAGATACAGTCACCCTCAAGGACAGGGATGTGTTATGGTGTCTTGCGGTATTTGGGTGCAAACAGCCCAGACTCATAGGTGTGCAGTAGAACAAGGAATAAGATGACTTAATGCCTCATGTAGGGTCAAACATGCATGTTTTGTGCTCGATCTCTTAAAGCCTGGTGGCTGATTTCACTGCTCCAGGACTTGTTGACCTGTCCCACCAAAATATCTGCTCATCACAGAATGGACATAAGACATATTCAACATGTTGGAGTATGACAGCATAAACAAAGGGGGTGGGGTGGGGTATGTGTGTAGTTCTAGGACGCTTCGGTGTAGATGCTAACACTATTGTTCATCCCACCAACTTCTAAATGCAACTCAAAGAAATAATGACAACACCGTTTGGGGATTTTCTCCCTTGTTGATCTAACATTGACGCAACTGAAGAATGCAACATGTGGAGGTGCAACTCACTCATTGTGTTCTCAGGTGCGATCTCAGCGAGGAAAATATTTGAACGTATCATAATGATGTGTCAGAAAACTGTGCAACTGATGTGCAAATGAAATACGTGCAGCATCTTTGCGGTTTGTGACCTACATGCATAATGGTCTTCATCATCACTATCATCAATAGTAGCTGTGTCACGCTCATCACAATCATCACTATTATCAGCATCACATTGTCATCACCATCATCGTCGTCGTCGTCATCATCGCTGTTATCTGATAACTATACAGACACTCCGTAATTAACCTCAGTGTTAACAATGACTGCCCCAGCTTCCTGTGAGTCTGGGTGTCATGCGGGAGTGTGACCTACATGGGAAATGTCAGGACTTCAGCATGGTCGCAGATGAACAGTAGAGGTTCCTATTGGACGATAATGTTAATGCTCAGTCTGATAATACCCAGATGAACAGTAGAGGTTCCTATTGGACGATAATGTTAATGCTCAGTCTAAAAATACGCATGCGTACCTGGAGTTATGGGTAATAAGCTATTTTATTATGTAATGGAGGGTGTTATCGGTGCAATAAAGCAATCTGATAAACTTGCTATCCAAATCCGATAAATTTGCAAATCAGGTCAATACACGAATTACAATTTTTTTGTTGAAAACTGCCCGACTTTGTCGTTCTTTTTAGTCAGATAAATCTTATTTTAAGCAAGAGTTTGCACTATATCAGCGACTAGTCACAACCATATGCCGCCGTGGTAAACGAACTTTCACCTTGGTGTACAGCTAACTATAGTTTGGCATGAAATGCATGTGGACCCGGTTTTTTGTAAATATCTCTTCATCCAATGACCCAATCGATCTTAAACTGTGCAAGTGGATGTTTTTCAGACAACCTAATCACATTGTAAATCACCGATTTTATGCATTTGTATTAAAGAATCTGTCTATGTAACTGTCAACAAAATAAACAGCAGAACGCAGAATGCTTGCAGAGGGAGGGAGCCAATGAGCTGTAACAGCGGCAGTGTTTAGGTCTATTAGGTCTAATGTTTATTGAACTTGTTCGTACATTTTGTTCAATTATTGATCTTTATATGACAATAGGTTGTGTTATCTAACCCCTCAACACATTGTTTTTAGTGTTTTCAAGTACTTCAGTGGGACCCTGAATGTGTGAACTCTTCCTACAGCAGCGGGGGCATCCGTGTCCCTGGACACAATTTTTTCTTGTTCAATTTTCTGTTTACACATAGCAATATCAATCGCCAAAACGTAACAATATTCAAGCAGTATTTGCATCCATTTCACGTGTAGAATGATTCTATAGGGTATAAAGAGAGACTAGAATGCATGATATGATACACAAGTACGAGGAATATGCCACGATTAACAGCTAAAGAGAGAGAATGAGCCTCTGGGATGGTGCAAATGGGGTCGACATACAATGCTGTTGCCAACGCCCTCGGATGCCACCGTATCATATATTAGGAATAAAACATATGTATTATGCTCGCCAAAGGCTCACAAAATATAATTAGTGCTCCTTATATATGATATTAAAGATAGGGAAGTTAATAATCTCTATTGATTAATACATTGCCCTCACTTAACGGATCATTATTGCCTGGCTGATTACATTACACATAGCTGACACGGTTTGGGGTTTATTATACATAATGGCCCAGTCATTTGTTATTGCTGGCACATGTATTCAAGACTGCGTCCTGGAAGCTATTTCTTTCAAAGTTCAACATTCATATTCGGTAATCATAGATTTCCTATCATACGACATACGACATACGAGTAATGAATTTCGTGAAGTGAAATGCACGATACTCCTTTGTGTCCGAAATATAGACACAAGTTGTAAATCATTGCATATTACACTAATAATTGCATATACATATATTGTACTTACATTATAATTAGTTTATAAGTAATAGATGTACTAGTAATTATATATACATATATTGTACTTACATAATAATTAGTTTATGAGTAAACACACAGATATCTGTTTGGTTGGTATTGTTGGTCTCGTGCTACACAATCAGCCGGGGAATCCCCTGGTCGTCAGCAGTCGGCTATAACAAGCTGGGAACATTGGGGACATATTGTACCACATTAATAACGTCAATCATCAGAAATCAGCTTTAATACCCCTTCCTATGTTTCAGATATATGTTGTATATATCTAACGAGGGCACGAAACACAGCAGTGACATTAGCTTCGCAGCGTTCAATCGGGAGAGAAAGTATGTGGCTTCTTTATCAACGCGACGATGAAGATTTATGTCAGGGTCATTAATGAAATACCGTATCTAATAAATATAAATAATGATGTTATTAGTTTTGCTGATAATGTCAGACATGTTTATGACGATGGATTATGCGGTTATATGTTAAATGTGACATTATGACTGCCTTCATTCATAAACATGAACTCCAGGGGCTTCAGAGTCTGCTTGAAGTAAGAAGATGGAGCGGAAGACATTGTAACGTCAGTATTCCTTCAATGGGACTGAGGACTGTGGGGTAGGGTTAGACATACACGTACACTCCAGGGGCTTCAGAGTCTGGTTGAAGTAAGAAGATGGGGCGGAAGACATTGTAACGTCAGTATTCCTTCAATGGGACTGAGGACTGTGGGTAGGGTTAGACATACACGTACACTCCAGGGGCTTCAGAGTCTGGTTGAAGTAAGAAGATGGAGAGGAAGACATTGTAACGTCAGTATTCCTTCAATGGTGGGTAGGGTTAGACTGATGACTGTGGGGTAGGGTTAGACATACATTGTAACACTCCAGGGCTTCAGAGTCACCCAGGGGCTTCAGAAGTAAGAAGATGGAGAGGAAGACATTGTAACGTCAGTATTCCTTCAATGGGACTGAGGACTGTGGGTAGGGTTAGACATACACGTACACTCCAGGGGCTTCAGGTCTGGGGCTTGTAACGTCAGAGTCTGGTTGAAGTAAGAAGATGGGGAGGCGGAAGACATTGTAACGTCAGTATTCCTTCAATGGGACTGAGGACTGTGGGTAGGGTTAGACATACACGTACACTCCAGGGGCTTCAGAGTCTGGTTGAAGTAAGAAGATGGGGCGGAAGACATTGTAACGTCAGTATTCCTTCAATGGGACTGAGGACTGTGGGGTAGGGTTAGACATACACGTACACTCCAGGGATGGAGAGGAAGACTTGTCACGTCAGTCTGGTTGAAGTAGGGTTAGAAGATGGAGAGAGAAGACATTGTAACGTCAGTATTCCTTCAATGGGACTGAGGACTGTGGGGTAGGGTTAGACATACACGTACACTCCAGGGGCTTCAGAGTCTGGTTGAAGTAAGAAGATGGGGCGGAAGACATTGTAACGTCAGTATTCCTTCAATGGGACTGAGGACTGTGGGGTAGGGTTAGACATACACGTGCACTCCAGGGGCTTCAGAGTCTGGTTGAAGTAAGAAGATGGAGAGGAAGACATTGTAACGTCAGTATTCCTTCAATGGGACTGTTTGGTACAGGTGATAAGCAGGTGGGTTCGGTGTGGTTATACAGTTGAACACGATGTTCTTGGTTGTAACGGAAAGGGGCCAGGTTGACCATATAAATGTTGACACCAGTAATGCTTAGTGATAGGGTTCTGATACAACAGAAACATTGATTGAGACCAGTGATGCTTAGTGATAGGGTTCTGATACAACAGAAACATTGATTGAGACCAGTGATGCTTAGTGATAGGGGCTCTGATACAACAGAAACATTGATTGAGACCAGTGATGCTTAGTGATAGGGTTCTGATACAACAGAAACATTGATTGAGACCAGTGATGCTTAGTGATAGGGTTCTGATACAACAGAAACATTGATTGAGACCAGTGATGCTTAGTGATAGGGTTCTGATACAACAGAAACATTGATTGAGACCAGTGATGCTTAGTGATAGGGTGTCCGATACAACAGACGCATTGATTGAGACCAGTGATGCTTAGTGATAGGGGTCCGATACAACAGAAACATTGATTGAGACCAGTGATGCTTAGTGATAGGGTTCCGATACAACAGAAACATTGATTGAGACCAGTGATGCTTAGTATAGGGGTTCTGATACAGTGATTGATTGAGACCAGTGATGCTTAGTGATAGGGGCTCTGATACAACAGAAACATTGATTGAGACCAGTGATGCTTAGTGATAGGGGTCCGATACAACAGAAACATTGATTGAGACCAGTGATGCTTAGTGATAGGGTTCTGATACAACAGAAACATTGATTGAGACCAGTGATGCTTAGTGATAGGGTTCCGATACAACAGAAACATTGATTGAGACCAGTGATGCTTAGTGATAGGGTTCTGATACAACAGAAACATTGATTGAGACCAGTGATGCTTAGTGATAGGGTTCCGATACAACAGAAACATTGATTGAGACCAGTGATGCTTAGTGATAGGGTCCGATACAACAGAAACATTGATTGAGACCAGTGATGCTTAGTGATAGGGTTCCGATACAACAGAAACATTGATAGAGACCAGTGATGCTTAGTGATAGGGTTCCGATACAACAGAAACATTGATTGAGACCAGTGATGCTTAGTGATAGGGTTCCGATACAACAGAAACATTGATTGAGACCAGTGATGCTTAGTGATAGGGGTCCGATACAACAGAAACATTGATTGAGACCAGTGATGCTTAGTGATAGGGTTCCGATACAACAGAAACATTGATTGAGACCAGTGATGCTTAGTGATAGGGTTCCGATACAACAGAAACATTGATTGAGACCAGTGATGCTTAGTGATAGGGTTCCGATACAACAGAAACATTGATTGAGACCAGTGATGCTTAGTGATAGGGTTCTGATACAACAGAAACATTGATTGAGACCAGTGATGCTTAGTGATAGGGTTCCGATACAACAGACACATTGATTGAGACCAGTGATGCTTAGTGATAGGGTTCCGATACAACAGAAACATTGATTGAGACCAGTGATGCTTAGTGATAGGGTTCTGATACAACAGAAACATTGATTGAGACCAGTGATGCTTAGTGATAGGGTTCTGATACAACAGAAACATATATTGATTGATTGACTGTTGTTTAACGACACACTCAACAACAGACAATATAGGACAAATAACGACCATGAAAGAAGTAACTAACGGATATAGTTCTTGTTGATGGCTGTGAGTTGATTCTGTTCCAGTTGAAGGAGTTGAGTTCTAGTTCTACTGGCCCTGGTCTATGTTGACGTAAAGTAGTAGCCCTGGTGTATGTTGACGTAAAGTAGTAGCCCTGGTCTATGTTGACGTAAAGTAGTAGCCCTGGTCTATGTTGACGTAAAGTAGTAGCCCTGGTCTATGTTGACATAAAGTAGTAGCCCTGGTGTATGTTGACATAAAGTAGTAGCCCTGGTCTATGTTGACGTAAAGTAGTAACCCTGGTCTGTGTTGACATAAAGTAGTAGCCCCGGTCTGTGTTGACATAAAGTAGTAACGCTGGTCTGTGTTGACATAAAGTAGTAGCCCTGGTCTATGTTGACATAAAGTAGTAACCCTGGTCTATGTTGACATAAAGTAGTAGCCCTGGTCTGTGTTGACGTAAAGTAGTAACCCTGGTCTGTGTTGACGTAAAGTAGTAAGCCCTATGCTGACATAAAATAGTAACCCTCTATGTTGACATAAAGTAGTAACCCTGGTCTGTGTTGACATAAAGTAGTAACCCTGGTCTGTGTTGACATAAAGTAGTAGCCCTGGTCTATGTTGACATAAAGTAGTAGCCCTGGTCTATGTTGACATAAAGTAGTAGCCCTGGTCTATGTTGACATAAAGTAGTTACCCTGGTCTATGTTGACATAAAGTAGTAGCCCTGGTCTATGTTGACATAAAATAGTAGCCCTGTTCTGTGTTGACATAAAGTAGTAACCCTGGTCTGTGTTGACGTAAAGTAGTAACCCTGGTCTATGTTGACATAAAGTAGTAGCCCTGGTGTATGTTGACATAAAGTAGTAGCCCTGGTGTATGTTGACATAAAGTAGTAGCCCTGGTCTATGTTGACGTAAAGTAATGGCCCTGGTGTATGTTGACATAAAGTAGTGGCCCTGGTCTGTGTTGACGTAAAGTAGTAGCCCTGGTCTGTGTTGACATAAAGTAGTAGCCCTGGTCTATGTTGACATAAAGTAGTAGCTCTGGTCTATGTTGACATAAAGTAGTAACCCTGGTGTATGTTGACATAAAGTAGTAAGTAGCTCTGGTCTATGTTGACATAAAGTAGTAACCCTGGTCTATGTTGACATAAAGTAGTAACCCTGGTCTGTGTTGACATAAAGTAGTAACCCTGGTCTGTGTTGACATAAAGTAGTAGCCCTGGTCTATGTTGACATAAAGTAGTAACCCTGGTCTATGTTGACATAAAGTAGTAGCCCTGGTCTATGTTGACATAAAGTAGGTATAAAGTAGTACCCTGGTCTGTGTTGACGTAAAGTAGTAGCCCTGGTCTGTGTTGACATAAAGTAGTAACCCTGGTCTATGTTGACGTAAAGTAGTAACCCTGGTCTATGTTGACATAAAGTAGTAGCCCTGGTCTATGTTGACGTAAAGTAGTAGCCCTGGTCTATGTTGACATAAAGTAGTAGCCCTGGTCTATGTTGACATAAAGTAGTAGTCCCTGGTCTGTTGCCCTGGTCTATGTTGACATAAAGTAGTAGCCCTGGTCTGTGTTGACATAAAGTAGTAGCCCTGGTCTATGTTGACATAAAGTAGTAGCCCTGGTGTATGTTGACATAAAGTAGAAGCCCTGGTCTATGTTGACATAAAGTAGTAGCCCTGGTCTATGTTGACATAAAGTAGTAGCCCTGGTCTATGTTGACATAAAGTAGTAGCCCTGGTGTATGTTGGCATCAAGTAGTAACCCTGGTCTGTGTTGACATAAAGTAGTAACCCTGGTCTGTGTTGACATAAAGTAGTAACCCTGGTCTATGTTGACATAAAGTAGTAGCCCTGGTCTATGTTGACATAAAGTAGTAACCCTGGTCTATGTTGACATAAAGTAGTAACCCTGGTCTATGTTGACATAAAGTAGTAGCCCTGGTCTGTGTTGACATAAAGTAGTAACCCTGGTCTATGTTGACGTAAAGTAGTAACCCTGGTCTATGTTGACATAAAGTAGTAACCCTGGTCTATGTTGACGTAAAGTAGTAACCCTGGTCTATGTTGACATAAAGTAGTAGCCCTGGTCTGTGTTGACATAAAGTAGTAGCCCTGTTCTATGTTGACATAAAGTAGTAGCCCTGGTCTGTGTTGACATAAAGTAGTAAGTAAAGTAACCCTGGTCTATGTTGACATAAAGTAGTAGCCCTGGTGTATGTTGACATAAAGTAGTAGCCCTGGTCTATGTTGACATAAAGTAGTAGCCCTGGTCTATGTTGACATAAAGTAGTAGCCCTGGTCTATGTTGACATAAAGTAGTAGCCCTGGTCTGTGTTGACATAAAGTAGTAGCCCTGGTCTATGTTGACATAAAGTAGTAACCCTGGTCTATGTTGACATAAAGTAGTAGCCCTGGTCTATGTTGACATAAAGTAGTAGCCCTGGTCTGTGTTGACATAAAGTAGTAGCCCTGGTCTGTGTTGACGTAAAGTAGTAACCCTGGTCTGTCTATGTTGTTGACATAAAGTAGTAGCCCTGGTCTATGTTGACATAAAGTAGTAGCCCTGGTGTATGTTTTGACATAAAGTAGTAAGCCTGGTCTATGTTGACATAAAGTAATGGCCCTATTCTATGTTGACATAAAGTAGTAGCCCTGGTCTATGTTGACATAAAGTAGTAACCCTGGTCTGTGTTGACATAAAGTAGTAACCCCTGGTCTATGTTGACATAAAGTAGTAACCCTGGTCTGTGTAGTGGTCTATGTTGACATAAAGTAGTAGCCCTGGTCTATGTTGACATAAAGTAGTAACCCTGGTCTATGTTGACATAAAGTAGTAGCCCTGGTCTATGTTGACATAAAGTAGTAGCCCTGGTCTATGTTGACATAAAGTAGTAACCCTGGTCTATGTTGACATAAAGTAGTAGCCCTGGTCTGTGTTGACATAAAGTAGTAGCCCTGGTCTGTGTTGACATAAAGTAGTAGCCCTGGTCTGTGTTGACGTAAAGTAGTAACCCTCGTCTATGTTGACATCAAGTAGTAGCCCTGGTGTATGTTGACATAAAGTAGAAGCCCTGGTGTATGTTGACATAAAGTAGAAGCCCTGGTCTATGTTGACGTAAAGTAATGGCCCTGGTCTATGTTGACATAAAGTAGTAGCCCTGGTGTATGTTGACATAAAGTAGTAGCCCTGGTCTGTGTTGACGTAAAGTAGTAGCCCTGGTCTATGTTGACATAAAGTAGTAGCCCTGGTCTATGTTGACATAAAGTAGTAGCCCTGGTCTATGTTGACATAAAGTAGTAACCCTGGTGTATGTTGACATAAAGTAGTAAGCCCTGGTCTATGTTGACGTAAAGTAGTAACCTTGGTGACATAAAGTAGTATGTTGACATCAAGTAGTAACCCTGGTCTGTGTTGACATAAAGTAGTAACCCTGGTCTGTGTTGACATAAAGTAGTAGCCCTGGTTTATGTTGACATAAAGTAGTAGCCCTGGTCTATGTTGACATAAAGTAGTAACCCTGGTCTATGTTGACATAAAGTAGTAACCCTGGTCTGTGTTGACGTAAAGTAGTAGCCCTGGTCTGTGTTGACATAAAGTAGTAACCCTGGTCTATGTTGACGTAAAGTAGTAACCCTGGTCTATGTTGACATAAAGTAGTAGCCCTGGTCTATGTTGACGTAAAGTAGTAACCCTGGTCTATGTTGACATAAAGTAGTAGCCCTGGTCTGTGTTGACATAAAGTAGTAGCCCTGGTCTATGTTGACATAAAGTAGTAGCCCTGGTCTGTGTTAACATAAAGTAGTAGCCCTGGTCTATGTTGACATAAAGTAGTAGCCCTGGTGTATGTTGACATAAAGTAGTAGCCCTGGTCTATGTTGACGTAAAGTAATGGCCCTGGTCTATGTTGACATAAAGTAGTAGCCCTGGTGTATGTTGACATAAAGTAGTAGCCCTGGTCTGTGTTGACGTAAAGTAGTAGCCCTGGTCTATGTTGACATAAAGTAGTAGCCCTGGTCTATGTTGACATAAAGTAGTAACCCTGGTCTGTGTTGACATAAAGTAGTAAGTAGCTCTGGTCTATGTTGACATAAAGTAGTAACCCTGGTGTATGTTGGCATAAAGTAGTAACCCTGGTCTGTGTTGACATAAAGTAGTAACCCTGGTCTGTGTTGACATAAAGTAGTAGCCCTGGTCTATGTTGACATAAAGTAGTAACCCTGGTCTATGTTGACATAAAGTAGTAGCCCTGGTGTATGTTGACATAAAGTAGTAACCCTGGTCTATGTTGACATAAAGTAGTAACCCTGGTCTGTGTTGACATAAAGTAGTAGCCCTGGTCTGTGTTGACATAAAGTAGTAACCCTGGTAGTTGACATAAAGTAGTAGCCCTGGTCTATGTTGACGTAAAGTAGTAACCCTGGTCTATGTTGACATAAAGTAGTAGCCCTGGTCTATGTTGACATAAAGTAGTAGCCCTGGTCTATGTTGACATAAAGTAGTAGCCCTGGTCTATGTTGACATAAAGTAGTAGCCCTGGTCTATGTTGACATAAAGTAGTAGCCCTGTTCTGTGTTGACATAAAGTAGTAGCCCTGGTCTGTGTTGACGTAAAGTAGTAACCCTCGTCTATGTTGACATAAAGTAGTAGCCCTGGTGTATGTTGACATAAAGTAGTAGCCCTGGTGTATGTTGACATAAAGTAGTAGCCCTGGTCTATGTTGACGTAAAGTAGTGGCCCTGGTCTATGTTGACATAAAGTAGTAGCCCTGGTCTATGTTGACATAAAGTAGTAGCCCTGGTTTGTATGTTGACGTAAAGTAGTAGCCCTGGTCTATGTTGACATAAAGTAGTAGCCCTGGTCTATGTTGACATAAAGTAGTAGCCCTGGTCTATGTTGACATAAAGTAGTAACCCTGGTGTATGTTGACATAAAGTAAGTAACCCTGGTCTATGTTGACGTAAAGTAGTAACCCTGGTGTATGTTGACATAAAGTAGTAACCCTGGTCTGTGTTGACATCAAGTAGTAACCCTGGTCTGTGTTGTCATAAAGTAGTAGCCCTGGTCTATGTTGACATAAAGTAGTAGCCCTGGTCTATGTTGACATAAAGTAGTAAGCCTGGTGTATGTTGACATAAAGTAGTAACCCTGGTCTGTGTTGACGTAAAGTAGTAGCCCTGGTCTGTGTTGGCATAAAGTAGTAACCCTGGTGTATGTTGACATAAAGTAGTAACCCTGGTGTATGTTGACATAAAGTAGTAGCCCTGGTCTATGTTGACATAAAGTAGTAACCCTGGTCTATGTTGACATAAAGTAGTAGCCCTGGTCTGTGTTGACATAAAGTAGTAGCCCTGGTCTGTGTTGACATAAAGTAGTAGCCCTGGTCTGTGTTAACGTAAAGTAGTAACCCTCGTCTATGTTGACATAAAGTAGTAGCCCTGGTGTATGTTGACATAAAGTAGTAGCCCTGGTCTATGTTGACGTAAAGTAGTAACCCTGGTCTATGTTGACATAAAGTAGTAGCCCTGGTCTATGTTGACATAAAGTAGTAGCCCTGGTCTGTGTTGACGTAAAGTAGTAGCCCTGGTCTGTGTTGACATAAAGTAGTAGCCCTGGTCTATGTTGACATAAAAGTAGTAGCCCTGGTCTATGTTGACATAAAGTAGTAGCCCTGTTCTGTGTTGACATAAAGTAGTAGCCCTGGTCTGTGTTGACGTAAAGTAGTAACCCTGGTCTATGTTGACATCAAAGTAGTAGCCCTGGTCTATGTTGACATAAAGTAGAAGTAGTGTATTTTGACATAAAGTAGAAGCCCTGGTCTATGTTGACATAAAGTAGTAACCCTGGTCTATGTTGACATAAAGTAGTAGCCCTGGTGTATGTTGACATAAAGTAGTAGCCCTGGTCTATGTTGACGTAAAGTAGTAGCCCTGGTCTATGTTGACATAAAGTAGTAGCCCTGTTCTATGTTGACATAAAATAGTAGCTCTGGTCTATGTTGACATAAAGTAGTAACCCTGGTGTATGTTGACGTAAAGTAGTAAGTAGCTCTGGTCTATGTTGACGTAAAGTAGTAACCCTGGTCTATGTTGGCATAAAGTAGTAGCCCTGGTCTGTGTAACCCTGGTCTGTGTTGACATAAAGTAGTAACCCTGGTCTGTGTTGACATAAAGTAGTAGCCCTGGTTTATGTTGACATAAAGTAGTAGCCCTGGTCTATGTTGACGTAAAGTAGTAACCCTGGTCTATGTTGACATAAAGTAGTAACCCTGGTCTGTGTTGACGTGAAGTAGTAGCCCTGGTCTGTGTTGGCATAAAGTAGTAACCCTGGTGTATGTTGACGTAAAGTAGTAACCCTGGTGTATGTTCACATAAATTGGTAGCCCTGGTCTTTGTTGACGTAAAGTAGTGACCCTGGTCTATGTTGACATAAAGTAGTAGCCCTGGTCTGTGTTGACATAAAGTAGTAGCCCTGTTCTGTGTTGACATAAAGTAGTAGCCCTGGTCTGTGTTAACGTAAAGTAGTAACCCTCGTCTATGTTGACATCAAGTAGTAGCCCTGGTCTGTGTTGGCATAAAGTAGTAACCCTGGTGTATGTTGACGTATAGTAGTAACCCTGGTGTATGTTCACATAAATTAGTAGCCCTGGTCTTTGTTGACGTAAAGTAGTGACCCTGGTCTATGTTGACATAAAGTAGTAGCCCTGGTCTGTGTTGACATAAAGTAGTAGCCCTGTTCTGTGTTGACATAAAGTAGTAGCCCTGGTCTGTGTTGACGTAAAGTAGTAACCCTGGTCTATGTTGACATAAAGTAGTAGCCCTGGTGTATGTTGACATAAAGTAGTAGCCCTGGTCTGTGTTGACGTGAAGTAGTAGCCCTGGTCCGTGTTGACATAAAGTAGTAGCCCTGGTCTATGTTGACATAAAGTAGTAACCCTGTTCTGTGTTGACATAAAGTTGTAAGTAGCTCTGGTCTATGTTGACATAAAGTAGTAACCTTGGTGTATGTTGGCATAAAGTAGTAACCCTGGTCTGTGTTGACGTAAAGTAGTAACCCTGGTCTGTGTTGACATAAAGTAGTAGCCCTGGTTTATGTTGACATAAAGTAGTAGCCCTGGTGTATGTTGACATAAAGTATTAACCCTGGTTTATGTTGACATAAAGTAGTAACCCTGGTCTGTGTTGACATAAAGTAGTAGCCCTGGTGTATGTTGACATAAAGTTGTAGCTCTCGTCTATGTTGACATAAAGTAGTAACCCTGGTCTATGTTGACGTAAAGTAGTAACCTGGTGTATGTTGGCATAAAGTAGTAACCCTGGTCTGTGTTGACATAAAGTAGTAACCCTGGTCTGTGTTGACATAAAGTAGTAGCCCTGGTCTACGTTGACATAAAGTAGTAACCCTGGTCTATGTTGACATAAAGTAGTAACCCTGGTGTATGTTGACATAAAGTAGTAACCCTGGTCTGTGTTGACGTAAAGTAGTAGCCCTGGTCTGTGTTGACATAAAGTAGTAACCCTGGTCTATGTTGACGTAAAGTAGTAACCCTGGTCTATGTTGACATAAAGTAGTAGCCCTGGTCTATGTTGACATAAAGTAGTAGCCCTGGTGTATGTTGACATAAAGTAGTAGCCCTGGTCTATGTTGACGTAAAGTAGTAACCCTGGTCTATGTTGACATAAAGTAGCAGCCCTGGTGTATGTTGACATAAAGTAGTAGCCCTGGTCTGTGTTGACGTAAAGTAGTAGCCCTGGTCCGTGTTGACATAAAGTAGTAGCCCTGGTCTATGTTGACATAAAATTGTAGCTCTCGTCTATGTTGACATAAAGTAGTAACCTTGGTTTATGTTGACATAAAGTAGTAAGTAGCCCTGGTCTGTGTTGGCATAAAGTAGTAACCCTGGTCTATGTTGACGTAAAGTAGTAACCCTGGTGTATGTTGACATAAAGTAGTAGCCCTGGTCTATGTTGACGTAAAGTAGTGACCCTGGTCTATGTTGACGTAAAGTAGTAGCCCTGGTCTATGTTGACATAAAGTAGTAACCCTGGTCTGTGTTGACGTAAAGTAGTAACCCTGGTCTATGCTGACATAAAGTAGTAACCCTGGTGTATGTTGACATAAAGTAGTAGCCCTGGTTTATGTTGATATAAAGTAGTAGCCCTGGTGTATGTTGACATAAAGTAGTAACCCTGGTCTATGTTGACATAAACTAGTAACCCTGGTGTATGTTGACATAAAATAGTAACCCTGGTCTATGTTGACATAAAGTAGTAACCCTGGTCTATGTTGACATAAAGTAGTAGCCCTGGTCTATGTTGACATAAAGTAGTAGCCCTGGTCTATGTTGACATAAAGTATTATCCCTGGTCTATTTTGACGTAATGTAGTAACCATGGTCTATGTTGACGGAAAGTTGTGACCCTGGTCTGTGTTGACGTAAAGTAGTAGCCCTGGTCTATACTGACATAAAGTAGTAACCCTGGTCTATGCTGACATAAAGTAGTAACCCTGGTCTATAATGACGTAAAGTAGTAACCCTGGTCTATGTTGACGTAAAATAGTAACCCTGGTCTGTGTTGACTTAAAGTAGTGACCCTGGTCTGTGCTGACATAAAGTAGTAACCCTGGTTTATGTTGACGTAAAGTAGTAGCCCTGGTCTGTGTTGACATAAAGTAGTAACCCTGGTCTGTGTTGACATAAAGTAGTAGCCCTGGTCTGTGTTGACATGAAGCAGTAACCCTGGTGTATGTTGACGTAAAGTAGTAACCCTGGTGTATGTTGACGTAAAGTAGTAACCCTGGTCAATGTTGACGTAAAGTAGTAACCCTGGTCTATGTTGACATAAAGTAGTAGCCCTGGTCTGTGTTGACATAAAGTAGTAACCCTGGTCTGTGTTGACATAAAGTAGTAACCCTGGTCTGTGTTGACATAAAGTAGTAACCCTGGTCTGTGTTGACATAAAGTAGTAACCCTGGTCTATGTTGACGTAAAGTAGTAACCCTGGTCTATGTTGACATAAAGTAGTAGCCCTGGTCTATGTTGACATAAAGTAGTAGCCCTGGTCTATGTTGACATAAAGTAGTAGCCCTGGTCTATGTTGACGTAAAGTAGTAACCCTGGTCTATGTTGACATAAAGTAGTAACCCTGGTCTATGTTGACATAAAGTAGTAGCCCTGGTCTATGCTGACATAAAGTAGTAACCCTGGTCTATGTTGACGTATAAAGTAGTAGCCCTGGTCTATGTTGACGTAAAGTAGTAGCCCTGGTCTATGCTGACATAAAGTAGTAGCCCTGGTTTATGTTGACATAAAGTAGTAGCCCTGGTCTATGTTGACATAAAGTAGTAACCCTGGTCTGTGTTGACATAAAGTAGTAACCCTGGTCTGTGTTGACGTAAAGTAGTAGCCCTGGTCTGTGTTGACATAAAGTAGTGGCCCTGGTCTATGTTGACATAAAGTAGTAACTCTGGTCTGTGTTGACATAAAGTAGTAGCCCTGGTCTGTGTTGACATAAAGTAGTAGCCCTGGTGTATGTTGACATAAAGTAGAAGCCCTGGTGTATGTTGACATAAAGTAGTAACCCTGGTCTATGTTGACATAAAGTAGTAACCCTGGTCTGTGTTGACATAAAGTAGTAGCCCTGGTTTATGTTGACATAAAGTAGTAGCCCTGGTGTATGTTGACTTAAAATAGTAACCCTGGTCTATGTTGACATAAAGTAGTAGCCCTGGTGTATGTTGACATAAAGTAGTAACCCTGGTCTATGTTGACATAAAGTAGTAACCCTGGTCTGTGTTGACATAAAGTAGTAACCCTGGTCTGTGTTGACGTAAAGTAGTAGCCCTGGTCTGTGTTGGCATAAAGTAGTAACCCTGGTGTATGTTGACGTAAAGTAGTAGCCCTGGTCTATGTTGACATAAAGTAGTAGCCCTGGTCTATGTTGACATAAAGTATTATCCCTGGTCTATTTTGACGTAATGTAGTAACCATGGTCTATGTTGACGGAAAGTTGTGACCCTGGTCTGTGTTGACGTAAAGTAGTAGCCCTGGTCTATACTGACATAAAGTAGTAACCCTGGTCTATGCTGACATAAAGTAGTAACCCTGGTCTATGTTGACGTAAAGTAGTAACCCTGGTCTATGTTGACGTAAAATAGTAACCCTGGTCTGTGTTGACGTAAAGTAGTGACCCTGGTCTGTGCTGACATAAGGTAGTAACCCTGGTTGTATGTTGACGTAAAGTAGTAGCCCCTGGTCTATGTTGACATAAAGTAGTAACCCTGGTCTGTGTTGACATAAAGTAGTAGCCCTGGTGTGTGTTGACATGAAGTAGTAGCCCTGGTGTATGTTGACGTAAAGTAGTAACCCTGGTGTATGTTGACGTAAAGTAGTAACCCTGGTCTATGTTGACATAAAGTAGTAACCCTGGTCTATGTTGACGTAAAGTAGTAGCCCTGGTCTGTGTTGACGTAAAGTAGTAACCCTGGTCTGTGTTGACATAAAGTAGTAACCCTGGTCTGTGCTGACATAAAGTAGTAACCCTGGTCTGTGTTGACATAAAGTAGTAACCCTGGTCTGTGTTGACATAAAGTAGTAACCCTGGTGTATGTTGACGTAAAGTAGTAGCCCTGGTCTATGTTGACATAAAGTAGTAACCCTGGTCTATGTTGACGTAAAGTAGTAGCCCTGGTCTATGTTGACGTAAAGTAGTAGCCCTGGTCTATGTTGACATAAAGTAGTAGCCCTGGTGTATGTTGACGTAAAGTAGTGACCCTGGTCTGTGTTGACATAAAGTAGTAGCCCTGTTCTATGTTGACATAAAGTAGTAAACCTGGTGTATGTTGACGTGAAGTAGTAACCCTGGTCTGTGTTGACGTAAAGTAGTAACCCTGGTGTATGTTGACGTAAAGTAGTAGCCCTGGTCTATGCTGACATAAAGTAGTAAACCTGTTCTATGTTGACGTGAAGTAGTATCCCTGGTCTATGTTGACATTATTGGTCTATGTTGACATAAAGTAGTAGCCCTGGTCTATGTTGACGTAAAGTAGTAACCCTGATCTGTGTTGACATAAAGTAGTATCCCTGGTCTATGTTGACATAAAGTAGTAGCCCTGGTCTATGTTGACATAAAGTAGTAACCCTGGTCTATGTTGACATAAAGTATTATCCCTGGTCAGTGTTGACATAAAGTAGTAACCCTGGTCTGTCTTGACATAAAGTAGTAGCCCTGGTCTGTGTTGACATAAAGTAGTATCCCTGGTCTATGTTGACATAAAGTAGTAGCCCTGATCTGTGTTGACATAAAGTAGTAACCCTGGTGTATGTTGACATAAAGTAGTAACCCTGGTCTGTGTTGACATAAAGTAGTAGCCCTGGTCTGTGTTGACATAAAGTAGTAACCCTGGTGTATGTTGACGTAAAGTAGTAGCCCTGTTCTATGTTGACGTAAAGTAGTAACCCTGGTCTATGTTGACGTAAAGTTGTGGCCCTGGTCTATGTTGACATAAAGTATTATCCCTGGTCTATTTTGACGTAATGTAGTAACCATGGTCTATGTTGACGGAAAGTTGTGACCCTGGTCTGTGTTGACGTAAAGTAGTAGCCCTGGTCTATACTGACATAAAGTAGTAACCCTGGTCTATGCTGACATAAAGTAGTAACCCTGGTCTATGCTGACGTAAAGTAGTAACCCTGGTCTATGTTGACGTAAAATAGTAACCCTGGTCTGTGTTGACATAAAGTAGTGACCCTGGTCTGTGCTGACATAAAGTAGTAACCCTGGTTTATGTTGACGTAAAGTAGTAGCCCTGGTCTGTGTTGACATAAAGTAGTAACCCTGGTCTGTGTTGACATAAAGTAGTAGCCCTGGTCTGTGTTGACATAAAGCAGTAACCCTGGTGTATGTTGACGTAAAGTAGTAACCCTGGTGTATGTTGACGTAAAGTAGTAACCCTGGTCTATGTTGACGTAAAGTAGTAACCCTGGTCTATGTTGACATAAAGTAGTAGCCCTGGTCTGTGTTGACGTAAAGTAGTAACCCTGGTCTATGTTGACATAAAGTAGTAACCTTGGTCTGTGCTGACATAAAGTAGTAACCCTGGTCTGTGTTGACATAAAGTAGTAACCCTGGTCTATGTTGACGTAAAGTAGTAACCCTGGTGTATGTTGACATAAAGTAGTAGCCCTGGTCTATGTTGACATAAAGTAGTAGCCCTGGTCTATGTTGACATAAAGTAGTAGCCCTGGTCTATTTTGACGTAATGTAGTAACCATGGTCTATGTTGACATAAAATAGTATCCCTGGTCTATGTTGTCATAAAGAGCCCTGGTCTATGCTGACATAAAGTAGTAACCCTGGTCTATGTTGACGTAAAGTAGTAGCCCTGGTCTATGTTGACATAAAGTAGTAGCCCTGGTCTATGTTGACATAAAGTAGTAGCCCTGGTTTATGTTGACATAAAGTAGTAGCCCTGGTGTATGTTGACATAAAAGAGTAACCCTGGTCTATGTTGACATAAAGTAGTAACCCTGGTCTGGGATGACGTAAAGTAGTAGCCCTGGTCTGTGTTGACACAAAGTAGTGGCCCAGGTCTATGTTGACATGAAGTAGTAACTCTGGTCTGTGTTGACATAAAGTAGTAGCCCTGGTCTGTGTTGACATAAAGTAGTAGCCCTGGTGTATGTTGACATAAAGTAGAAGCCCTGGTGTATGTTGAAATAAAGTAGTAACCCTGGTCTATGTTGACATGAAGTAGTAACTCTGGTCTGTGTTGACATAAAGTAGTAGCCCTGGTTTATGTTGACATAAAGTAGTAGCCCTGGTGTATGTTGACTTAAAATAGTAACCCTGGTCTATGTTGACATAAAGTAGTAGCCCTGGTGTATGTTGACATAAAATAGTAACCCTGGTCTATGTTGACATAAAGTAGTAACCCTGGTCTGTGTTGACATAAAGTAGTAACCCTGGTCTGGGTTGACGTAAAGTAGTAGCCCTGGTCTGTGTTGGCATAAAGTAGTAACCCAGGTGTATGTTGACGTAAAGTAGTAGCCCTGGTCTATGTTGACATAAAGTAGTAGCCCTGGTCTATGTTGACATAAAGTATTATCCCTGGTCTATTTTGACGTAATGTAGTAACCATGGTCTATGTTGACGGAAAGTTGTGACCCTGGTCTCTGTTGACGTAAAGTAGTAGCCCTGGTCTATACTGACATAAAGTAGTAACCCTGGTCTATGCTGACATAAAGTAGTAACCCTGGTCTATGTTGACGTAAAGTAGTAACCCTGGTCTATGTTGACGTAAAATAGTAACCCTGGTCTGTGTTGACGTAAAGTAGTGACCCTGGTCTGTGCTGACATAAAGTAGTAACCCTGGTTTATGTTGACGTAAAGTAGTAGCCCTGGTCTATGTTGACATAAAGTAGTAACCCTGGTCTGTGTTGACATAAAGTAGTAGCCCTGGTGTGTGTTGACATGAAGTAGTAGCCCTGGTGTATGTTGACGTAAAGTAGTAACCCTGGTGTATGTTGACGTAAAGTAGTAACCCTGGTCTATGTTGACATAAAGTAGTAACCCTGGTCTATGTTGACGTAAAGAAGTAGCCCTGGTCTGTGTTGACGTAAAGTAGTAACCCTGGTCTGTGTTGACATAAAGTAGTAACCCTGGTCTGTGCTGACATAAAGTAGTAACCCTGGTCTGTGTTGACATAAAGTAGTAACCCTGGTCTGTGTTGGCATAAAGTAGTAACCCTGGTGTATGTTGACGTAAAGTAGTAGCCCTGGTCTATGTTGACATAAAGTAGTAACCCTGGTCTATGTTGACGTAAAGTAGTAGCCCTGGTCTATGTTGACGTAAAGTAGGAGCCCTGGTCTATGCTGACATAAAGTAGTAGCCCTGGTGGATGTTGACGGAAAGTAGTGACCCTGGTCTGTGTTGACGTAAAGTAGTAGCCCTGTTCTATGTTGAAATAAAGTAGTAAACCTGGTGTATGTTGACGTGAAGTAGTAACCCTGGTCTGTGTTGACGTAAAGTAGTAACCCTGGTGTATGTTGACGTAAAGTAGTGACCCTGGTCTATGCTGACATAAAGTAGTAAACCTGTTCTATGTTGACGTGAAGTAGTATCCCTGGTCTATGTTGACATTATTGGTCTATGTTGACATAAAGTAGTAGCCCTGGTCTATGTTGACGTAAAGTAGTAACCCTGATCTGTGTTGACATAAAGTATTATCCCTGGTCTATGTTGACATAAAGTAGTAGCCCTGGTCTATGTTGACATAAAGTAGTAACCCTGGTCTATGTTGACACAAAGTATTATCCCTGGTCAGTGTTGACATAAAGTAGTAACCCTGGTCTGTCTTGACATAAAGTAGTAGCCCTGGTCTGTGTTGACATAAAGTAGTATCCCTGGTCTATGTTAACGTAAAGTAGTAGCCCTGATCTGTGTTGACATAAAGTAGTAACCCTGGTGTATGTTGACATAAAGTAGTAACCCTGGTCTGTGTTGACATAAAGTAGTAGCCCTGGTCTGTGTTGACATGAAGTAGTAACCCTGGTGTATGTTGACGTAAAGTAGTAGCCCTGTTCTATGTTGACGTAAAGTAGTAACCCTGGTCTATGTTGACGTAAAGTAGTGGCCCTGGTCTATGTTGACGTAAAGTTGTTGCCCAGGTCTCTGAGCACGTCAGTACGTAACCTTGTCATCTGTTGATCGTCATCTTGAATCCTGTTACATGGGTGGCTTCTGGTCGGCTTCTCATGAACATGCTGGATGCCAACACGACGACCCATGGGGTCCAGCAGCTGGTGTAGACGTGTATGAAGCCACACCATAAGTTGGTTTAGAATAGACAAGTTTCATAAACAGAGGATGAGGAGTGCGTGAGTGAGTGACTTTAGGTTTACGCTGCTTTTAGTAGTATTCCAGCAATATCACAGCTGGGGACAACGTTAGGTGAGCACAACGAACTACTTTAAATGTTCTATAATTAACGAAGTCTTCATAAAAAACATGCCATGTTTATTGATAACGGATAACACCTTTTCTAGAGTATGGAACGAGGTTTCAGGTACAACACAGACTATAGGTACAAACCCCAACAAGTTCGTCAACATGGCGACTATTTAGAACAGCTGTCGGTACAGCTAGCAGGATTTGCATTATTCATTCGGACAAGGGATCCATTAACTCGAGTGCACTGCATTACAGCATCTGTACACCCACATGATATTGACACAGACCTTTCTGTGTAGCACACGCACATTCTAATGTTCAGCTTGTATGAACAACAAGGAGTTTAAACGAAAATCAATATCCACTATATACTACTATATCAAATGACGTAGGTCTAGATAAGCTAAAGATCTTTTAATAGATTTCGTACAAAATGCTTCAAAAGTCTAAGTGATTCATTGACAGGGATTCTACCGGAATATGTTTGCTGCAAGAATTCGACTTTAGGTTTTAAATATACTCGCCAAAAAGAAACGCAAAACTTGTTTTCAGATGTATCCTGCATGTATTACATAAAGACCAATACATCGTAATATGTTGTTCAAACGTGACACAAGCCATTGTGACTGACCGAGGTTTAACTCCGTGATACGTGAAGAAATCAAAACAAAACATCAAAGACAATCACTGGATTTATTACACATTGTTTCACTCACTATTTTACTTACAAAAGTAGTCTTTAATGGTGGGCTGCTGCAAAGGTTGTTTTAAAGAATTGAGCATGTCCATTGCTTTATCTGCATTTTCGATGTCACCCTGGCACTCGTAGTACGTAATGATGTTACCGAGGTACAGTCTCATGTCTGTTAAAGACGGAAGGGTGACAGTGTCTTCTGCTTCTTCTTCTTCACTTTCAATCTGATCATCTGCAGCTGTCACTGTACTTAAAAAGAGAAAGAAAAATTGTATTGTGGTTTTATTGATTTTCAGAAAGCATTTGACAATCTTTGGCGCATTGGTTTATGGAAAAAGTACACAAGGTATTGATGGCTAGTTTATTCGAATTATTGTTAACATGTACGATGGTATTCATTTATGTGTGTGTTCAAATGGTACTTACTCAGAACAGTTTCTCTGTATTATTGGAGTCCGCCAAGGGGGAAATCTCTCCCCAATGCTATTCTCTCTATTTTTGAACGATTTGGAAACGTTTTTACTTCTCAAAACTACTTTTTGAAGCACGCCATTATAATGCTATACGGAGAACTTGGAAGGGTATCCCAATTAACTCTATCAAATGTCGTATGGCCACACTTCTATCTGGTAGAGAACAAAAGCTGCCAAATGTTATACAATGAAGCCTGTAGAAACAACAGTAATCAAAAATGGATACAATCTGTGGAAGCCTTGGAGATGTCGAATTCTTCTAAGTCTACCATGTATCGTGTATTCAAATCCGAACTTGTCCTTGAAAAATATCTGATATATATCCCTTTCTCCTTGGCTCTTAAATTTCTCTTGTTTAGAACTTCCTGCCATCGTTTACCTATAGAAGTAGGTAGGTGGCACAAAATCCCACCCGAAGAAAGAATGTGTTGGCGATGAATTTCTTTACATTTTTCTCTGCCATTTCTTCAAACATCATCGGAAAACTTATATCCCAAACCCTTATGTTAAAAAACTCAATGTTTTAAGATTTAACGAATTATTTAACTGTAAACGAATTAGTGTTTTAAAACAGCTGTATATATTTTATAGTACTATCATGAAAACTGTACAATCTTCCTTGTAAACCATCCTACCATCCCATGTATTCTCAACTGTATATTTGTACCTCTTATGCCGATTATCCCGGCCGGAGCGTAATAAAAGTTCTGTTCTGTTCTGTTCTGAATGATGGAATTGGTCTTGCAGAAATATTATTGAGTATTGAAGCAAATAGGATGTGTATATTGAGTATTGAAGCTGGTGGGATGTGTCTATTGACTATTGAAACTAATGGGTTGTGTCTGTTGACTATTGAAGTATACTCGGTTGATGGTGGGATTTGGGCGTTTGATGTGAATGGCTTTAGTGAGCTTGCGTTCAGTGAAGTCTGTTTGATTGTTAGCAAGAACGGTGGTGTCAGATGTCATATTTGATGATTGGGGCTTGCTTTGATTTGGTCAGAGATGGCTGATCTGCTGTTGGAATTGGTAACAGAGGTCTGATGTTCTTTCACTCGGGTGTTGATGGGTCGTGACGTTTCGCCTATGTAGCTCTGTCCACAATCACAGTTTATTTTGAACATGACACATTTAGGGTTGTTGTTGTTGACGGTGGCTGGTTTCCGTCCGTTAGCTGGAGGACGCGGAGAAGGCGGTGTCTATGCCCGCTTGTTGTTTTAGGAGTCGGCTGATTTGATGGGATGGTTTACCAATCGATCGACCGAACAATCAATCAATCAATCAATCTTTACTCAAAAAACACCTACGGTGGTACAAGAGCAAAACACAAAACATATATATACACATAATACATGCGTCTAAGTAACTATTTATTAACAGGATTTTTAAAATGTTTATGAATTTAGACAGGCATTTCAGTTCTTTTGTGCATTTAGGTGTAAAGTTTACAAAGGTATTACAATAATAGGTAGATATATGCATCAACTATTTCAACATTATTATCTCCATAGTTAAAGAACAATTCAGTTATATTCGCTGGACCTCCACCAAATATGACAACTTTAGTCTTAGTAAGACTGACTTGTAATTTCCATAGTTTACAGTAGGTTTCAACCGTATCACGTGATTTCTGTAAATCACGAGGTGTCTCGGCGAACAAAACAGTATCATCAGCATAAGGAGTAGAAGTAATTTAATCCACACCAGTACTTCTTGAACACGTGTGGAGTCAACACTGATACCATTGCACCTATTTTCTAATAGATAATTTCGAGGTCATTCAGGTAAATTGAAAACAGAAGGGGTGATAAATTAACACACACACACACACACACACACACACACACACACACCTCCCTTTTCTCATATCTTTATTGCAACAGATGATATCGGATTTTTTGTTGCTAAATTCAACAACTGATTTTATGTTACTGTACTTGTTATAACAAATTCATAAAATCTTCTAAGGATGCCAGGTTTCAGTAATTTTGTCCACAAACGAGATCTCCAGACTGTGTCAAGGCTTTTGTGAAATCTACAAAAGCGCATTAGTTAGCATTTGAAGAACAAAAATATTATCTGAAGTTGCTAATTGCTTTTTGAAACCGGGTTGAGCTTGGGTCAAGGTTTTATTGTTTTCAAAACGTTGTTAGTCTTGCATTTAGGATCGATGTGTGTAAATAATCTACCAATACGACGTAATATTGTTATTGGCCTATAGGAGTTTGGATCAAGCTTATCGGCTTTATTCTTAAAACTATATTTCACAATTTCGATCAGCCAAGTATCTGGCATATTACCGAAATGAGACTATAAGGTTAAACAACTCTGTATATAATGGAGCTAAAAGATCAGCACTGTCAATAATACTGAGTCAAAAAAGAAACTTCACAAAATGTAATTTGAAAAATAATGAATACTTTTTCTCTGATGATACATCTATGTATCCGAAATGGGATCCCTATCTTTCGACTCTAGACAAACGTTAGCAAAACCCATTCAAACCCATCCATTCGTCGTGCAAATGACGTTAGTGCCAAATCAGGTTTTGCACGTGCAGTCGATCACGTGATCTTCGCATCGAAGTTTTCTTCATATGCACGTGTTTGCATTGGCCTCAAGAATTGAAAAAACACTTTTAAACCACAGTTCTAACGGTACTTGAAATACCACGATTGTCAAATGTGCAACGTGAACGTGCCGTTGGCATGTTGCAAGCGGGAAGATCAGTTATTGACGTCGCAAGAGCAATGGGATGCAGCCGTCGTACTGTGTATGACTTGCGAGGTCGTCTACAACAAACTGGCACCACTTCTGATCGCCCAAGGTCGGGTCGTCCACGTGTGACGTCACGAGCAGAAGACCGTCAAATCTTCCTACGTCACCTACGTGACATATTTCTGCCAGCTACACGAACCAGGGCTGAGATGTTTAGAGGTCGACTGTCCTCACAGACCATTCGAAATCGGTTGCGGGCTGCCAATCGCCATTCTCGACGTCCATATCGTGGGCCAATATTCACGCCGTTTCATCAACGTCGACGTCTGCTGTGGGCCCAACGTCACCTCCGATGGACCCAGAGAGACTGGAATCGAGTCGTCTTTAGCGATGAATCCAGGTTTACCCTCAGATTCTCGGACGGCAGGCATAGAGTCTGGAGACGACGTCGTGAACGGTATGCCCAATGTTGTGTACAGGAAGTCGACAGATTCGGGGGCGGAAGTTGCATGGTGTGGGGTGCTTTCTGTGGGAACAACCGTTCCCGACTTCTGGTCATCCGTGGAAACCTCACAGCTGCTGCTTACCGCGACCAGGTGCTCACCCCTGAACTCGTTCCTTTCATGGCGGCTCATGGCCCAGGTCTACAGTTCCAGCATGATAATGCTCGGCCGCATACCGCGATGTTGACACGCAATTTCCTTCAAAACGCTGGAATCAACGTCATGGACTAGCCATCGAGGTCCCCTGACCTTAATCCAATAGAGCACGTTTGGGATGCACTTGGGAGAAGGCTTCGTGGTCTTAGGAACCAACCTCAGAATTTGCAGGAACTTGGCGCTGCCTTGCAAGAGCAATGGCGCAGAATCCCCAACCACGTGTTCACAAGCATCAGGCAGTCGATGAGGAGACGGTGTTTGGTGAATGCGCGGGGCGTCCATACACAATATTGAACTGAGAAATTTCGCATTTATATTCTTGTGACTTCACATTCTGTATACCCATGTTTTGGAACGGCGGTGTAGCCTAATGGAACTGATTATGGCACTGTCAGTGTATCGAGTACATCACACATATCTCAGCAATGCAATAATAACAATTTAACCATCTTACCATCTCTTGTTCTTTTATAGTGCCCTGAAGAAAGAATGTATATATAACGGTTTACAGAGGTAGATTTCCATTGTTTATATTCCTCCATTAAAGCCATATATAAGGTATTTGGTAACATTGCTGCATTTGCCATCATAGGTTTTCGAAAAAAATGTTACATGATGAAATTGTATGACGAAAATGGGTAAAGAATCGGGGTGACTGATATTAGAGAGTTGTTTTACAAAGCAGGTTATGGTTATGTAATATGAATACTGTAGAGGGTGAGTTACATTTCCTTCTAGTCCTGTCCTGTTTTTTCGTCCTGTTTATTCGTCTCTACGAATGAAATGTCTAAAGCCATCTTATTATAAGCATCCAAGTGTAAGAAAATTTATTTCATTGTTAAGACATTATTGCTACAGAATATGTCAATGTACATCATGTATTTAAAATATTTATGCAACAAAAGGTGAATTCCGTCTACTTGTCAGTAACAAAAGGTGAATTCCGTTTTCTTGTCAGTAACAAAAGGTGAATTCCGTCTACTTGTCAGTAACAAAAGGTGAATTCCGTCTACCTGTCAGTAACAAAGGGTGAATTCCGTCTACTTGTCAGTAACAAAAGGTGAATTCCGTCTACCTGTCAGTAACAAAAGGTGAATTCCGTCTACTTGTCAGTAACAAAAGGTGAATTTCGTCTACTTGTCAGTAACAAAATGTGAATCCCGTCTACCTGTCAGTAACAAAAGGTGAATTCCGTCTACTTGTCAGTAACAAAAGGTGAATTCCGTCTACCTGTCAGTAACAAAAGGTGAATTCCGTCTACTTGTCAGTAACAAAAGGTGAATTCCGTCTACCTGTCAGTAACAAAAGGTGAATTTCGTCTACTTGTCAGTAACAAAAGGTGAATTCCGTCTACCTGTCAGTAACAAAAGTGAATTCCGTCTACTTGTCAGTAACAAAAGGTGAATTCCGTCTACCTGTCAGTAACAAAAGGTGAATTCCGTCTACTTGTCAGTAACAAAAGGTGAACATGATGTGCTTAATATAGATGCTGTGCTGAACACAATCACTTCCGCCTTCCAGAGCTAGATGGGCTGAGATAGGACCAGAACATGTCAACATCCGAGGCTCCAGTTCTCTATCATCTGGAACCTTGGGACAAGCTCGTCATAGTAGCGGCAGCACTGGCAGCTCTGTTTACTATTGGCATCCTCGTGTTCTGTGTCATCAGCCCCCTGTGTTGCCTCTACCACGTGTGTCCCTGTAAAGACAAGGATGAAAAAGGTACGTCTATATGTTCAATAAGATAGCTATTCAGTTGACATGTAAAATGATCAACCGGCAAATGGAGGGAAGCTTAAGAATATCCCAAAGTGTTGCAAACGTAACATTGATATTTCTTTCAGAGAAAAGGGACAAGGAGAAAGTTCCTGCTTATGGCTCAACGACAGGATCGCATTCTCCGTACTATAAACCGGAACAACACAGTCTCTGGCAGCCTCTACAATCATTTAAAGACACAGACACTTCCGATTGGTCAGATTACAGTTCCCATGACGTCATTGAAATGAAACAGGTACCACATGATTTGCATGTTAAATATGTGTTAAAGATCCACTTTTCAGTGATGTCAAAAGTCTGTGACAAGGTCGAATATATCATCTAGTGTAACGTTAGTTTGCATACCGCCACACTCCGCAATGCTGCAGACAAACCACGATGGTCTGCAGATAATAGAGCTTGCAGTACTGCAGACTAACCACGATGGTCTACAGATAATAGAGCCTGCAGTATTGCAAACGTACCACGATGGTCTGTAGAAAAATGAGCCTGCTATTTTGCACCAGACACACCCGCGCTTGACATATTTACCAACGTCGTGAGTATAGTGTAGCCTGACCAGCCGGTCCATTTACTCGACTTTAACGAAACAGTGCTCGGTGTTTTCAAAACTGCCCACCAAAGGTAGTGAACACTGTAAACGTTATTTCGTGACATCATTGTTTCTACATCGGCAAACATCGGTTTCCTAACTTTGATCATATACATTTCAGGATCGTCACAAAGAACATGTCTTCAAACCGATTCGCAGTGAGCCCCAGTCCCCGTCTTCCCCAACTACCTTCCTGCTTGAAAAGGCTTCTCTGGTCTTTGGTCTAATGTATGACAGAGTCGACGGTAAGCTTACAATACGAGTCCAGAAGCTTAGCAACTTCTCAATCACCGATCCTGATGGCACCATGACACCTTACGTCAAAGTCAGGTTATACCGGGCTCCGCGCAGCATCTTTACCTTCAGGGGCAAGGCGAGTAGGGAGCAGGAGATGAACAACCTCGATGTGGAGTTCCAGACGAAGATACTACGCAGGTCTACAGACCCAGCTTTCAACGAGATATTCATTGTGCCAATTGATGCGAATGAGATCCATTACTACACCCTGAAGATGCTAGTGTGCGACTTTGACCGCTACACAAGGCATGTCGTAGTGGGCGAGGTGGTGGTGCCATTGTCACGGGTGGAGTGGACCACGCAGACGGAGGTGGTGTTTGACGAGCAGCTGCAGCCCCCTGTTGGTGTAAGTTTACATACAGTAATGGTGGTGGTGTTTGACGAGCAGCTGCAGAGCACCCTGTTGGTGTAAGTTTACATACAGTAATGGTGGTGGTGTTTGACGAGCAGCTGCAGCCCCCTGTTGGTGTAAGTTTACATACAGTAATGGTGGTGGTGTTTTACATACAGTAATGGTGGTGGTGTTTGACGAGCAGCTGCAGCCCCCTGTTGGTGTAAGTTTACATACAGTAATGGTGGTGGTGTTTGACGAGCAGCTGCAGCCCCCTGTTGGTGTAAGTTTACATACAGTAATGGTGGTGGTGTTTGACGTGCAGCCCCTTTGGTGACGAGCGAGCAGCTGCAGCCCCCTGTTGGTGTAAGTTTACATACAGTAATGGTGGTGGTGTTTGACGAGCAGCTGCAGCCCCTGTTGGTGTAAGTTTACATACAGTAATGGTGGTGGTGTTTGACGAGCAGCTGCAGCCCCTGTTGGTGTAAGTTTACATACAGTAATGGTGGTGGTGTTTGACGAGCAGCTGCAGCCCCCTGTTGGTGTAAGTTTACATACAGTAATGGTGGTGGTGTTTGACGAGCAGCTGCAGCCCCTGTTGGTGTAAGTTTACATACAGTAATGGTGGTGGTGTTTGACGAGCAGCTGCAGCCCCTGTTGGTGTAAGTTTACATACAGTAATGGTGGTGGTGTTTGACGAGCAGCTGCAGCCCCTGTTGGTGTAAGTTTACATACAGTAATGGTGGTGGTGTTTGACGAGCAGCTGCAGCCCCTGTTGGTGTAAGTTTACATACAGTAATGGTGGTGGTGTTTGACGAGCAGCTGCAGCCCCTGTTGGTGTAAGTTTACATACAGTAATGGTGGTGGTGTTTGACGAGCAGCTGCAGCCCCCTGTTGGTGTAAGTTTACATACAGTAATGGTGGTGGTGTTTGACGAGCAGCTGCAGCCCCCTGTTGGTGTAAGTTTACATACAGTAATGGTGGTGGTGTTTGACGAGCAGCTGCAGCCCCCTGTTGGTGTAAGTTTACATACAGTAATGGTGGTGGTGTTTGACGAGCAGCTGCAGCCCCTGTTGGTGTAAGTTTACATACAGTAATGGTGGTGGTGTTTGACGAGCAGATGCAGTGTAAGACCAGATGTTGATATGCGTGTTCCATGCTTGTTGCTGCTTGTTACACACTAGTTAATGCAGTGTAAGACCAGATGTTGATATGCGTGTTCCATGCTTGTTGCTGCTTGTTACATACTAGTTGATGCAGTGTAAGACCAGATGTTGATATGCGTGTTCCATGCTTGTTGGTGTACTTGTTACATACAGTAATTGGTGCAGTGAAAGACCAGATGTTGATATGCGTGTTCCATGCTTGTTACCGCTTGTTACATACCAGTTGATGCAGTGTAAGACCAGATGTTGATATGCGTGTTCCATGCTTGTTACTGCTTGTTACATACTGTTGATGCAGTTTACATACAGTAATGGTGGTGGTGTTTGACGAGCAGTTGATATGCGTGTTCCATGCTTGTTGGTGCTTGTGTTTGACATACTGCAGTGTTAATGCAGTGAAAGACCAGATGTTGATATGCGTGTTCCATGCTTGTTACTGCTTGTTTACATAATAGTTGATGCAGTGTAAGACCAGATGTTGATATGCGTGTTCCATGCTTGTTACTGCTTGTTTCATACTAGTTGATGCAGTGTAAGACCAGATGTTGATATGCGTGTTCCATGCTTGTTACTGTAAGTTACATACTAGTTAATGCAGTGAAAGACCAGATGTTGATATGCGTGTTCCATGCTTGTTACTGCTTGTTACATACTAGTTGATGCAGTGTAAGACCAGATGTTGATATGCGTGTTCCATGCTTGTTACTGCTTGTTACATAATAGTTGATGCAGTGTAAGACCAGATGTTGATATGCATGTTCCATGCTTGTTACCGCTATTTTGTTACATACTAGTTGATGCAGTGTAAGACCAGATGTTGATATGCGTGTTCCATGCTTGTTACTGCTTGTTACATACTAGTTGATGCAGTGTAAGACCAGATGTTGATATGCGTGTTCCATGCTTGTTGCTGCTTGTAACACTAGTTAATGCAGTGTAAGACCAGATGTTGATATGCGTGTTCCATGCTTGTTACTGCTTGTTTCATACTAGTTGATGCAGTGTAAGACCAGATGTTGATATGCGTGTTCCATGCTTGTTACTGCTTGTTACATACTAGTTGATGCAGTGTAAGACCAGATGTTGATATGCGTGTTCCATGCTTGTTACTGCTTGTTACATACTAGTTGATGCAGTGTAAGACCAGATGTTGATATGCGTGTTCCATGCTTGTTACTGCTTGTTACATAATAGTTGATGCAGTGTAAGACCAGATGTTGATATGCGTGTTCCATGCTTGTTGCTGCTTGTAACACTAGTTAATGCACTGTAAGACCAGATGTTGATATGCGTGTTCCATGCTTGTTGCTGCTTGTTTCATACTAGTTGATGCAGTGTAAGACCAGATGTTGATATGCGTGTTCCATGCTTGTTACTACTTGTTACATACTAGTTGATGCAGTGTAAGACCAGATGTTGATATGCGTGTTCCATGCTTGTTGCTACTTGTTTCATACTAGTTGATGCAGTGTAAGACCAGATGTTGATATGCGTGTTCCATGCTTGTTGCTGCTTGTTACATACTAGTTGATGCAGTGTAAGACCAGATGTTGATATGCGTGTTCCATGCTTGTTGCTGCTTGTTTCATACTAGTTGATGCAGTGTAAGACCAGATGTTGATATGCGTGTTCCATGCTTGTTACTGCTTGTTACATAATAGTTGATGCAGTGTAAGACCAGATGTTGATATGCGTGTTCCATGCTTGTTGCTGCTTGTTACATACTAGTTGATGCAGTGTAAGACCAGATGTTGATATGCGTGTTCCATGCTTGTTACTGCTTGTTTCATACTAGTTGATGCAGTGTAAGACCAGATGTTGATATGCGTGTTCCATGCTTGTTACTGCTTGTTACATACTAGTTGATGCAGTGTAAGACCAGATGTTGATATGCGTGTTCCATGCTTGTTGCTGCTTGTTTCATACTAGTTGATGCAGTGTAAGACCAGATGTTGATATGCGTGTTCCATGCTTGTTACTACTTGTTACATACTAGTTGATGCAGTGTAAGACCAGATGTTGATATGCGTGTTCCATGCTTGTTACTGCTTGTTACATACTAGTTGATGCAGTGTAAGACCAGATGTTGATATGCGTGTTCCATGCTTGTTGCTGCTTGTTTCATACTAGTTGATGCAGTGTAAGACCAGATGTTGATATGCGTGTTCCATGCTTGTTACTGCTTGTTACATACTAGTTGATGCAGTGTAAGACCAGATGTTGATATGCGTGTTCCATGCTTGTTGCTGCTTGTTACATACTAGTTGATGCAGTGTAAGACCAGATGTTGATATGCGTGTTCCATGCTTGTTGCTGCTTGTTTCATACTAGTTGATGCAGTGAAAAACCAGATGTTGATATGCGTGTTCCATGCTTGTTACTGCTTGTTACATAATAGTTGGTGCAGTGTAAGACCAGATGTTGATATGCATGTTCCATGCTTGTTACTGCTTGTTACATACCAGTTGATGCAGTGTAAGACCAGATGTTGATATGCGTGTTCCATGCTTGTTACTGCTTGTTACATACCAATTGATGCAGTGTAAGACCAGATGTTGATATGCGTGTTCCATGCTTGTTGTTACTACTTGTTACATACTAGTTGATGCAGTGTAAGACCAGATGTTGATATGCGTGTTCCATGCTTGTTGCTGCTTGTTTCATACTAGTTGATGCAGTGTAAGACCAGATGTTGATATGCGTGTTCCATGCTTGTTACTGCTTGTTACATACTAGTTGATGCAGTGTAAGACCAGATGTTGATATGCGTGTTCCATGCTTGTTACCGCTTGTTTCACATAAGTTAATGCAGTGTAAGACCAGATGTTGATATGCGTGTTCCATGCTTATAACTGCTTGTTACGCATACTAGTTGATGCAGTGTAAGACCAGATGTTGATATGCGTGTTCCATGCTTGTTACTGCTTGTTACATACTAGTTGATGCAGTGTAAGACCAGATGTTGATATGCGTGTTCCATGCTTGTTACTGCTTGTTTCATACTAGTTGATGCAGTGTAAGACCAGATGTTGATATGCGTGTTCCATGCTTGTTACTGCTTGTTACATACTAGTTGATGCAGTGTAAGTCCAGATGTTGGTATGTGTGCTCCATGCTTGTTACTGCTTGTTTCATACTAGGTAATGTAGTGTAAGACCAGATGTTGATATGCGTGTTCCATGCTTGTTACTGCTTGTTTCATATAAGTTAATGCAGTGTAAGACCAGATGTTGATATGCGTGTTCCATGCTTATAACTGCTTGTTACATACTAGTTGATGCAGTGTAAGACCAGATGTTGATATGCGTGTTCCATGCTTGTTACTGCTTGTAACATACTAGTTGATACAGTATAAGACCAGATGTTGATATGCGTGTTCCATGCTTGTTACTGCTTGTTTCATACTAGTTGATGCAGTGTAAGACCAGATGTTGATATGCGTGTTCCATGCTTGTTGCTGCTTGTTTCATACTAGTTGATGCAGTGTAAGACCAGATGTTGATATGCGTGTTCCATGCTTGTTACTGCTTCTTACATTCTAGTTGATGCAGTGTAAGACCAGATGTTGATATGCGTGTTCCATGCTTGTTACTGCTTGTTTCATACTAGTTGATGCAGTGTAAGACCAGATGTTGATATGCGTGTTCCATGCTTGTTACTGCTTGTTTCATACTAGGTAATGTGGTGTAAGACCAGATGTTGATATGCGTGTTCCATACTATACTGAAATCCTTAGAAACGTATCACCCTATTATCATTGATCAAGTTTAAACGCTGTAAATATTGATGCATGTAGGATTTTACTCGTTCACAGTTTAGTACATCCTGTAGTGATCGCATGATATCACGGGGTAGAAAATTAGGAATACCTAAAAGTGAAAGACTGTGTCCATTTTGTACCATCCCAAATGTAGAAACAGAATACCATGTCTGTCCAGTGTATCCATTTTGTACCATCCCAAATGTAGAAACAGAATACCATGTCTGTCCAGTGTGTCCATTTTGTACCATCCCAAATGTAGAAACAGAATACCATGTCTGTCCAGTGTGTCCATTTTGTACCATCCCAAATGTAGAAACAGAGTACCATGTCTGTCCAGTGTGTCCATTTTGTACCATCCCAAATGTAGAAACAGAATACCATGTCTGTCCAGTGTATCCATTTTGTACCATCCCAAATGTAGAAACAGAATACCATGTCTGTCCAGTGTATCCATTTTGTACCATCCCAAATGTAGAAACAGAATACCATGTCTGTCCAGTGTGTCCATTTTGTACCATCCCAAATGTAGAAACAGAATACCAGAATATCATGTTGTACCATCCATTTTAGAAACAGAATATCATGTGTGTCCATTTTGTAGTGACCTTAGAAGAAATTTCCTGCCAAGGTATTACCACAAATTTCCTTCAGAGTGTAAATGTAAACTTTTATTTACCACCAAAAATACTCCCATGCTTAATAATCTTGCCAAGTTTACTTTCTTTGCTCTTAAAATGGGGGACAAGCAATTGTCCATTACATAACCTACATATTTTATATTCACATGTATATTGTACTAGATATACTTGTTGTACTCAAACATTGATACATGGTGGCGCAACATCAACATCTTTGTCAGTACATTAATTGTAAAATGGGCCTTTGGCCTGATTTACCGAAATCAACTACTACTACTAACATTGAACAAGTCTGAAGCCCAACTCTGCTTGAAGTAATCTGACTCTGGCAGATAAACGTGATGCACAACGAGAAGCACTTAACTGTTCACTTTACACAATGCCACGTTTATCAGCTTTTGAGAGAAAATGAGCTGTTTGGTTTCTTGAGACTTGTTTGTCTGCACGTCACGTGGCAAAAGGTTTATTTGTCTCAATTACAAAATTGGTCAGGTTAGCACCGTACCTACGACAAACTGACAGAACACGTGAACGGCCACACCGAGGGCAAGCACGTGTCACGACCCCGGTCCAAGATCAACCTCACTCATTCCAGGACAATTTTCAAGCCAGGGTCCAAAACAACCACGGATAAAGGGGATCATCAGTCCCCAGATGGTACAACAGCGACCACGTACCTCCGAGTACATATTGGTACAACAGCGACCACGTACCTCAGGGATTACCATATTGTTACGGCGGAGGTACAGAGAACAACAGCGACAACGTACCTCAGGGATTACCATATTGGTACGGCGGAGGTACAGAGAACAACAGCGACCACGTACCTCAGGGATTACCGTATTGGTACGGCGGAGGTACAGAGAACAACAGTCGTTGCCACATGGCGGCAAGTCAACGTCTCAGCATTTTGCAACAGAACAATGCACGACCCTATATTGCTAGAACCTTCTACAGGGAGAAGGCCTGTCATGCCGTTGGCGTCTCCACATCTAAATGGGGAAAGACTTTTACTGGAGCTCAGCCTAATAATGTCTATGAGTTGGAATATTGCGTCAGATATGGCAAGCTTTCACGAGGAGTCATCTCATGGATTAGACGAAGATGTGTACCTGTGCCCAACGTAAATAATGACCACACCCGTTACTAACACTGACTGTGTGAATGTCTTGAGTGTGTGTGAAATTTCAATTTGAACCCCGTCAATGTTAGTGTTAATTTATGGTTGCACTCAATGATGAAGTACTGTGTTTCCATGTTGATTCACAGTTTCACTGCCAGGGACAAGTTTGTTTTTATTTATTTATCAGGGTGATAACAAGTTGTTCTCTTCTTTATTTATCAGGGTGATAACAAGTTGTTCTCTTCTTTATTTATCAGGGTGATAACAAGTTGTTCTCTTCTTTATTTATCAGGGTGATAACAAGTTGTTCTCTTCTTTATTTATCAGGGTGATAACAAGTTGTTCTCTTCTTTATTTATCAGGGTGATAACAAGTTGTTCTCTTCTTTATTTATCAGGGTGATAACAAGTTGTTCTCTTCTTTATTTATCAGGGTGATAACAAGTTGTTCTCTTCTTTATTTATCAGGGTGATAACATAACAAGTTGTTCTCTTTATTTATCAGGGGGTGATAACAAGTTGTTCTCTTCTTTATTTATCAGGGTGATAACAAGTTGTTCTCTTTATTATTTATCAGGGTGATAACAAGTTGTTCTCTTCTTTATTTATCAGGGTGATAACAAGTTGTTCTCTTCTTTATTTATCAGGGTGATAACAAGTTGTTCTCTTCTTTATTTATCAGGGTGATAACAAGTTGTTCTCTTCTTTATTTATCAGGGTGATAACAAGTTGTTCTCTTCTTTATTTCAGGGTGATAACAAGTTGTTCTCTTCTTTATCAGGGTGATAACAAGTTGTTCTCTCTTTATTTATCAGGGTGATAACAAGTTGTTCTCTTTAATCAGGGTGATAACAAGTTGTTCTCTTTTTTTATCAGGGTGATAACAAGTTGTTCTCTTCTTTATTTATCAGGGTGATAACAAGTTGTTCTCTTCTTTATTTATCAGGGTGATAACAAGTTGTTCTCTTCTTTATTTATCAGGGTGATAACAAGTTGTTCTCTCTCTTTATTTATCAGGGTGATAACAAGTTGTTCTCTTTATTTATCAGGGTGATAACAAGTTGTTCTCTTTGATTTGTTCTCTTCTTTTTTCAGGGTGATAACAAGTCATTTATCAGGGTGATAACAAGTTGTTCTCTTCTTTATTTATCAGGGTGATAACAAGTTGTTCTCTTCTTTTTTATTTATCAGGGTGATAACAAGTTGTTCTCTTCTTTATTTATCAGGTTGTTCTCTTTATTTATTTATTTATCAGGGTGATAACAAGTTGTTCTCTTCTTTATTTATCAGGGTGATAACAAGTTGTTCTCTTCTTTATTTATCAGGGTGATAACAAGTTGTTCTCTTCTTTATTTATCAGGGTGATAACAAGTTGTTCTCTTCTTTATTTATCAGGGTGATAACAAGTTGTTCTCTTCTTTATTTATCAGGGTGATAACAAGTTGTTCTCTTCTTTATTTATCTGATAACAAGTTTTCTTTTTATCATCAGGGTGATAACAAGTTGTTCTCTTCTTTATTTATCAGGGTGATAACAAGTTGTTCTCTTCTTTATTTATCAGGGTGATAACAAGTTGTTCTCTTCTTTATTTATCAGGGTGTGATAACAAGTTGTTCTCTTCTTTATTTATCAGGGTGATAACAAGTTGTTCTCTTCTTTATTTATCAGGGTGATAACAAGTTGTTCTCTTCTTTATTTATCAGGGTGATAACAAGTTGTTCTCTTCTTTATTTATCAGGGTGATAACAAGTTGTTCTCTTCTTTATTTATCAGGGTGATAACAAGTTGTTCTCTTCTTTATTTATCAGGGTGATAACAAGTTGTTCTCTTCTTTATTTATCAGGGTGATAACAAGTTGTTCTCTTCTTTATTTATCAGGGTGATAACAAGTTGTTCTCTTCTTTATTTATCAGGGTGATAACAAGTTGTTCTCTTCTTTATTTATTTATTGATCAGGTGATAACAAGTTGTTCTCTTCTTTATTTATCAGGGTGATAACAAGTTGTTCTCTTCTTTATTTATCAGGGTGATAACAAGTTGTTCTCTTCTTTATTTATCAGGGTGATAACAAGTTGTTCTCTTCTTTATTTATCAGGGTGATAACAAGTTGTTCTCTTCTTTATTTATCAGGGTGATAACAAGTTGTTCTCTTCTTTATTTATCAGGGTGATAACAAGTTGTTCTCTTCTTTATTTATCAGGGTGATAACAAGTTGTTCTCTTCTTTATTTATCAGGGTGATAACAAGTTGTTCTCTTCTTTATTTATCAGGGTGATCACAAGTTGTGTTCCGGTGATGTGTTTCTAATGGATGTCAGTATAGTTACTGTAATATAAGACTAGATGCATGTGTGGTGTATGTTAAATAGAGTTCTGGCCATGTCCACTGTGTCCTTAACACTGTGTTATGCTTGTAAGCTTATATTTTCGTTACTTGTTAAGCAGTTATCTTCCTAACTATTCTTTCCGTTATGCAGGATATGCAATGCTATAATGTTCCCTCGATTCGTATGAAAAGCAATCATATTATGATATTGCATACTCCCATTATTTTTATGAAAAACGTCATTGACCTGTACTTGAAACTATATAGATATGTTTTTCACAACCGAATTCCAGATCATTCATGGATGATATGTATTTACTTATCTACATGTCATTATCATACATATTGAAATCCCCTTAACGGCTGAATCATCTGAGCTGTTATGTGCATGATAAGGTTTAATTTATGCCCACCTCAGTACAGCTCATGTAGATCACAGCTGTTGCAAGGTGTAAACTGTTACTAAATTTATTATAGATAAATGCTAAATTGGAACATTTCATAAAACTCAGTAAATAAGGAATAGATATTGAATTTAGTGTTGTTACATCCTAACCGTTAGAATCTACATGTACAGTATTAGATGGGACATATGTATCTTAGTACAGTATATATTTAGCGTACTTATGTATATACAGAAGAGGCCTTTTACAACATGTGTTGATGTACATGTTTACATGTAACAGACTCTTATTAACATTTGTTTATCAACAAACCTACAAGCTGTCTACGTTATATTATGGTTTATTTTTGTATTTAATTTTTACATCAGGAAAACCTCGGAGAGGTACAGATTGGGCTGATGTACTTACCCACAGCAGAGAAATTGAGTCTCACCATCATTAAGGCACAGGGGCTGAAGATAATGGACCAGACTAAGGCCTCTACAAGTAGGTTTACATTATACACTACCATACAAAATTATTCTTCCCTCCTCCGTTGTGTTGTGCCAGGCGAGTGTTGTGTACATGAAGACCGACAGACAGACCATGGCGAGTGTTGTGTACATGAAGACCGACAGACAGACCATGGCGAGTGTTGTGTACATGAAGACCGACAGACAGACAGACCATGGCGAGTGTTGTGTACATGAAGACCGACAGACAGACAGACCATGGCGAGTGTTGTGTACGTGAAGACCGACAGACAGACCATGGCGAGTGTTGTGTACATGAAGACCGACAGACAGACCATGGCGAGTGTTGTGTACATGAAGACCGACAGACAGACCATGGCGAGTGTTGTGTACATGAAGACCGACAGACAGACCATGGCGAGTGACCGACAGACAGACCACGTTGTGTACATGAAAACAGACAGACAGACCATGGCGAGTGTTGTGTACATGAAACCCGACAGACAGACAGACCATGGCGAGTGTTGTGTACATGAAGACCGACAGACAGACCATGGCGAGTGTTGTGTACATGAAAACCGACAGACAGACCATGGCGAGTGTTGTGTACATGAAGACCGACAGACAAACAGACCATGGCGAGTGTTGTGTACATGAAACCCGACAGACAGACCATGGCGAGTGTTGTGTACATGAAAACCGACAGACAGACCATGGCGAGTGTTGTGTACATGAAAACCGACAGACAGACCATGGCGAGTGTTGTGTACATGAAACCCGACAGACAGACCATGGCGAGTGTTGTGTACATGAAAACCGACAGACAGACCATGGCGAGTGTTGTGTACATGAAAACCGACAGACAGACCATGGCGAGTGTTGTGTACATGAAGACCGACAGACAGACCATGGCGAGTGTTGTGTACATGAAGACCGACAGACAGACCATGGCGAGTGTTGTGTACATGAAGACCGACAGACAGACAGACCATGGCGAGTGTTGTGTACATGAAACCCGACAGACAGACCATGGCGAGTGTTGTGTACATGAAGACCGACAGACAGACCATGGCGAGTGTTGTGTACATGAAACCGACAGACAGACCATGGCGAGTGTTGTGTACATGAAAACCGACAGACAGACCATGGCGAGTGTTGTGTACATGAAAACCGACAGACAGACCATGGCGAGTGTTGTGTACATGAAAACCGACAGACAGACCATGGCGAGTGTTGTGTACATGAAAACCGACAGACAGACCATGGTTTCCATATAAGCACTGCGGTCCAAAGTACATTTAATGTCAGTGAGTTATAGGACACCGTTTACCATAATAGTTTCTAGGATGTGGGCCCAGAGCTGCACACCCTTGTCCCAATCAAACAATTGTTTTACATCCGAAAATACTGTGACATGCACGTTTCAGGGGACCAAGAAGTATATCCTTTTCAAAAACTACATGCAATAGGCTCTTACAAAAACATTAAACTTGACAATGTGACATATATAGAATCCCAGAAGGACATTGTCGCGTTGTCGCCTTGGTAGAAACAAGTGAAAGGTGCCACATTAACGGATGTGCGACAATATGGCAATGTTACATTTGTCGCATTGAATGATATTATTTATTTTACCAAGGGGGAAGAATATGACATTGTTCAAGGTCAAAATTTGTCACATTGTCGCTTCGTCACCCCGTGTAAAATGTTGAAATAAGGAAATAAAATGCCCGACAACAAGACAAATAGCCACTTTGGCAACAAACAAAAAGTTTCACAAGTACGTTCTAAGTTTTCATAGTATGACATGCATTGAACTGAATGTTCAAATACGACATTGTGAATATGTATGGACTTCTTGGTGCTGTTTTCGAAAATAGGAAAATTAGCATTTTAATTGTATCAGCTACATCTAACACAACAACCAATACTATTCCTCTATCATTTTACACGTTCAAGTATTCGATATTAGTACATCTTTGCTCCCCTGTGCTCAACGACAAAGTCACACTCACATGTGTGTTTGTTCCAGACGCCTTCATGAAAGTGACTTTAATCTTTGATGGCCGTCCCATGAAGAAGACAAAGACGTCGGTACGTCTGAGTGACGTCAGCCCCGTGTTCAACGAGACTATGACGTTTGACGTACCTCACTATCAACTTGACAACGTGTACTTCAGCATCGCCGTCATCCATATTGACAAGGATGCGGAGAAGCCGTCACGGGCTCTCATTGGTCGATTATATTTAGGCATGAACTTTGACTCCGATGCTCGTGCACAGTGGACCGAAATGATTCAGAACTCCAGGAAACAAGTAGCATGCTGGCACAAGCTACAGATTTGATCTTACCTTGACTCGTGTTGTTCAGCAGCTCTATATATACTGATGTATCGGGGGACCTTGACTCGTGTTGTTCAGCAGCTCTATATATACTGATGTATCGGGGGACCTTGACTCGTGTTGTTCAGCAGCTCTATATATACTGATGTATCGGGGGACCTTGACTCGTGTTGTTCAGCAGCTCTATATATACTGATGTATCGGGGTCTGCACCTTTATACTCGTGTTGTTCAGCAGCTCTATATATACTGATGTATCGGGGGACCTTGACTCGTGTTGTTCAGCAGCTCTATATATACTGATGTATCGGGGGACCTTGACTCGTGTTGTTCAGCAGCTCTATATATACTGACGGGGGCTTTTATACAGGGATGGCATTTTATTTATAGTCAGTGATTATTCGATGGGTCGAACTGCTAGTCAGTGTCTTATAGATGGATCAGACGTTAGTCAATGTTATGTTTATTATCATTATTGTTCTTGTTGTTATTGTTGTTGAAGCTGTTATAGCTCCAATAAGCGGTGGGCCACATACAGTCAAGCTGTTATAGCTCCAATAAGCGGTGGGCCACATACAGTCAAGCTGTTATAGCTCCAATAAGCGGTGGGCCACATACAGTCAAGCTGTTATAGCTCCAATAAGCGGTGGGCCACATACAGTCAAGCTGTTATAATGCGGTCCAATAAGCGGTGGGTCACATACAGTCAAGCTGTTATAGCTCCAATAAGCGGTGGGCCACATACAGTCAAGCTGTTATAGCTCCAATAAGCGGTGGGCCACATACAGTCAAGCTGTTATAGCTCCAATAAGCGGTGGGCCACATACAGTCAAGCTGTTATAGCTCCAATAAGCGGTGGGCCACATACAGTCAAGCTGTTATAGCTCCAATAAGCGGTGGGCCACATACAGTCAAGCTGTTATAAGCTCCAATAAGCGGTGGGGTGGGCCACATACAGTCAAGCTGTTATAGCTCCAATAAGCGGTGGGCCACATACAGTCAAGCTGTTATAGCTCCAATAAGCGGTGGGCCACATACAGTCAAGCTGTTATAGCTCCAATAAGCGGTGGGCCACATACAGTCAAGCTGTTATAGCTCAATGGAACATACAGCAAGGTGGGCCCACATACAGTCAAGCTGTTATAGCTCCAATAAGCGGTGGGCCACATACAGTCAAGCTGTTATAGCTCCAATAAGCGGTGGGCCACATACAGTCAAGCTGTTATAGCAAAGCCAATAAGCGGTCCACATACAGTCAAGCTGTTATAGCTCCAATAAGCGGTGGGCCACATACAGTCAAGCTGTTATAGCTCAATAAGCGGTGGGCCACATACAGTCAAGCTGTTATAGCTCTAATAAGCGGTGGGCCACATACAGTCAAGCTGTTATAGCTCCAATAAGCGGTGGGCCACATACAGTCAAGCTGTTATAGCTCCAATAAGCGGTGGGCCACATACAGTCAAGCTGTTATAGCTCAATAAGCGGTGGGCCACATACAGTCAAGCTGTTATAGCTCCAATAAAGGTTGCAGTCAAGCTGTTATAGCTCCAATAAGCGGTGGGCCACATACAGTCAAGCTGTTATAGCTCCAATAAGTAGTGGGCCACATACAGTCAAGTTGTTATAGCTCAATAAGTAGTGGATGTGTGGTTATACAGTCAAATGTGTGTAACCTTTGTTGGCGTATACAGGATCATACGTACATGCGTGATGTGTGTTTGATGTGTACATACGTGATGTGTTTGGCTGTGTACATACAGGCGTGATGTGTGTTTGCGATGTGTGTTTGGCTGTGTATGCGTGATGTGTGTTTGGCTGCGTATACGCGTGATGTGTGTTTGGCTGTGTACATGCGTGATGCTATTAGTGTTTGGCTGTGTACATGCGTGATGTGTGTTTGGCAATGTACATGCGTGATGTGTGTTTGGCTGTGTACATGCGTGATGTGTGTTTGGCTGTGTACATGCGTGATGTGTGTTTCCATGTGCAACATACGTGATGTGTGTTTGGCTGTGTACATGCGTGATGTGTGTTGTATGCGTGATGTGTGTCATTGGCTGTGTACATGCGTGATGTGTGTTTGGCTGTACATACATGCGTGATGTGTGTTTGGCTGTGTACATGCGTGATGTGTGTTTGGCTGTGTACGCGTGATGTGTGTTTGGCTGTGTACATGCGTGATGTGTGTTTGGCTGTGTACATGCGTGATGTGTGTTTGGCTGTGTGTACATGCGTGATGTGTGTTTGGCTGTGTACATGCGTGATGTGTGTTTGTACTACGTGTACGTGAGTGTGTGTGGCCATGCGTGATGTGTGTTTGGCTGTGTACATGCGTGATGTGTGTGTTTGGCTGGCTGTACATGCGTGATGTGTGTTTGGCTGTGTACATGCGTGATGTGTGTTTGGCTGTGTACATGCGTGATGTGTGTTTGGCTGTGTACATGCGTGATGTGTGTTTGGCTGTGTACATGCGTGATGTGTGTTTGGCTGTGTACATGCGTGATGTGTGTTTGGCTGTGTACATGCGTGGTGTGTTTGGCTGTGTACATGCGTGATGGTGTTTGGCTGTGTACATGCGTATGTGTGTGCGTGTACGTGATGTGTGTTTGGCTGTGTACATGCGTGATCTGTGTTTGGCTGTGTACATGTGCGTGATGTGTGTTTGGCTGTGTACATGCGTGTGTTTTGGCTGTGTACATGCGTGATGTGTGTTTGGCTGTGCGTACATGTGATGTGTGTTTGGCTGTGTACATGCGTGATGTGTGTTTGGCTGTGTACATGCTGTGTACATGCGTGATGTGTGTTTGGCTGTGTACATGCGTGTGTGTGTTTACGCTGTGTACATGCGTGATGTGTGTTTGGCTGTGTACATGCGTGATGTGTGTTTATGTTTGCGTGATGTGTGTTTGGCTGTGTACATGCGTGATCTGTGTTTAGCTGTGTACATGCGATGTGTGTTTGGCTGTATGAGTGTTTTTGGGGTGAAAAGTGCAAACGCAATTTTCCCGGAAATCTGATTGAAGCAACTTTGAAAACGATTCCTTGATTCTACTTTTCGAAAATCATATCGATTATCGATAATGTGATTATATATCAAAGATTACACAAAGTAATAAATAAGGTGAGGAACTGGGTAGAAAATGGACACGTTATCGTGGTGGCCAACATGGAGGAGTTGTCGGGCCTCAGTCGCCATTAGCAGCTACTAACCATTGTACACGAGAAAATACCAACTGTCCTTGTCGCCGAAGTGCCACATCATTTTGAGGTAAGGCAGATGTTGTGACACCGAAGTGCCACATCATTTTGAAGTAAGGCAGATGTTGTGACAGGTAGATACAGGAGGAAATACATTCTATAAATCGATGACTTCAACAGGGAACACGTCTTGTATACTGTAACTTGAAGATTTCAAACTGTTTGCAAATACTAGCAGCACTGAAGTGTTGTGACTACAAATGTTTGAATTACCCCAGTGCCTAGCGGAACATTCGTCCTGTGGTTGAGGGAGGCAGGTTATTTTTGCGGTTAATATAATATATTCATTCACTGAAAAATCGCCAAAATATTTCACCAGTTTTGGAAGGAAATATTATTATCGGAAGACACCCCTCACCCCTCACCCCTCCAGCCGCAACCCCTACTACACAATGGCCGACCCCAGATGTATGGTGAGAGCCCCCTGGCCACGTGGTCGGGGATATAATTTAGCTGCTAATCTTGTGACAATGTTGGCTGTGATCATTTGTGCCACGTCTTATGATACTGTTATTATTTATACGTTCATCTATGTGACAATGCTGGCTTGTATATTGGAGTTGTGTGATACGTGATGACGTGAATGTAGCCGGACTGACATACCTCCGGAAGTACCGGGGATACATGGACGTCAAAGTCGTGGACGTTAAATCAATGTCATAAGTATTCTGAGCCTTAAATTGGCTATTTTTCACAATATGATATTGAACACTTGTCCGGGAATGGTTTGATTGTCTTGACAAATTGCATATTCGTTAATGTACGCATTTGTTGTAATGTTGTATTTGGGTTAACATTCAAACTTTACAGAGGTGTATAACCTGTAACCTGACAGCGGTTTAGTTCGGGACACGTATACACAGAATAGTGATACAAATGCCACTTGGATACCGCTTGAATGTGTAGTTTCACAGTTGCATAAATATTGTTCACAAAATCAATACATATATACACGCGTGGAGAAACGGATGAATAGCACCATATCTAGGTCACATTTATGCTTACTTCAAACGCGGAGTAATTTTCTGCTGACATAAGCATTTGTTGCTAATAACTCCGACACCTTCCACTAGTATTACGTTTTGCATATTTTGAAATATGAAACAGTATTATGACGAACGATTTCCTTGTATATTAAAACAATATTTTGATTTTTTGTGAAGTTTCAATAATATTTAATAGATCATTACAATGACAAAACAACATTTACTGATAATGGGGTTTTGCAACATTTTCATCATTCTGACAAGACTCATCCTCAATAATTGCGCAGGTTTTCACTCGTATGTAAATAATTTAAAAATTATTCACTAAATTGGATTTAGCCAAATAATTTCTAACGTTATCCGCAATTTACATGGCTGAAAACAGACTGAGAAACACTATATAACCTTAATACCAGTATCAGCACCTTATTCTTGGAGGTGCAGTTTTAGCAACAATCAGTTATGGATGTACTCTTTCTTCTTTTTTTTCCCGGACAGTTGATGACAATACATACAATGATATATTCCGTTATTCATAGTTCTTATTTCGAGCAGCTAAAATAAGAGAACACCTTAATATCTTCCAACAGACATACTTGTCCAGGTTGAAAACTTCCCTCCACACATATATGTCACAGATATACAAGACAGAGAGATGACATATGTGAATCACAGATCAAAATAAGTAAATCCTTCTTGATCAAATGTAAAGGTTGTTTGAAAACAGTTACACCGAATTCAAATCACAGAGGATAGTGTGTTTCAAAATTATGTTTAAGTCGTTACATCTTGAGTTAAATTTCCTATTTTTTTAAAGACTATATCACAACCATCTAATTATAATTATGATGTAATGTGAAAACAAATATAAATATTTGTCATTTACTTTTTAACCAAATTTTACTGTATATGTACACACGTTTTGAAACCATGAAGGTATTTTACCTGATGTATTGAAGGTATTTCACCTGGTGATGTATTGAATGTTTTTCACCTGGTGATGTATTGAAGGTATTTCACATGGTGATGTATTGAAGGTATTTCACCTGGTGACGTATTGAAGGTATTTCACCTGGTGATGTATTGAAGGTATTTCACCTGGTGATGTATTGAAGGTATTTCACCTGGTGATGTATTGAAGGTATTTCACCTGGTGATGTATTGAAGGTATTTCACATGGTGATGTATTGAAGGTATTTCATATGTTGATGTATTGAAGGTATTTCACATGGTGATGTATTGAAGGTATTTCACCTGGTGATGTATTGAAGATTATATGATCTATGTGTCTGGTATAACCGTCGCTAGTATAGATGAATGGAAGCTGGACTGACGGGTGTTATCACACACAGATTACGGTATCTGTAGTTGAAACACATAGGTCAGTCCTGTCTTCCTTGAGACTAGAGCTGCTTGATGCCACTGAAAGCTTTCTTATATAGAATTGTAAATATGTATATTGTAAAGTGCTTCAAAATACAATGAAACCTCATTAACCTCATTCGAATCTTCCAGATAAAACAATTTTCGAAAAAATGCATGTTAGCCCAGATTCATTTACAATCCTTTAATCCTTCAACTCCAACAAAACTGCGAAATAGCGGAGTGTTGTTTTATTCAGCCGACCAGGAACAAGTACACTGTTAACATCATTTACTTCACCTAAACAGATAAAAATCTCTAATCAAATTCGGACGAATCGTTTCATTTCAGGTGACTCTGTCCTCTTCTGTCCACCCACAGGTTTAGTTAAAGGACCCCTTAAAACGTACCCTGAATACGGAGTGCTCCTGGTACACGGGTTCCGGGTTGTGCAGGTTTCACTGTATCTGCAAAACAAGATGGCTGGGCATAGTGCAATATCCCTGTATGAGATATTATTTGAAAACGTTGATTTGTATGCTATAATACGTGTATCATTGAATATATGAAATAAAATATACGTATATTTTGCAGATTCTTCGGGATTATTTACGCGTGCAGTGAATACCATGGTGTGTGAGAATGTACCACATATACGTATATCCTGTGTGTGACACCATATACAGGGGCCTTGTGTATGACACCGTGTATACAGAGGCCTTGTGTATGACACCGTGTATACAGGGGCCTTGTGTATGACACCGTGTATACAGGGGCCTTGTGTATGACACCGTGTATACAGGGGCCTTGTGTATGACACCGTGTATACAGAGGTCTTGTGTATGACACCGTATACAGAGGCCTTGTGTATGACACCGTGTATACAGGGGTCTTGTGTATGACACCGTGTATACAGTGACCTTGTGCATGACACCGTGTATACAGGGGCCTTGTGTATGACACCGTGTATACAGAGGTCTTGTGTATGACACCGTGTATACAGAGACCTTGTGCATGACACCGTGTATACAGAGGCCACCGTGTGTTGTGACACCGTGTATACAGAGGTCTTGTGTATGACACCGTGTATACAGAGGCCTTGTGTATGACACCGTGTATACAGGGGCCTTGTACATGACACCGTTTATACAGAGGTCTTGTGCATGACACCGTGTATACAGAGGCCTTGTGCATGACACCGTGTATACAGAGGCCTTGTGTATGACACCGTGTATACAGAGGCCTTGTGTATGACACCGTGTATACAGAGGCCTTGTGTATGACACCGTGTATACAGAGGCCTTGTGTATGACACCGTGTATACAGAGGCCTTGTGTATGACACCGTGTATACAGAGGCCTTGTGTATGACACCGTGTATACAGGGGCCTTGTGTATGACACCGTGTATACAGAGGTCTTGTGCATGACACCGTATACAGAGGCCTTGTGTATGACACCGTGGTCATACAGAGGTTTGTGTATGACACCGTGTATACAGAGGGCCTTGTGCATGACACCGTGTATACAGAGGCCTTGTGTATGACACCGTGTATACAGAGGCCTTGTGTACATGACACCGTTTATACAGAGGTCTTGTGCATGACACCGTGTATACAGAGGCCTTGTGACATGACACCGTATACAGAGGCCTTGTGTGTATGACACCGTGTATACAGAGGCCTTGTACATGACACCGTGTATACAGAGGCATGACACCGTGTATACAGAGGCCTTGTGTATGACACCGTGTATACAGAGGTCCTTGTGTATGACACCGTGTATACAGAGGCCTTGTACATGACACCGTTTATACAGAGGTCTTGTGCATGACACCGTGTATACAGAGGCCTTGTGCATGACACCGTGTATACAGAGGCCTTGTGTATGACACCGTGTATACAGAGGCCTTGTGTGTAACACCGTGTATACAGAGGTCTTGTGTGTGACACCGTGTATACATTGTATATGTGTATATTTCAACATATCAGTGATGGACAGGCATTGTATATTTCAACATATCAGTGATGGACGGGCATTGTATATTTCAACATATCAGGGATGGACAGGCATGGTATATTTCAACATATCAGTGATGGACAGGCATTGTATATTTCAACATATCAGGGATGGACAGGCATGGTATATTTCAACATATCAGTGATGGACAGGCATTGTATATTTCAACATATCAGGGATGGACAGGCATGGTATATGTGTATATTTCAACATATCAGTGATGGACAGGCATTGTATATTTTCACATTTCACTGTTATGAGTATTTCATATTCAGCATTATCAGCATAACCTCGGGACAATCGATAGCAGTGCAGGACCCCAGCTGCAGCTAGTGCTATGGCTGTCGGGAAATATGGATTTGCCCGAGCATATCTACACAGTCTGACTCAGTCCCCACAGCTGTTGATTGTGACACCTTGCTGATCAATATATACAGCACTCGTTACGTCGTAAACAGCACAGTCATAAATCATTCTCATTTTAACTTGTAATACGCACAGTCAGAGAAGTTCAAGGTGTATCCTGGCGAATTGGAATTAATCACTTCCTATAAACTAGGAAGATTCACCCTTTCACGATTAGAAAAGCGTCGCTCAGCTAAATCCTATTATATGCAATTTAAAAGACAACATGAACTGTCTACCAGGAACGATATCAACGCAGTTGACAACGATTTTCTCTCTTTCATGTGTTCCGAACATTGCAAAGTGGCCAGTCCAGGCACTAAATACCATTCCAGACGTAAGTGGAGATGATTCTATTGGCCATATTGGTGTCCCGAACTTCAACAGAAAGGAATAAAGTTGTGAGGCAGAAAAACCGTGACTTGCTTGTAAAGCAGTTCGTGGGAAAGTGTTGCGGCAGTGTATGAAATCAGCCAAAAAAAACAGCCAGCACCAGAGGTAGTAACTTTAAAATGTCACCTGCCCAAAATGGATTTAACCAGACCAGACAATGCAAAAGAAAATAAATAAATTTTTAGTTACAGTGAATAATTTAACGAACCTTAACGTTAAGGTACAGTTCTATGCATCGACAGGTGTCGCATTTCAGCGATGTTCAATCGGCTTCGAGTTTGCAGAGCTCCGCGCATCGATAGGTATCGCAGTTTTTGTGATAATATATTATGTCAACGCAGTGCTTTGAGCCACAGGCCCCCACTGCGGGTCAGAAAATCGATAAACTAGGCCCCGGTTTAGTATCAACACCCCCTACTATATAATATAGAAAGGTTCATCACAGAAATACGGTGACATGATCGAAAACCGGACAATTACGCACATGTCAATGAATATCTCGTATTTTAAAGGTCTCACAAGTATCAAAAGCTTTTGTCCATATCTCCGATGTATGTATGGGCTTTCCGTGGGGATGCATTTGATGGTTTTTATTAAATCGCCAAAGACCGAGTTGCTGTGCCGGAAGTATACAAAACTAGCTCGACTTATCTACCTCCGGCGATCTGATTGGCTAACACATTACACTGAATGAATGTGTTTCTTTAAAAAATATTTGTACTCGTTTTTAAAATTATTCTTACCAAGATAAAACATCAGATAGTGAAATCTTGGATGATAGACGTTTGAGTTTCCCTCTCCTTTCGCACGTGCATTTGTTGTCATTTTATTAACCAATTTGATTGCGCTGACGACCTGGTTTTGTACACTTCCGGCACAGCAACTCGGTCTTTGGCGATTTAATAAAAACCATCAAATGCACCCCCACGGAAAGCCCATGTATATGCCTCATACATACATCGGAGATATGGACAAAAGCTTTTGATACTTGTGAGACCTTTAAAATACGAGATATTCATTGACATGTGCGTAATTGTCCGGTTTTCGATCATGTCACCGTATTTGTTTGATGAACCTTTCTATATTATATAGTAGGGGGTGTTGATACTAAACCGGGGCCTAGTTTATCGATTTTCTGACCCGCAGTGGGGGCCTGTGCTTTGAGCTTGCGATACGATAGTTCAGTGTTTCAAACAGTAATTGTCAACTAATGTCAAGTTTAAATGTAACGCTCAATTTGAAAAATAGATTTTAAGATATGGTGAACTAAAAAATCTAAATGTTTTACCAGACTATCGGGCGGGCAAGCTGTAAATTTCGACCGTCCGTCAGAAATCTAGCCCGTCTCGGGCGGTCGGACGTGCCTTATTTCATACACTGGCTACGGATAGTTTATAACAGAAAGAATTTATTTTTTTTATTCTGTAAAATGTTGCGTAAATGCAAACGTAAATGTGAGATGGAAAAACAGCAACGTTTATCGGGCAAAATAATACCAGTTACATTATCATATATATTTTGGAAAACAATTGGTAAACTTGGCAGTAACAACAGGTGTAATTATATTCCATGGGAAAGTGGACATGATGTTACGGTTTGTGTAGACGGATCTGGGATGTTAAATAAATCGAAGCAGGACTTCTATTCACTGTTTGTGGACAGCACTTCAGTCATGTAACGACTTTAGCAGTTAATGTCGGGAAATTATCAGTTAAGGAAAACTGTGTTTATGGTGGGAGAAACATTGAAACGATAACATAGCACTATCTTGGGTTTGTAATTACATGTAGTCTTAGACAGGCGGTCTCAGAACTTAAGGAAATTAGGACCAATACCTATGGAATATTTGACAGCCAAATTCAGCAATTATATTTGTACGGGTCAGTTAATGTCGGGAAATTATCAGTTAAGGAAAACTGTGTTTATGGTGGGAGAAACATTGAAACGATAACATAGCACTATCTTGGTTTTGTAATTACATGTAGTCTTAGACAGGCGGTCTCAGAACTTAAGGAAATTAGGACCAATACCTATGGAATATTTGACAGCCAAATTCGGCAATTATATTTGTACGTGTCAGAAGTTTGGGGGTAGGGATGGGGTTGAAAGATACGATAGCACTAAAAAAAATCACTTACTAGCATGTAAAGTATTTTTTGAATGTCGGTCCACAGATACCAAATGCAATAGTATATGGAGAATGTGGACTGTTTCCAGTTTATATCAATCCCTACGTTCGAACGATGATGTATTGGCTTAAAGGTCACATGCAACGTAAAACACAACTTTGCAGATTCTGATACCTTTCGGTATGGACTTACGTTCATTACTGTTATTGAGCATGAGGCCTTTTGCTTCGGTGTGTCCGCTAAACTAACCTCTTTCATAATCAAGATTATCAACCAACGCAAATAAGTCTATAATGACGCCAACAGAAAACAATTATAACGTGGTCCACAAATCTGCCTCTCAAAGCATGCCCACGTGCCTGTAGGGGGTCACCAGACACCCGTCGTGCCAGACTATACACTGTGTGTTGGTATCAAGGCACGGGTGCTCGAAATATTTCTAAAGTGAGAACAATTTAATAATGTGCTGAATGCCCGAGAAGTCACGGGTGAAGACAATCAACACGATAGGAAGGGCTGCATCATGTCAATAACACTCAAATCACTCAAAAACACGGGTTCCTGTCAGACATTTATCGTTAATCTCTTAATGCCATATTCGTCGATAACAGAACAATATCTGCGATGTGACGGCCACTGGCGATACAGATAAGGCGATCTCAGGAAGTAGTAGAGATTTCACAGGAATACTCAACGAGGGCATACTTCTGTTAGAATGGGGTGAGAATGAAAATATATATTTTTGACTTGATCTTCAGTTTGGAAGTACCCAAGAGTTTCCTGGGTCTGGAATGTACTGGAAGGAATCTTTGGCATTTGATGTCATCTTTGTCAGCGGAAGACCACGAATTAGTGGTGAAGATGATTTCGTTTGGATAATTCTTTCTAAGTTGATGTGATTAACTTTATACCCCAGGAAACCGTGGGTAAAACGCAACGAGGACCAAATGTTGAATTTGGATGTTCATTCTAACTAGGTCTAATTTTGAACGATACATATTTGATCTAGCAGTCGTGGAATGGCCATGGTCGTTTCCCTTTGTGGAATTGTCATAAAAATACAATTAAATCGCTTGCTTCACCGTTCCGCACTTGATTGAATTTTGAAACCTGTTGAAACCTTCATTGAAGCCTGTTGAAACCTTCATTGAAGCCTGTTGAAACCTTCATTGAAGCCTGTTTAAACCTTCATTGAAGCCTGTTTAAACATTGAGGACAAGGGGGGACGAAGGAACATCTATTCATGATGAAGAGGTGTCTGAAGAAAGCAATGACAGCAATAGGTATCGTGAAGGCGGTCACCAGCAGGTGCCTGTTCGCTGCCCATGGGTTTGTGTGCATCTGGAGAGTGGTGGTGATGAAGGGAGACCCTCTCTACTGGTGTCTCACAGGCTCGCTCCCGCTGCTCATTCTGGAAGGAGTTTTTACATTGAAGAAAAAGAAGGGCAGAGAATGGAAATGGTATGACGTTATTTACTTCTCTTTTAATACCACCCTGGTGTGTTAAGTATCCCTCGAGGCTGTTTTGAAGTGTTGTCAATCTGTCTGTCAATCTAATATATAAAATAGATTCTCCTCTCAGTTTCATGAAATATGTTTCTAATCATCATTAATAGTTACATGGATATGTTCATCATTGATTTACCTCTGCGTATTCCAGTTTGATGTTGTTCAGTAGCCTATGAAAGGGTAGGGTCGCGTCGCTTCCCCCATGGATAAAGAGACAACTAAGGTGATACATACGTAATAAATACTGGCAAACAAAACCTCATAAAGAAACATTTATTCGTAACTTGTAAGGTTAGACATAAAGATGACAGGTTTAAGTCTACTGAAGTCATGTACAAAACTTGTCACCAATGCCATGCGCAAGTGCAAATGTGAGAACAAGTTCTGTACTACAGTTCTAGAATCCCTAACACACCACTATACAATCCACAATTTGGTACTCCAATCATGAATATCACAGTCCTACACCCGACTGAGACCCGTGTATGCACTCACTGAACCTGCTTCCTACGCTTACGCACTATAGTCTGTTTGCAGTGAAAACGTCTCGGTGAATTGCACTTTAAACAAAAATGTAAATCGAATACAGTGAAATTAAGATTGCGAATCCTCATAATTCTACCTTGCCAATTGAACATTTAAATCTTAGATTTTTATTCCACTTAGGAAAAAAGTTGTTTAGTAAACGATCATAGTTTCAAATCGGTTATATTGGTTTGTATTACAAGGGAGTAAGCGCAGTAGTTGGAACAGTGAAACAAATGCACGTGCGGTACGTGATGAGCGTCAACTTAAACCAACCCTCCTTGTTCTCGGTGTTTCATTTAATGTGCATACCCCCTTGTAATACAAACCAATAATACCGATTTGAAACTATGATCGTTTGTTAAACAACTTTTATCCTAAGTTGAATAACATTCTGAGATTTAAATTTTCAAATGGCAAGGTAAAATTATGAGGATTCGCAATTTTAATTTCACTTTATTTGATTTACTTTTTTGTTTAAAGTGAAATTCATCGGTACGTTTTCACCGCAAACAGACTATAAGTAAACCTGTCTCACGCGCACGCATAATATCCTGACAATAGCACACCAGGTCTGATGGGACAACAAGCTATGGTTTCCACGACACTATCTTATGGAGTTTGTTTGATGTTGTTCACAGTAGATCTTTGTGTCTCACTCGCGTAAAACTGCACTATCATGTAACAAAATATAGTGTCCAGAGTTTTGATAAAGATCCATAGTGACAAAAAATCTATGGCAACAAGGGTGATTTTAACTTTCCAATTGTCAACTTTCCTTTTACGTCGTGCAGTATTCCAACAGCTCCAGCTTGGGTCTGTACATTTCACGTCTTTTGAGTGAAACCATACAGGCCCGTGTTTTTGAGGTGAACAAGTGACTTCCATTCGTTTAAAACGGGTGCCATTGGGGCGTGTGTGTGCGTACGTGAGCGTGCGTGTGTGTGTGCATCGAGTGAGTGAGTTTAGTTTTACGCAATAGCAGCAATATTCCAGCAACATTACGGCTGGGGACACCAGAAATAGGCTTCACACGTAGTACCTAGGATGCATTCAGCGTTGGGTGACCGCCTGGTATCGTCACTAATGCTTGATAGTGATCCATCAACACGTGCTCTAGATATAGCTGGAATTGTACCGTCAACGTCAGGCGCAGATGTGGGGAGACTTTGGTCGCTTTTATTTTATCATCACGACAGTTTAACCGCTTGCCTCTTTTATTTTTACTAATGTGAAGCAAATATCGTTGTGGGTTGTGTTCTGTTGCATTTGTTAATCTAGTTGACAAGGACGACCTGTGAATACAGCAATGTTCGGGACAAGGCTTGCCTTATGTGTCCAGCTGTGATATCACGTGTTCCCACATATACATATATAAGCTGAAGCCTAGTGGTCAAAGCTTTCGCTATTCACGCCGAAGATCCGATTTCGATTCCACACATGTGTACAATGTGGGAATCCCATTTCTGGTGTTCCCCGCCGTGATGTTTCTGGATTATTGCTAAAAACCGCGCAGAACCCAACTCACTCACTCACTGGGACCCCGGTGATATCAGTATTTGGTAGTGATTTATACACACATGCTCATGATACAGCTGGATTGTATAATCGACTCTGCTGTTAGCAGAGACTACATAAGGGTGCCGTAAGGGTTTTGTTGATTTTAAAAACAATTATCCTAACTTACTAAACGTAATATTATGTTACGTAAATTATAACGTATGATGACGTCGTGGGGAAGTAGACCTAGAGTGTGCTACCCAAGCTTGGTACAGTATTGTATTTCTTGTTATATCTTGCCTGCCGCTCGGCACTAAGGGGATAAAGAAGTACTGGTAGACTAGGAGTAACTGTGTCGAGTACACAAATCTAAACGCAACGCTATACACAATTTCGCCACGTGACATAACCGCGAGTTGATGATTGGCTGTTTTCAGGATATGTCCCAGTGTGCTTCTGTACCTGGCCACAACAGTTCCTGCTATCTGGTTCCTGGAGTTAAACCTCCTGGACAGAAGGATCCTGGCAGTCAGGACGGGGGGCAGGGCATCCGTCAACGCCTCTAGGACGGAGAAAATTACTGTGTGGAACAGCCAGGTAGGACATGAACCGAGACAGAGAGCACTGATCTGTTATAACACGTCATCCTCGACGTTCCGCCACAGATTTCGTTCTCAACTGATAACAAAAGTAGTTTTCGTTGAAAATACAAGTGTTTTATGTTACATTATGTACGATTAATTCCATACATTGTTGCATGAGCTTGTTTATGGCAATGTTCATTGTAACCTCATTAATATAGAGAGTGTATCTTATATCCGTCATTGGCGGATCCAGAGCGGGGTTCAGGGAGTTCGAAACACACACACACACACACACACACACACACACACACACACACACACACACACACACACACACACACACACACACACACACACACACACACACACACACACACACACACACACACACACACACACACACACACACACACACACACACACACATTCTTTAAAATGACTTAAGACTACATTGAAGATTTCTTTTTGCGCTCGCAGAGAAGATTTCTTTGCGCTCGCAGAGGAGTTCAGGGGGTTCGAACGCCCTGAACTCCCTCCTTTCAAAATTCCTGGATCCGCCTATGTCCGTAATGTTAGGGTGTATTTTATCTCCGTAATGTTAGGGTGTATTTTATCTCCGTAATGTTGGGATATGTTTTATTTCCGTAATGTTGGAATGTGCTTTATCTCCGTAATGTGGGGGGTGTATTTTATCTCCGTAATGTTAGGGTGTATTTTATCTCCGTAATGTTAGGTGTATTTTATCTCCGTAATGTTGGGTGTATTTTATCTCCGTTATGTGGGGGTAGTATTTTATCTCCATAATGTTGTGTGTATTTTATCTCCGTTATGTGGGTATGTATTTTATCTCCGTAACATTCGGATGTATTTTATCTCCGTAATGTTGGGGTGTATTTTATCTCCGTAATGTTAGGGTGTATTTTATCTCCATAATGTTGTGTGTATTTTATCTCCGTAATGTATTTTTTATCTCCGTGATGTGGGTATTTTATCTCCGTAATGTTGGTGTGTATTTTATCTCCGTAATGTTGGGTGTATTTTATCTCCGTAATGTTGGGGTGTATTTTATCTCCGTAATGTTGGGGTGTATTTTATCTCCGTAATGTTGGGGTGTATTTTATCTCCGTAATGTTGGGGTGTATTTTATCTCCGTAATGTTGGGTGTATTTTATCTCCGTAATGTTTGTATTTTATCTCCGTAATGTTGGGGTATTTTATCTCCATAATGTTTTGTCTCCGTAATGTTGGGGTGTATTTTATCTCCGTAACATATCTCTCCGTAATGTTGGGTGTATTTTATCTCTGTAATGTTGGGGTGTATTTTATTCTGTAATGTTGGGGTGTATTTTATCTCCGTAATGTTGGAGGATATTTTATCTCCGTAATGTGGGGGGTGTATTTTATCTCTGTAATGTTGGGTGTATTTTATCTCCGTAATGTAGGGGTGTATTTTATCTCCATAATGTTGTGTGTATTTTATGTCCGTGATGTGGGTATGTATTTTATCTCCGTAATGTTAGGTGTATTTTATCTCCGTTATGTGGGTATGTATTTTATCTCCGTAACATTCGGGTGTATTTTATCTCCGTAATGTAGGGGTGTATTTTCTCCATAATGTTGGGGTTTATCTTATCTCCTTAATGTTTGGGGTGTATTTTATCGCCGTAACGTTGGGATGTGTTTTATCTCCGTAATGTTGAGAGTGTATTTTATCTCCTTAATGTTAGGGTGTATTTATCTCCGCAATGTTTGGGGTGTATTTATCTCTGTAATGTTGGGGGTGTATGTTTGCCTGTCTAATCCCTAGGGCGCAGTTTAAACATATTAACGACGTCTTGAGACAGTTATTTGTACCATACTTCACTTATTCGCATTTTTCACTTGTTTACCTTTTTTATGACTTTAGTATCACAGTTATCGTCTAGATGGAGAGATATTTCTGACTACATTTAGGGGTTCCACTGCCTATTCTTCTTTCAGATAAGTATCCCAGTCATATTCGCCCCTGACGACTGGTGCAAGATACTGGAGCAGATGATGCTGCTTGTCCTCATCATTGGACGATGGCTGCTGCCCAAGGGGGAGATAACCCGTGAACAACTCTCCCAGCTCCTGCTGGTGTACATCGGGATGGCTGCAGATATCATCGAGCTGTTTGAAGCCTTTAAGGAGAAGGAAGTCCGTTACAACAAGATCCTTACCATGATCATCCTGTCCATGTGGACTGCCAGTCTCATGCAGTTCACGTTTGTCCTAACTGCCACCAAGTCAAAACGAATGCGCCCTGTCCTGTTTCACTCCGGGAGCTCAGCCTCCACAGTCTCCCTGGGAGGGAAGCCATGCTGCCCCACCGAGGTGATATCTATCATGATCAGTGTCGTGCTTCAGGACGGCCCGTTCCTGGTCGTGAGGATGATGTTGATATTCCGATACAGTGTGTTGAGCTACACTAATCTGTTCTTCACATCCAAGAATACTCTTGTCCTTGTTCTTCAGTTCTACCGCCTGTTGGTCTTATTCTGTCAAAAAAAAGAAAAATCCACACTGATCATAACTAAGGATGGTTTGAATTCCACTGAAACCACTGACGCGACGGCTAAAACGGGATCGGTGAAAATGACAGGGACTCCAAAGCTGTCCAGGAAGATGAGTTTGGATGTAACTCTTGAAAGGCCAGACGGTCTGGCTGAGAGAAGACGATCTTCACTGATGAGGCAAGACTCTGTCACAGATTCCAGCCAGACGCAGGACACAGACGTGATGGACCTAATGACTGAAGAAAGCCATGATAACAATGATGGGGAGGTCGAGGATGAAGAAGCTGACATCTCTTTTGCTGCAGTTCTGAACGAAGAGCCTTCCACAGACAAAGGAAAGTCCAAGAAGAAGAAAAAGAAGAAAGATGACAAGTTAGGAAAAGGAAAGAGTAAACTTACCCTGGACGACAAAGATCATTGGGCGGATGTCAAGAAGATGGCAACAGCACTAGCGTTCCTGAATGAAACTGGGAAATGTCGAACAGTGGTTGTGAATACTGGCGGTAACGAACATAGGCTGCTGATCGTGGATGAAGCGAGTGCCAAGGAAGTGGTTGGTCAGGGACATTGACATTTGCTCTAGAGAGGTGGTTTGGGACCAGATGCATGACAATATCCATCTTCCATTTGCCAAAGAGCAAGAGACAGTGAACGTGTTCATTTTTTGTCATTTTTTGTGTGGATTAACCAAATCATGCCGAAATATGAATTGACTGCAATGAGCCAAGAAACACGGGAATACGCATGCTAAGTATATACGATTCGTAGACTGTGAACATCCTCGATCATACAGTGTTTAATATTTCCAAATGATTGTTATAAACACCCTGAACCCGTTGACTACTATAGCCCCAATAGCACGACATTAAAAAAGAACATTCCCTGAAATCACTGTCACATGAAAGGCATCAGACATTACGGATACGAGGAATGGATTTGGTGACGTCTCTTCAGGTGATGAAGGCTTCTGTTTATAATTAAATACAAAATAATACACTTGAACTTTAAGGATGGTTACTGAATAGAATAAAAAGAACTCCTGTTGACTGAACATGCTATGGATTCATATGTCCGAGGAGGCCTATCTATATTTACATATGGCCAACATTTTGGAAAAGTGGTATTGTCATGCCATGTTTGTTTAGGCTCGACAGTGCTGGAATGTTTAGTTCGAAGTAGTACAGAACAGATTTAATGACAAACAAACTATTTCTGTCGAGAGGACCACAAAAATAATTGTTACTGTAGCTTTATGAGAAATATTTAAGTGAGCCATATTTTCATTCCACAGCAGAGAACTGGAAAATAGAAATAGTACAGTCTCTTATTTGAGTGTTTATCAAGAAAGCAGTTCATATTGCAATGAATATTAGTGTAGGAAAATAAATATTCTGGGTGATGCAGATGAAAACCAGTGATTGATATTATGCCCAACGACCAATGTTATCGGTGTAGGAGGACAAGCAGTCAGTTAAATCAGCTAGCCAGACAACACCATGCATTAATTTACAGGACAAGAAGATGAGTTACGTGAGATGCCCTGGCAAGGCATCCTGAACTGACGGCCCAAATCAACTTTGCCATAATTTCAAATACACTCTAGATTAAAACAAAACAAGGAAACAAATATTGGCGCATGAAGTAAAATGCCAATCAAACAGAAGTAAAATGTACTACATCTCAACGAATTCAACGTATATACTCTTACAAAATGTAGGGGAACTTCATTTTTAATTTACGATTAAAACAATTGGGACATATATCGGAGTCAATCAATGTTAATATGATAAAAAAATGAATGTTTTGAGAGTGCATCACGACTTGCACTTCCTTATGACCATAGTTGTTTGTATAGTAATCGCTCTTTAAAGTTGATTGGTGTATGCCGTGAAATTTGCATTTTCATCTTCAAACAAAAACACTCGGCTAGAAACACATTCTAACAACTGTAAGATGCAAAATGATTGTCCAAAGTAATGGTCTACAGTGATCTATCGACCTCCTTGAAAACTGTCAAACACAATAATGACACCCCATGCACGTGTATGGGGCTACTGCGTTATGCACGTGCATCCCATGCGTTGTGTTTAGGGGTGGTGATATAGATAAATGGCGATGCGTTCATAAGATGTCTGTCTTTGAATGAAAAGTTTGTTAACACTTATACTTCCTCTCCAAATTGAAAGTCCAGGTACAGGTTCAAAAAGGTTCAGGCATTGTACGGGAGCAACCAATAGTTCCAGCAATGTGTCTGTAGATCTATTTTATGGTCTCTGGTCATATCCAGCTCGCGGTGTTCGGGTGTCAGTCGTGGTATTGCAGTGGTGTTTCTATCTGTGCGTCTCACGTGCCGTCCGTACCATGGATATAACCTCAGTGCACGTGTACTGTCGGCTTCCCAAACTGCACGTATTTCTATCACGCTAAGGGGCGGTGGGGTAGCCTAATGGTTAAAGCGTTGGCTCGTCACGCCGAAGACCCGGGTTCGAATCCCCACATGGGCACAATGTGTGAAGCCCATTTCTGGTGTCCCCCGCCGTGATGTGGCTGGAATATTGCTAAAAGCGGCGTAAAACCAAACTCAGTCAGTCAGTCAGTCTATCACGCTAAACGTGTACTAGTATTACTCTCTGCTGTGAGCATAGTGTATGGACAACTAGTATTACTCTCTGCTGTGAGCATACTGTATGGACGACTAGTATTACTCTCTGCTGTGAGCATAGTGTATGGACAACTAGTGTCACTCTCTGCTGTGAGCATACTGTATGGGCGACTAGTATTACTCTCTGCTGTGAGCATAGTGTATGGACGACTAGTATTACTCTCTGCTGTGAGCATAGTGTATGGACGACTAGTATTACTCTCTGCTGTGAGCATAGTGTATGGACGACTAGTGTCACTCTCTGCTGTGAGAGTAGTATGTGGACGACTAGTATTACTCTCTGCTGTGAGCATACTGTATGGACGACTAGTGTCACTCTCTGCTGTGAGCATACTGTATGGACGACTAGTGTCACTCTCTGCTGTGAGCATACTGTATGGACGACTAGTATTACTCTCTGCTGTGAGCATAGTGTATGGACGACTAGTATTACTCTCTGTCGTGAGCATAGTGTATGGACGACTAGTATTACTCTCTGCTGTGAGCATAGTGTATGGACGACTAGTGTCACTCTCTGCTGTGAGCATACTGTATGGACGACTAGTATTACTCTCTGCTGTGAGCATAGTGTATGGACGACTAGTATTACTCTCTGCTGTGAGCATACTGTATGGACGACTAGTATTACTCTCTGCTGTGAGCATACTGTATGGACGACTAGTATTACTCTCTGCTGTGAGCATACTGTATGGACGACTAGTGTCACTCTCTGCTGTGAGCATACTGTATGGACGACTAGTATTACTCTCTGCTGTGAGCATAGTGTATGGACGACTAGTATTACTCTCTGCTGTGAGCATACTGTATGGACGACTAGTGTCACTCTCTGCTGTGAGAGTAGTATGTGGACGACTAGTATTACTCTCTGCTGTGAGCATAGTGTATGGGCGACTAGTATTACTCTCTGCTGTGAGCATAGTGTATGGACGACTAGTATTACTCTCTGCTGTGAGCATAGTGTATGGGCGACTAGTATTACTCTCTGCTGTGAGCATAGTGTATGGACGACTAGTATTACTCTCTGCTGTGAGCATACTGTATGGACGACTAGTGTCACTCTCTGCTGTGAGAGTAGTATGTGGACGACTAGTATTACTCTCTGCTGTGAGCATAGTGTATGGGCGACTAGTATTACTCTCTGCTGTGAGCATAGTGTATGGGCGACTAGTATTACTCTCTGCTGTGAGCATACTGTATGGACGACTAGTGTCACTCTCTGCTGTGAGAGTAGTATGTGGACGACTAGTATTACTCTCTGCTGTGAGCATAGTGTATGGACGACTAGTGTCACTCTCTGCTGTGAGCATACTGTATGGACAACTAGTGTCACTCTCTGCTGTGAGCATACTGTATGGACGACTAGTATTACTCTCTGCTGTGAGCATAGTGTATGGACGACTAGTATTACTCTCTGTCGTGAGCATAGTGTATGGACGACTAGTATTACTCTCTGCTGTGAGCATAGTGTATGGACGACTAGTGTCACTCTCTGCTGTGAGCATACTGTATGGACGACTAGTATTACTCTCTGCTGTGAGCATAGTGTATGGACGACTAGTATTACTCTCTGCTGTGAGCATAGTGTATGGACGACTAGTATTACTCTCTGCTGTGAGCATACTGTATGGACGACTAGTATTACTCTCTGCTGTGAGCATACTGTATGGACGACTAGTGTCACTCTCTGCTGTGAGCATACTGTATGGACGACTAGTATTACTCTGCTGTGAGCATAGTGTATGGACGACTAGTATTACTCTCTGCTGTGAGCATACTGTATGGACGACTAGTGTCACTCTCTGCTGTGAGAGTAGTATGTGGACGACTAGTATTACTCTCTGCTGTGAGCATAGTGTATGGGCGACTAGTATTACTCTCTGCTGTGAGCATAGTGTATGGGCGACTAGTATTACTCTCTGCTGTGTGCATAGTGTATGGGCGACTAGTATTACTCTCTGCTGTGAGCATAGTGTATGGACGACTAGTATTACTCTCTGTCGTGAGAGTAGTATGTGGACGACTAGTATTACTCTCTGCTGTGAGCATAGTGTATGAACGACTAGTATTACTCTCTGCTGTGAGCATACTGTATGGGCGACTAGTATTACTCTCTGCTGTGAGCATACTGTATGGACGACGAATAGTGTCTTTAACATCATCCATGAAATGGCCAAAGAATGAATTTGTTTGGAATAAAAAGAATACTTTTCAAGAAATATGTAAATAATATTTATTTGCATAACAATATATTTACAAAGTAACAGGTTTGAATATCTTCATTTATCAACATTGCACTTGATACAAACTCACCAAGGATTACAAACTATGCCCATGATCCTATACAAACAGGACTATTTTACTTCACTGCCTGCTATACTTAATCATCTGGCTAGGCGAATGTAAAAACCGTTATTCCCAACTATGAGTGAGTGAGTAAGTTAACGCCGATGCTTGGAAGAGGAATCTGTAACGGTCCCGTCATCTCGGCGTTATGTTTGTCTTTAGAACCTGTAACACCCCAGGGAAGAGAGGGTTTTTTATGGATGCCAACTTCTTTATCATGAGGAACACAGGATGATGAACGAGAAACGTTGTGTTCCTCATAAAAAAGAAATTGACATCCATAAAAAAACCATTTCTTTTTAATGTGTATCACTTCTAAATGTAACACCCCACCGGTGGTTCTTGTATATACTCCCCCACCAACCGTGGATACTCTGGGTCGATATACAGTGGGTACGTGGTTCTTGTATATACTCCCCCACCACCCGTGGATACTCTGGGTCGATATACAGTGGGGACGTGGTTCTTGTATATAGTCCCCCACCACCCGTGGATACTCTGGGTCGATATACAGTGGGGACGTGGTTCTTGTATATACTCCCCCACCACCCGTGGATACTCTGGGTCGATATACAGTGGGGGCGTGGTTCTTGTATATACTCCCCCACCACCCGTGGATACTCTGGGTCGATATACAGTGGGGGCGTGGTTCCTGTATATACTCCCCACCACCCGTGGATACTCTGGGTCGATATACAGTGGGGGCGTGGTTCTTGTATATACTCCCCCACCACCCGTGGATACTCTGGGTCGATATGCAGTGGGGACGTGGTTCCTGTATATACTCCCCCACCACCCGTGGATACTCTGGGTCGATATACAGTGGGGACGTGGTTCCTGTATATAGTCCCCCACCACCCGTGGATAATCTGGGTCGATATACAGTGGGGACGTGGTTCCTGTATATACTCCCCCACCACCCGTGGATACTCTGGGTCGATATACAGTGGGGACGTGGTTCCTGTATATAGTCCCCCACCACCCGTGGATAATCTGGGTCGATATACAGTGGGGACGTGGTTCCTGTATATACTCCCCCAACACCTGTGGATACTCTGGGTCGATATACAGTGGGGACGTGGTTATTTGTTTCAGGGATTGTCAATCCACAAGCAGGGCGCAGATGAGCGCTGATTCGTCAGATTACTTGCTGGTAACCTTCTTGGTTAAACCAGGCCATCACTTGATTGGCGCACTTTAAACCAGGCCATCACTTGATTGGTGCACGTTAAACCAGGCCATCACTTGATTGGTGCACGTTAAACCAGGCCATCACTTGATTGGTGCACGTTAAACCAGGCCATCACTTGATTGGTGCACGTTAAACCAGGCCATCACTTGATTGGTGCACGTTAAACCAGGCCATCACTTGATTGGTGCACGTTAAACCAGGCCATCACTTGATTGGTGCACTTTAAACCAGGCCATCGCTTGATTGGTGCACTTTAAACCAGGCCATCGCTTGATTGGTGCACTTTAAACCAGGCCATCACTTGCTTGGTGCACTTTAAACCAGGCCATCACTTGATTGGTGCACTTTAAACCAGGCCATCACTTGATTGGTGCACGCTAAGTCTATAAATCATCAACACGGCTGGCGACTACACCGCATCCTGATTGGCTTAACATACTCACAGCTGATGGACGAAGGTTGGGTGCACCACCAACCGAGTCATGGTTACAGTCTACCAACTTCTAAATGTCAAGGAATTCAGCAGTAGGACTACGGAAGAAAAATCCTCACGGATTTCACAACACGTCGTGTCAATCTGTATGTGAAGCATTTGTGTGCGTCTTACGTGTATCTATGTTGCGTAAAAATAACAGTTGTTAAAATAAGAGTGAGTGAGTGAGCTGGGTACAACACTGACGTGAATAGTAATTCAGTTTTATCCCAGCGTTTCCGCCTCATGCTGAGCCCACATTTGATATGGTGTTCACAAGCCAGCAATTACAATCATACATGGAGGATCCTATCTTCAGGAATTAACAATGCACTTAGATACTTGGTGTACACATTTGATCAGAAACAACTCTGGCACGTTCATGGACGTCACTCCGCACCATGAATTACGACGACGACGTCCATGACGGAATCCCCGCTCATCCACTGAGTGACCGTCACAGCGTGTTATCAGAATTTATTTGCATATAGCATCTAGGAATGACGTCATCATGACGTATCGCGTGTTTTGGAATGCGTTGACGATTCTTTCTCCGATGTTGCTGTAAAACGTTCCTTTGATTCAGTTGACAGTCTTTCAAGGTAGTCCCGTGCGTAGGTTTCATATTTCCGTGAAGGTGATGGAACTGTCGGAGACTTCGGGGGCTGCAGGTTCAAGTTAACTGAAAGTTGAAAAAAACACTTAGATACACATGTATTGCGTTTTGTATTATTAACAACCAGACCTGGATTCAACAGTTCGTATGGCTACATTTCATCTGACGTGCACTTCAACGTGTAGTCGTTGATGGGATAACTGTTACCTTCTAGGGGCGAGACACGTCCGTATACGCGGTAGGCTACTTCCAACACATTCCTCTCTCCAATATCTATTGGAGGTAAAATGCTTTACAGAAGCAAGATCTTGGTTATCTAACCAAATACATTCATTATAACATTCAAAAGCACAACCTTTTAACGCTTTCGGAATGTGTATCATCAGAGACCATATAATATAATCTATGATATGGTCTCTGGTGTCATGTCAGTCAATAATGTCTGATGCTGACCCAATATTGAATTATACCATGTGTTCCCTTGCCTGTGTTCCCTTGCTTGTGTTTCAGACAAACAGTAGACGTTCTTATATGCATGGGTTTGTCATCGATGCCATCGGGAGGGCGAATACTGTGTACCATCACTATTTGCTAATGATACATGTACATTTTAATATCACAGTCAAGGTGGTACAGTAGACACTGTTCGGTGTTTTCAATCTGTTATCATGCAAATGGTATTTTCGTTACATGTACTTACAACAGCGAACGTTTTTTATTCGGGATTCGGTTTTTTTCGCTTGTATTCTATTAACATGTAATCACAGACAGTTGCAAAAAAAGTTCTATCTTTGAAACTTATTTATGTTGTCATTGTATAGTAGGCTCTGTTGAGAATGTTTTATTGGAAGAACACCGTGTTTATCTGGTTTGTACTGGTATCATCACTAACTGATAACACTTCTTGAACACATTTCGTATGTAGTCGGAATGAACAATGGAATCGTAGCAGTCCGTTTATGCTGATGATAAAGGGTTTATCTCTTGTAAAGAATATGGTCATTTCCCATGATGCTGATGTCCTCCAAATGTTTGTAAAGTCGGTTTGAATCCAGTCGGTGATAAGAAAGACACGATAAGAATTACCACAGACCGACACACTGGTGTAAAGACACTGGTGCAAAGACACTGATGTAAAGAAGCTGATGTAAAGACACTGGCGTAAAGACACTGATGTAAAGACACTGGCGTAAAGACACTGATTTCAAGATTCTGGCGTAAAGACACTGGTTTGAAGACACTGATGTAAAGACGCTGATGTAAAGACGCTGATGTAAAGATACTGATGTAAAGACACTGGTGTAAAGATACTGGTATAAAGACACTGATGTAAAGACACTGGTGTAAAGACACTGGTGTAAAGACACTGGTATAAAGACACTGGTGTAAAGACACTGATGTAAAGACACTGGTATAAAGACACTGGTGTAAAGACACTGGTATAAAGACACTGGTGTAAAGACACTGATGTAAAGACACTGGTATAAAGACACTGATGTAAAGACACTGGTGTAAAGACACTGGTGTAAAGACACTGGTATAAAGACACTGGTGTAAAGACACTGATGTAAAGAAACTGATGTGAAGACACTGGTATAAAGACACTGGTATAAAGACACTGATGTAAAGACACTGGTATAAAGACACTGGTGTAAAGACACTGGTATAAAGACACTGGTGTAAAGACACTGATGTAAAGACACTGTTGTAAAGAAATTTATGTACAGACACTCATGTAAAGACACTGTTGTAAAGAAATTTATGTACAGACACTGACGTAAAGACACTGGTATAAAGACACTGGTGTAAAGACACTGATGTAAAGACACTGGTGAAAAGACACTGATGTAAAGGCACTGGTATAAAGACACTGATGTAAAGACACTGGTGTAAAGACACTGATGTAAAGACACTGATGTAAAGACACTGGTATAAAGACACTGATGTAAAGACACTGATGTAAAGGCACTGGTGTAAGTGAGTGAGTGAGTTAGTTGGGTTTTACGTCGCTTTTAACAATATTCCAGCAATATCACGACGGGGGACACCAGAAATGGGCTTCACACATTGTGCCCATGTGGGGAATCGAACCCGGGTCTTCGGCGTGACAAGCCAACGTTTTAACTATTAGGCTACCCCAACGCCCCGACACTGGTGTAAAGACACTGATGTAAAGACACTGATGTAAAGACAATGATGTAAAGACACCGGTGTAAAGACACTGGTATAAAGACACTGATGTAAAGACACTGGTGTAAAGACACTGGTATAAAGACACTGATGTAAAGACAATGGTGTAAAGACAATGATGTAAAGGTACTGGTGTAAAGACACTGGTGTAAAGACACTGGTGTAAAGACACTGATGTAAAGACACTGGTGAAAAGACACTGATGTAAAGGCACTGGTGTAAGTGAGTGAGTGAGTGAGTTGGGTTTTACGTCGCTTTTAACAATATTCCAGCAATATCACGACGGGGGACACCAGAAATGGGCTTCACACATTGTGCCCATGTGGGGAATCGAACCCGGGTCTTCGGCGTGACAAGCCAACGCTTCAACTATTAGGCTACCCCAACGCCCCGACACTGGTGTAAAGACACTGGTGTAAAGACACTGATGTAAAGACAATGGTGTAAAGACACTGGTGTAAAGATACTGGTGTAAAGAAATTTCTGTAAAGACACTGGTGTAAAGAAATTGATGTTAAAACACTGGCGTAAAGACGCTGATGTAAAGACACTGGTGTAAAGACACTGGTGTAAAGACACTGGTGTAAAGACACTGGTGTAAAGACAATGGTGTAAAGACACTGATGTAAAGACAATGGTGTAAAGACACTGGTGTAAAGAAATTGATGTTAAAACACTGGCGTAAAGACGCTGATGTAAAGACACTGGTGTAAAGACACTGATGTAAAGACACTGTTGTAAAGACAGGGTCAGTGTGCCTGTTTGATTCGTCTTAACTTCCATGGCTGTGAAATCTTAGACAAGGGACGCAACTCGCCACAGAGAACCGATCCGCTCAAACGACTGAGACACGACTCCTTATTAAAGTAACGATTTCAATGCAGAAGAAAGGAAGAGGGTTTACCTTTGAACAAGGGCTGTGAATTGTCTGTGGGAAATGTGGGCAGTTGGAAGAATGGAGGAAAAGAAACCGGAAACCTCGGTATCCATGGAAACAATGGTGGTCGTATGGTAGATGGAAGTGATGGCGGAAGGGACTGTAGCGGATGTGAGATGATTTGTGGGTAGGTGTCGCATCTTTGCCTCCAAACATCAATCATTCGAACCATACTCTTCTCCTGCTTCCTCCATTTAGCTCTTCTGTTTTGAAACCAAACCTGAAACATACAGACGCGTTCTTTGTATAAGCCGGACATATACAACACGCATATACAACACACATATACAACACGCATATACAACACGCATATACATGACACATGTACAACACACATATACAACACACATATACAACACGCATATACAACACACATATACAACACGCATATACAACACGCATATACATGACACATATACAACACACATATACAACACGCATATACAACACGCATATACAACACGCATATACATGACACATATACAACACACATATACAACACACATATACAACACGCATATACAACACGCATATACAACACGCATATACATGTACAATACACATATGCATATACAACACGCTTATACAACACACATATACAACACGCATATACAACACGCATATACATGACACATATACAACACACATATACAACACACATATACAACACGCTTATACAACATGCATATACAACACGCATATACATAATGCTTGTACAACAGACATAAACAACACGCTTATACAACACGCTTATACAACACGCATATACAGGATGCATGTACAACATGCATATACACAACGCATGTACAATACACATATACAACACGCATATACAACACGCATATACAACATGCATATACAACACGCATATACATGATGCATGTACAGCACGCATATACACGATACATGTACAACACGCATATACAACACACATATACATAACCCTTATAAAACATGCATATACAACACGCATATACATGATGCATGTACAGCACGCATATACACGATACATGTACAACGCGCATATACAACACTAATATACATAACCCTTATAAAACATGCATGTACAACACGTATATACAGGATGCATATAGAACATGCAAATACATGATGCATATACAACATGCATATACATGATGCATGTACAACACACACATACAACATGCATACACAACGCGCATATACAACACACATATACATAACCCTTATAAAACATGCATGTACAACACGTATATACAGGATGCATATAGAACATGCAAATACATGATGCATATACAACATGCATATACATGATGCATGTACAACACACACATACAACATGCATACACAACGCGCATATACAACACACATATACATAACCCTTATAAAACATGCATGTACAACACGTATATACAGGATGCATATAGAACATGCAAATACATGATGCATATAGAACATGCAAATACATGATGCATATACAATATGCATATACATGATGCATACACAACACGCATGTACAACACGCATATACAGGACGCATGTACAACACCCATATACAACATGCATATACAACATGCATATACACGATGCATGTACAACAGGCATATACAACAACTATGTGCGAGAAGCCTTTAAGAAATGAGTGAGTGAATTGGGTTTTACGCCTCCGTTAGCACTATTCCAGCAATATCACCAGAAATGGCCTTCACACATTGTACCCATGTGGGGAATCGAACCCGGGTCTTCGACGTGCCAAGCCAGCGCTTTAACCACTAGGCTACCCCACAGTCCCTGTAAGAAAGGCATACACTCGAAGCATATACCAGAAATATGTGTAAGGAGCAGATACAAGAAATATGTGTAAGAAGCAGATACCAGAAATATGTGTAAGGAGCAGATACAAGAAATATGTGTAAGGAGCAGATACAAGAAATATGTGTAAGGAGCATATACCAGAAATATGTGTAAGGAGCAGATACCAGAAATATGTGTAAGGAGCAGATACAAGAAATATGTGTAAGGAGCAGATACAAGAAATATGTGTAAGAAGCAGATACAAGAAATATGTGTAAGGAGCAGATACAAGAAATATGTGTAAGGAGCAGATACAAAGAAATATGTGTAAGGAGTAGATACAAAAAATATGTGTAAAAAATAGATACAAATCTAAAGAAATATGTGTAAGGAGACAGATACAAGAAATATGTGTAAGGAGCAAATACAAAGAAATATGTGTAAGGAACAGATACAAAGAAATATGTGTAAAGGAGCATATACAAAGAAATATGTGTAAGGTGTAGATACAAGAGAAATATGTGTAAGGGCAGATATAAGAAATATGTGTAAGGAGCAGATACAAGGAAATATGTGTAAGGAGCAGATACAAGAAATATGTGTAAGGAGCAGATACAAGAAATATGTGTAATGAGCAGATACAAGAAATATGTGTAAGGAGCATATACCAGAAATATGTGTAAGGAGCAGATACCAGAAATATGTGTAAGGAGCAGATACAAGAAATGTGTGTAAGGAGCAGATACAAGAAATATGTGTAAGAAGCAGATACAAAGAAATATGTGTAAGGAGCAGATACAAAGAAATATGTGTAAGGAGCAGATACAAAGAATATGTGTAAGGAGCAGATACAAGAAATATGTGTAATGAGCAGATACAAGAAATATGTGTAAGGAGCATATACCAGAAATATGTGTAATGAGCAGATACCAGAAATATGTGTAAGGAGCAGATACAAGAAATATGTGTAAGAAGCAGATACAAGAAATATGTGTAAGAAGCAGATACAAGAAATATGTGTAAGGAGCAGATACAAGAAATATGTGTAAGGAGCAGATACAAGAAATATGTGTAATGAGCAGATACAAGAAATATGTGTAAGGAGCAGATACAAGAAATATGTGTAAGGAGCAGATACAAGAAATATGTGTAATGAGCAGATACAAGAAATATGTGTAATGAGCATATACCAGAAATATGTGTAGAGCAGATACCAGGAAATATGTGTAAGGAGCAGATACAAAAGAAATATGTGTAAGGGATACAGCAGAAATATGTGTAAGGAGCAGATACAAAGGAAATATGTGTAAGGAGCAGATACAAGAGAAATATGTGTAAGGAGCAGATACAAAGAGATAATATGTGTAAGAGCAGATACAAAGAAATATGTGTAATGAAGCATATACAAGAAAAATATGTGTAAAGAGACAAATGCAAAAATATGTGTAAGGAGCAGATACAAAGAAATATGTGTAAGGAGCAGATACAAAGAAATATGTGTATGACAGATACAAAGAAATATGTGTAAAAGGAGCAGATACAAGAAATATGTGTAAGGAGCAGATATAAGAAATATGTGTAAGGAGCAGATACAAAAGAAATATGTGTAAGGAGCAGATACAAGAAATATGTGTAAAGGTGTAGATACAAAGAAATATGTGTAGGGAGCAGATACAAGAAATATGTGTAGGGCATATACAAAGAACATATGTGTAAGAGACAGATACAAGAAATATGTGTAGGGAGCAGATACAAGAAATATGTGTAAGGAGCAGATACAAGAAATATGTGTAAGGGTAGATACAAGAAATATATGTGATAAGGAGCAGAAGCAAATACAAAGAAATATGTGTAAGAAGCAAATACAAAGAAATATGTGTAAAAGAAGCATATACAAGAAATATGTGTAAGGAGCAGATACAAAGGAAATATGTGTAAAAGAAGCAATATGAAATACAAGAAATATGTGTCAGAAGCATATATAGAAATATGTGTAAGGAGCAGATACAAGAAATATGTGTAAGGAGCATATACCAGAAATATGTGTAAGGAGCAGATACAAGAAATATGTGTAAGAAGTAGATACAAGAAATATGTGTAAGGTGTAGATACAAGAAATATGTGTAAGAAGCATATACCAGAAATATGTGTAAGGTGTAGATACAAGAAATATGTGTAAGAAGCAGATACCAGAAATATGTGTAAGGTGTAGATACAAGAAATATGTGTAAGAAGCATATACAAGAAATATGTGTAAGGTGTAGATACAAGAAATATGTGTAAGAAGCATATACCAAGAAATATGTGTAAAGGTGTAGATACAAGAAATATGTGTAAGAAGCATATACCAGAAATATGTGTAAGGAGCAGATACAAGAAATATGTGTAAGAAGCAGATACAAGAAATATGTGTAAGGAGCAGATACAAGAAATGTGTGTAAGGAGCAGATACAAGAAATATGTGTAAGAAGCATATACCAGAAATATGTGTAAGGAGCATATACAAGAAATATGTGTAAGGAGTAGATACAAGAAATATGTGTAAGGAGCAGATACAAGAAATATGTGTAAGGAGCATATACCAGAAATATGTGTAAGGAGCATATACCAGAAATATGTGTAAGGAGTAGATACAAGAAATATGTGTAAGGAGCAGATACAAGAAATGTGTGTAAGGAGCAGATACAAGAAATATGTGTCAGAAGCAGATACAAGAAATATGTGTAAGGAGCAGATACAAGAAATATGTGTAAGATGCTTTATGAAAGGCATACAAACAAAAGATACAGAAGAAAAAAAAATGTGAAACATATTTAAAGGAAGCCATCAAATGCAAGTTTTAAGTGCCGCAACAGCCCTTGGCCCCGTTCCTCAAAGCGATCGTAGCGCTACGATAGTCGTAATTCTATGTTAAAGTATGGGAGTTACGATCATCTTAGCGCTACGATCGCTTTGAGGAACGGGGCCCAGGTGAACGATATGCTATAACACCACTGTGTGTTTTGAGCGTCACGTTGGTTCTCCATCGTAACCCCTTGGCGTTCTCAGGTGTTCCCTAACGTCATGCGTGTGTTGTTCGCTAAAAGAACTGCAATTTGTAACGTCTCTAGTTTATACTTCAGGTCGGTGGGAACCCTGAGGTGGCTTCCTATAAACCAGTACTAGAAACGTTTGTCATACATTTACAACCAATCTGAGAGGCAGATAACCGTAACTAGTCGAATCTCGGATCTAGCAATCGTCAGAGTCTGGTACGCCTAAGGAGCACACAACTACAGCATAAACGACTACAGCATAAACGACTACAGCATAAACGACTACAGCATAAACGACTACACAATCCGTGCCTTCCATAAAACAGCATTCAACGTTGGTTGTTCCATTGTAAGACTGAATATTCCTGTCAATGAAACCCTAATTATTCAGGTTTACGTGTGGCTACAGCTTTAATGCTGTCTGTAGATATAACCTTTGCAGTTTAGGTTCTAATGAACTTACAAATTTTGAAACACACACATGAGACCTATTTGAACTAAATTGTAAGCTTGTTGCTAACTGCAGAAACTGGTTTAGTTCCTAAACCGCATTGGGACATGAACACGCGGTGAACCTCAAGCACCCTTGAAGCACCTATTAAATCTCTGATCCCTAAAATAGGGTATTATTATCCGTGTCGGGAGCTTTCTCCACATTCCAAACACACCAGCATCAATTGAACTCTACATCACTGTTCTACATCGACGTAACGGGACGTTTAACAAACCAGACACTAAACATCGGGTATCGAATCTCTTCTTACAAAATGGACTAATCCGATTACGCCGATGCGAGATCTCGGCGTGATTTCGTCAAATCCGATAGACATTGTCTCCATTGAGTTAGAAAATCGGGGCTTTTTGAAGAAACTACAAATAATATTTCTAGAGGATTTGTTAGCGAGAAGATCAGTTGTAAGCCGTCTCATGCTGCAAGGGTGGTGTGTTGTGAGGAAAGGCACAGCAGGGGGGGTCTATTCCTGTTCCAAACCAGCGGCAGAATTAACAGGATGATGACAAAATGACACAACGACAGGAAAAGTTCATTCATTTCGTATTTTTAACGAATAGTAATTCTTCAAAAAAGATGAATATTTGCGAAAATTTAATCCGATTACTTGATATTTTTGGCTAATGATTTTCTTATTAATTTAAAATGTTGTTTTTACCCAACAGCACGTTATAAATACACAATGCCGTTTAGAAAGTGGTCAAAGGTAACACATACTATATCTGGGATTATACTTTGCACGTTGATTTGCAGCACCGGGCATGCGTGTACAATAAACTATTTGTTGCGGTAATGACAGAGAACTAAGTATTTTTCAAATATTATCGGAGACATAATCCAAGGCAAAATAAGTCATAAGCGGGATCTTCATGACATGATCCTGTCTGACATGATTGGTTCGGGTTAGGTTTAAAATTTGATGCACCAGAGACAAAAATGATGTCCGATGCCATTCCCTAATTTGACTTATACCATACGTCCCCGAATCATTTCAGGTGAACAAATGACTAGACGTAGCATATGTTTATGACGGGTGCCACAGGTGGGGCATGATACGCTCACCTTATCGCAAACACTATTTCATAGTGATTCGTAGCTCTGTGGTCGTATCGCATGGTGACAGTCACTGGATTGTCTGGTTCAGACCCGATTTGTTTACAAACAACATCATACAGCTGTAATATTGCTGGAACTAATATCTGCTCATGATATAGTCACACTTGTACAATCAACTCTGCTCTTGGCAGAGATTTCTTATGAATGTGGGAAGGGTTTTGTTGCTTCTATTTAGTTACACGCGATTCAGAGAAGAGTGATGGTAGCAGGATCTTCATGCCATGATCCTGTCTGACATGATTGTTCCTGTCTGACATGATTGTTCCTGTGACATGATTGTTCCTGTGACATGATTGTTCCTGTGACACAATTGTTCCTGTGAGGGTGTCAGCGCCCTGAATGTCTTGCTTCGTGCAAATCACCAAAACAATATGGCGGAACGAGCATAGCATACATATATGTGGCTTCGACAATTTTGCTATCGTTAAGATATAAACACCAGATTTTCATAAGTCCACATTTGTATTCTAGCCGAAGCTTGTCCTTGATCAAGTGTGCTGGGACTGCTCGAAACTGCATCTGTAAGTACGTATATGCCTGACCTCCTACGAGATGTTAAAACAAACTCCTCCCGCAAGTGAGTGAGTGAGTTTAGTTTAACGCCGCTTTTAGCAATATTTCAGCTATATCACGGCGGGGGACACCAGAAATGGGCTTCACATATTGTACCCATGTGGGGAATCGAACCCGGGTCTTCAGCGTGACGAACGAACGCTTTAACCACAACGCTACCCCACCGCCCCCCTCCCCAAGTAAACTGAGTCATTCTCCCTCTTCTACCCTGCCACATTTCAGAAAAAACCAAAAAACCCAAACATTTCCACCGTGCATGGGCAAGATTTTAATCACATGAAGAAACGTCTTAAGCCGATAGGATCAGGGTGAGATAAAATATCTGTCACGAGTTATCCAGTAACATGCTTTAATAAAACCAGATGATAAACCTGTATTACGACGCTTTCCACAAACCCAGCTAGTCTTGAGACGCTAAGCAAGTATTTGTCGCGAGTAATCGGATTTGTGTGTGGTTATAACCTTTCATTAATAATCGCTTGTTTACTTGTGGAGATTTGTGTTGGTCGGAACTAAACAAGCTACCCACTTGTTGTATAATACTCCCATTGTCCTGAAAACACATACATCTTGATACCTAGATGAAGAAAGTAATAACCTCAAGATATAATGCGCCATGAAAGGCGTCAGATTGTGGCATGTCGGTTAATGAAGGGGAGGAGCTTTAGTTAAGAATTTCAGATTTTTTAATTTCCGCTTACAATTTCAACCTTTCCATACCAAGAGGTTCCATAATATTGGTATGTTTTTATACTAATACACATGGATTATACAAAGAAAGACTGTGTAATTGTGTAATTATGTTTCATATCTTTGCGAAATTGTGGAGTTATGTTTCTTATCTTAGTAGTTTACAAAAGCAGAAATCTACCTGATAAAAGATCGAAGCTGTGCTCTGATTTGAAGATTTTCGTATTCTTTTTTAAGTTTGAGCTGGAATGACCGAAAAGAACATATTTTAAATCAAAGCCTTTAACAAACTTTAAGTAAAACAAATCTTGTTTGATCAAGTCATAATCGGGGCAGACAAAGACATAATGTAGATTGTCTTCAGTATTGTAGCCACAGTTACACATTGTGCTCTCAGCTATATCTATTAAATGTGTCGGCGTTGAGATCGCTGCAACCAAGTCGGAGGCGGGAGTGAATGATTTGACAGAATCGTGAACCGTAGTTAAGGTCGAAGTAATTAATTTGTTATAGTAACGTTGTCCTTTTTTAATCTCTTTTTAAATTCGCCAACGGATAGAGCGTTTGTACTCTCAGAAGGTTGAGTATTCCAGATATTGACTGTGTCAGGAAGAAATGAGTTGGCATAGTTACTAGTTCTACAATTAATACTTTGGAAGTTTAGATGGTTTCTTAAATTATAAGTGGTTGAATCCCATATTTTATTTGGTAAGAGAGATGACAAATTAGGATGTTTCATAATACATTTTGTCTTTCAAAGCCCAATATTTTTCAACTTCTCACAAACCTTTCCTCATGTTACAATCCAAGGCTCAAGGACGACTTATATCCTTGATATTCATGATTCATGTTTTATTAAAGAAATCGCACCCCTGGTTGTATGTGGCGAGTGAAGATCATTAACCTCCCAGCTGGTAGTACATGGTCGCCTGAGCTGATCACTCGGCCAAACAACTCCTCTCAAAGACCATGACATGTGTTCAACCAGCTCTACTGATAGCATAACAATTGTAAAGCCCCAGTCCGCATTGTCCGTCCTTATTTTAGTTGTATTCCCGGAGCCCCCTAATCTGTTCCTAATTAGTCTCTCGTTGGCCAATCAAGGGAGGCAAATTGCAAGGTGGCGCTCTTGAGGTCACGTGATGTCAGCGGGAGGCGGTCCACAGTGAATGCAGTTTCGGGCTCGAGTGATTTTTAAATGAGCCAATAATTATCACAATTACCCATATAACTAGAAGCCCCTCGCTAGTCAATACACGGACAATGTTTGGAGAATGGCCTGAAAACTATCCCCGACCCCCTTTGGTGCCCCACCCCCAGGCAAACTGATCTTTGGGGCGGGGACGTGAATAGCGAACGAGATTTAAACACTTCATTAAACAAGTGATAACAGCGACCTGGCTCTCAAGAAGGCTTAATCAAAGGTGCCGATTACCAATTACCAGGTAGCAAACAAAGAACCCAAGGTATGATGAAGTGAAGACCTTCATGCCCTTGTTGTTCAATACACATGGACATTGTTGCATATCCACATCAGATCACTGGATACATTGTATTTCTTACTCCGTGGGGACGTTATTCCCCTATTTAGGCTTAACACACCGCTATATTACATGATGCATTCATTCTAAAAAGGGGCGTGTACAGTGTATTGGTTTTGAATATTTTTCTAACGCTATTAAAATGTCATTTTATCTATGGCACGTTTTAGCGGCCTTTCCTCTACAAGTAACAAAGAAGTAAGCAAAATGGGTACCCGGTGGAATAAAGTCATGTGACTATAACCTCCTAGCGCCTGACAGGAGGCTTGGGTTATCCGACGTAATAATGTTTCCCTCCTATAGGCCAGAACTTTGCAATTTGCAAAGCCTCCCTTGGTTGCCTATAGTGATCCTATGATCGTTGTAACGAACCCCGTATTCGGGTAACTGATGTGTGCCCCCCAAACACGTGCCGCGTGGTTTCCACAGCAGCGTTACGACCATCACAACATGCGTCTCATCTTTGCGCTGCCGGGAACTAACATGTCAGGAATACTAAACTGATGTCTACACCAGGGTAAGTGCCAACTCACGAAACACATGTACACTTGATGACCTGAACCAGCCTGACCTAATGGTGGCCCGGGAACCCCCTGCCAGCAAGAGGCGACTTAGGGGATTGGATGGTCAGTGTCCGGGACTTCGTAGACTGCTTGCATTCCCAACCGCTGGGTTGTCTGGCCCAACGTACATGAACAGATCACTAGGTTGTCTGGCTCAACTTACATTAACAGATCACTGGGTTGTCTGGTCCAACTTTGACATCAACAGACTGCTGGGTTGTCTGGCACAACTTACATTAACAGATCACTAGGTTGTCTGGCTCAACTTACATTAACAGATCACTAGGTTGTCTGGCTCAACTTACATTAACAGACTGCTTGCATTCCCAACCGCTGGGTTGTCTGGCCCAACGTACATGAACAGATCACTAGGTTGTCTGGCTCAACTTACATTAACAGATCACTGGGTTGTCTGGTCCAACTTTGACATCAACAGACTGCTGGGTTGTCTGGCACAACTTACATTAACAGATCACTAGGTTGTCTGGCACAACTTACATTAACAGATCACTAGGTTGTCTGGTCCAACTTTGACATTAACAGACTGCTGGTTGTCTGGCTCAACTTACATTAACAGATCACTAGGTTGTCTGGTCGAACTTTGACATTAACAGACTGCTGGTTGTCTGGCTCAACTTACATTAACAGACCGCTGGGTTGTCTGGCTCTACTTACATTAACAGACTGCTGGGTTGTCTGGCACAACTTACATTAACAGATCACTAGGTTGTCTGGCTCAACTTACATTAACAGATCACTAGGTTGTCTGGCTCAACTTACATTAACAGACTGCTGGGTTGTCTGGCTCAACTTACATTAACAGATCACTAGGTGGTCTGGCTCAACTTACATTAACAGACCGCTGGGTTGTCTGGTCCAACTTTGACATTAACAGACTGCTGGGTTGTCTGGCACAACTTACATTAATAGATCACTAGGTTGTCTAGCACAACTTACATTAACAGATCACTAGGTTGTCTGGTCCAACTTTGACATTAACAGACTGCTGGGTTGTCTGGCTCACCTTACATTAACAGATCACTGGGTTGTCTGGTCCAACTTTGACATTAACAGACTGCTGGGTTGTCTGGCTCACCTTACATTAACAGATCACTGGGTTGTCTGGTCCAACTTTGACATTAACAGACTGCTGGGTTTTCTGGCTCAACTTACATTAACAGATCACTGGGTTGTCTGGTCCAACTTTGACATTAACAGACTGCTGGGTTGTCTGGCTCAACTTACATTAACAGATCACTAGGTTGTCTGGCTCAACTTACATTAACAGACTGCTGGTTTGTCTGGTTCAACTTACATTAACAGACCTCTGGGTTGTCTGGCTCAACTTACATAAACAGATCACTAGGTTGTCTGGCACAACTTACATTAACAGACTGCTGGGTTGTCTGGCTCAACCTATATGAACAGATCACTAGGTTGTCTGGCACAACTTACATTAACAGACTGCTGGTTTGTCTGGCTCAACTTACATTAACAGATCACTAGGTTGTCTGGCTCAACTTACATTAACAGATCACTAGGTTGTCTGGCTCAACTTACATTAACAGATCACTAGGTTGTCTGGCTCAACTTATATTAACAGACTGCTGGGTTGTCTGGCTCAACTTACATTAACAGATCACTAGGTTGTCTGGCTCAACTTACATTAACAGACTGCTGGGTTGTCTGGCACAACTTACATTAACAGATCACTAGGTTGTCTGGCACAACTTACATTAACAGACTGCTGGGTTGTCTGGCTCAACTTACATTAACATACTGCTGGGTTGTCTGGCTCAACTTACATTAACAGATCACTAGGTTGTCTGGCTCAACTTACATTAACAGATCACTAGGTTGTCTGGCTCAACTTATATTAACAGACTGCTGGGTTGTCTGGCTCAACTTACATTAACAGATCACTAGGTTGTCTGGCACAACTTACATTAACAGACTGCTGGGTTGTCTGGCACAACTTACATTAACAGATCACTAGGTTGTCTGGCACAACTTACATTAACAGACTGCTGGGTTGTCTGGCTCAACTTACATTAACAGACTGCTGGGTTGTCTGGCTCAACTTACATTAACAGATCACTAGGTTGTCTGGCTCAACTTACATTAACAGATCACTAGGTTGTCTGGCTCAACTTACATTAACAGACTGCTGGGTTGTCTGGCACAACTTACATTAACAGATCACTAGGTTGTCTGGCTCAACTTACATTAACAGACCTCTGGGTTGTCTGGCTCAACTTACATAAACAGATCACTAGGTTGTCTGGCACAACTTACATTAACAGACTGCTGGGTTGTCTGGCTCAACTTACATTAACCGATCACTGGGTTGTCTGGTCCAACTTACATTAACAGACCGCTGGGTTGTCTGGCTCAACTTACATTAACAGACCGCTGGGTTGTCTGGCCAACTTCGACATTAACAGACTGCTGGGTTGTCTGGCCCATCCTCGACATTAACAGACCACTGCAGTATAACTATCTGTTGGATGTTGTGCTGGACATATAATGTTTGAGTAGTGTCTCACCTGCACCCTTGCCTCCGTCAGGTCCACCTTATCTGCGATCTGTTCCCGGAGGGTGCAGTCGGGGTAGTGTGTGTGCTGGAACACTGACTCAAGCTCTCGGAGCTGCTCGGCAGAGAATGTTGTTCTGTTTCTTCTCTGTTTCTTGCTTGACCCACTTCCGTCGGAACTGATCCCAGCCTCGTCATCTGCTGATACAGGGAGAATATGTGGTCAAAGACATATAGCACGTGGCTGAGTAACAATACTCGCAGCAGTAGTAGTCAGCTAAACTGGGCCATGTTCCACGTTTACGTCACTATACCTACAGGTGTATGGATACCAGTAGGCTACACTGGGCCATGTTCCACGTTGACGTCACTATACCTACAGGTGTATGGATACCAGTAGGCTACACTGGGCCATGTTCCACGTTGACGTCACTATACCTACAGGTGTATGGATACCAGTAGGCTACACTGGGCCATGTTCCACGTTGACGTCACTATACCTACAGGTGTATGGATACCAGTAGGCTACACTGGGCCATGTTCCACGTTGACGTCACTATACCTACAGGTGTATGGATACCAGTAGGCTACACTGGGCCATGTTCCACGTTGACGTCACTATACCCACAGGTGTATGGATACCAGTAAGCTAAACTGGGCCATGTTCCACGTTTACGTCACTATACCTACAGGTGTATGGATACCAGTAGGCTACACTGGGCCATGTTCCACGTTGACGTCACTATACCTACAGGTGTATGGATACCAGTAGGCTACACTGGGCCATGTTCCACGTTGACGTCACTATACCTACAGGTGTATGGATACCAGTAGACTACACTGGGCCATGTTCCATGTTTACGTCACTATACCTACAGGTGTATGGATACCAGTAGACTACACTGGGCCATGTTCCACGTTGACGTCACTATACCCACAGGTGTATGGATACCAGTAAGCTAAACTGGGCCATGTCCCACGTTTACGTCACTATACCTACAGGTGTATGGATACCAGTAGGCTACACTGGGCCATGTTCCACGTTGACGTCACTATACCTACAGGTGTATGGATACCAGTAGACTACACTGGGCCATGTTCCACGTTGACGTCACTATACCTACAGGTGTATGGATACCAGTAGACTACACTGGGCCATGTTCCACGTTGACGTCACTATACCAACAGGTGTATGGATACCAGTAAGCTAAACTGGGCCATGTCCCACGTTTACGTCACTATACCTACAGGTGTATGGATACCAGTAGGCTACACTGGGCCATGTTCCATGTTGACGTCACTATACCTACAGGTGTATGGATACCAGTAGACTACACTGGGCCATGTTCCATGTTGACGTCGCTATACCTACAGGTGTATGGATACCAGTAGACTAGACTGGGCCATGTTCCACGTTGACGTCACTATATCTACAGGTGTATGGATACCAGTAGGCTAAACTGGGCCATGTTCCACGTTGACGTCACTATACCTACAGGTGTATGGATACCAGTAGACTACACTGGGCCATGTTCCACGTTGACGTCACTATACCTACAGGTGTATGGATACCAGTAGACTACACTGGGCCATGTTCCATGTTGACGTCACTATACCTACAGGTGTATGGATACCAGTAGACTACACTGGGCCATGTTCCATGTTGACGTCACTATACCTACAGGTGTATGGATACCAGTAGGCTAAACTGGGCCATGTTCCACGTTTACGTCACTATACCTACAGGTGTATGGATACCAGTAGGCTACACTGGGCCATGTTCCACGTTGACGTCACTATACCTACAGGTGTATGGATACCAGTAGACTACACTGGGCCATGTTCCATGTTGACGTCACTATACCTACAGGTGTATGGATACCAGTAGACTACACTGGGCCATGTTCCATGTTTACGTCACTATACCTACAGGTGTATGGGTACCAGACCGTCTATTCGATGAGCGAGAACGTTTTCCACTTTGCTACCTCCCTTAGTACGAAAGTTTAATGATTCTATCAAGACTCCTAAACAGGAACTCGAACTTAAGTGAAATGCAGCCAGTCCAAGAGGTTATAATTAACTATATATACAAGGAAACGTCACACCCCTGTGACAGTATTATATATATCATATAGCATATAACATATACCATATACCATATACATATAGTGTATAGCATATACTGCACGTATATAGTATGTAGTATATATCATATAACATATAACATATAGCATATAGTATACCGTATATTATATATAGCATATAGTATTATAAATGTGGTCAGTTTGATTTTTGAAACACTTTTCTCTAATTTACATGTCCCATAGAATTTGATAACTCCGTGCTTCATGCTGTTTCTTCTCGATCTTCAACGACTCCATGATCACGTTTAATAATTAAAGGAAAACTGAGTTAATACACACGTTTGCGTGAACGTAATATGAGAATACTGTTTTAGTTAGAAAATGTTTTGGATTGTTTAAATCTCCCTGAAACGGATGGTGCAGTCAAAGCGTTCCAGTGTCGTCACAATAGCCAGATTGTTATGTTTATTAAAATTACTTGCTAAATATTACACGTGTTTCTGCTGTCAGTGAAACTGATACGAGCATGTAATTATAGACAACCCCCTTATACTGATACCTCTACACAATGCACTTGTCCTGAGGGAATACCCCGCAACGTCCGGCAAACTGAGATACATTATATTCCAAATATTCCCATATTTCTTCTATGAAAACATGTTCAGCTTTCAGTTGCAATTCGTCAAGACTGAAGTAAACAACATGGGTTTAGCAAAACGTCTGTAAATGTACAGGTAAGTGCACAGGTAAATATATACAGAGCATTAGAGCTTATCGTCAACAAAATGAGTGAATAAAGACAATGTAATTACTGGAGTAATCTGGTGTAATCAATGTATATAATTGTTACTTTGTATCTGACGACTGTCACTGTCGTGACGTTTAACAAAGTATATATATAATTGTTACTTTGTATCTGACTACTGTCACTGTCGTGACGTTTAACAAAGTATATACTAATATATAATTGTCACTTTGTATCTGACGACTGTCGCTGTCGTGACGTTTAACAAAGTATATACTAATATATAATTGTTACTTTGTATCTGACGACTGTCACTTTCGTGACGTTTAACAAAGTATATACTAATATATAATTGTTACTTTGTATCTGACGACTGTCACTTTCGTGACGTTTAACAAAGTATATACATAATTGTTACTTTGTATCTGACGACTGTCACTGTCGTGACGTTTAACAAAGTATATATGTAATTGTTACTTTGTATCTGACGACTGTCACTGTCGTGACGTTTAACAAAGTATATATGTAATTGTCACTTTGTATCTGACGACTGTCGCTGTCGTGACGTTTAACAAAGTATATACTAATATATAATTGTTACTTTGTATCTGACGACTGTCACTTTCATGACGTTTAACAAAGTATATACATAATTGTTACTTTGTATCTGACGACTGTCACTGTCGTGACGTTTAACAAAGTATATACTAATATATAATTGTTACTTTATATCTCACGACTGTCACTGCCGTGACGTTTAACAAAGTATATACTAATATATAATTGTTACTTTGTATCCCACGACTGTCACTGCCGTGACGTTTAACAAAGTATATACTAATATATAATTGTTACTTTGTATCTGACGACTGTCGCTGTCATGACGTTTAACAAAGTATATACTAATATATAATTGTTACTTTGTATCTGACGACTGTCACTGTCGTGACGTTTAACAAAGTATATACTAATATATAATTGTTACTTTATATCTGACGACTGTCGCTGTCGTGACGTTTAACAAAGTATATACTAATATATAATTGTTACTTTGTATCTGACGACTGTCACTGTCATGACGTTTTACAAAGTATACATATATAATTGTTACTTTATATCTGACGACTACCGATATCATGACGTTTAACAAAGTATATATATAATTGATTCTTTGTATCTGCCGACTGTCACTGTCATGACGTTTTCCAAAGTATATACTAATATATAATTGTTACTTTGTATCCCACGACTGTCATGACGTTTAACAAAGTATATATATAATTGTTACTTTGTATCTGACGACTGTCACTTTCATGACGTTTTCCAAAGTATATACTAATATATAATTGTTACTTTGTATCTGACGACTGTCACTGTCATGACGTTTAAGAAAGTATATATATAATTGTTACTTTGAATCTGGCGACTACCGATATCATGACGTTTAACAAAGAATATATATAATTGTTACCTGTGTGGTAATATATGTGGATGAATGTATGGATTAGGACTTTTTAACAAGGTTATTACATAATATGGTGTAGTTATCAACTTGAATATATTCATGTCCAAATGCAATCAACAAAACCTTAGAAACAATTTCAGTCTCTCAAAACCCCTAATGCTGCTTTAGTCATCAATATGAAGACTGCCTTAATTTTTTCCTTCAGTTGTCAAAATTTGACTGATCTCCGCAGTAAGATTAACTTCTGTTATACATGTTTTACATTAAATACAAATATGTTGAAAGAAAAACAAGTTTAGGCAACCAACATTCTGACCATTGTTTTTCAACGGGCAGATTCCGTAGATTTAGATATCGACAAATACTAAATCACACGTATCTGTTGTCGCCCTAGACGGAGGATGGATAGATAGATTTACAGGACTAAGTATGGTGTTTCACTGATTCAGCACTATGGATATTTTATTATATCAAAAGGCGAGGGGGCATGATCAATATCTTACCATCATTCGCATTAAGACTTTCATCTCTCTCAGAATTGGCGGAGGAAGCATCATCATCCTCAACATTCAAAGTGACGTCGTCATCATCAAAACTTCGTTCGGTAACATCGTCGCTGTTCTCAGTTTTCATACTGTCGGTTCAATGCCTTAACGTTGAGTATCTACAAAGTCAGCACCTTGCAGCCAATGTAGATTTAGGCGTAAAAACTGCAACCTTCCGAGGTTGGAGCTGTGGACTTGACTGGGTGGGTTAGGAAGATACGGAGGGTTAGGCAAACACGTCCTCTAATCTGATCTCTGTTTCTGATGAATGAACAAGAGCTCTATCATGGGGTTTACACCTCACTTGTCATAATACCACAAGTCGCTCCACTAATCTTTCTAATTTCTCCGAATGCTGAGAATTGTTAGAAGATTGAGATCTAGGAATGGAGTTAACAAGAGGCTTAAAATGCACCATTCTTCTTTCAGCCAATCAGATGCCTTCTCGCTCAGGGGGGCCCCAGGAGAAAACAGGAGGAGGGGGCGGGGTACAGCGTCATTCGTTGGGACAGCTTCATTAGACCAGAGGGGATTAAGAGACGGATAATTAGAGGTGTGGGTATTGGACTTGTTTGTCTGGTAATTGTTTCGTGATATTCATCCGCCGCCATGTTGGCTTTAAAAGATGTGATTGTTCAGACCAGATTTCATGGAATGGGATTTTCATCTGGGGTTGGCTCAATATTATTGAAACTGCCGTCACATTAGACACCATTAAACCGAGGTAGATACGTAATGATTTACAGTGGTTCTTCTTCATTGTAAAAAGATCTGGTGTAAGATGCTAAGTGGGCAGCTTTGTTCGAGAATGTACAATAAACTACCTTTATAACGAACGCGCTTGCAACGAACCGATGAATATATCGAACTATTTCCTGGGATGGTGTAATCCCAGGAAATAGTTCGATATATTCAACGGTTCAGCCGCTGGCGATTGTACTCGAATTAGCTGCCACCTAAAAAACCCAAATATACTTCGATTAAAAAACTGGTAGATACCTTGAGATACATGGACTTACCTACGCTCTCGGGGGGAGGGGGGGGGGAAGAAAGCATTAATTTGACGGCACTTCCCCGTCGTGGGCATCGCCATAAACAATTTCGGTTTATAATACAACCTTAACTAATTTGTCAATTAATTCAATTTCCCTAAAATATTAATGATTTACGTGAACTAATGCTATTAAAGAGATCCTTCATTGATGTTGATTGGACATATTGATCCCTTGTGATGGAAATATCAATACAGTCAAGCAGGACATGCTTGACCGTGATTCTCTCATCACAAGGGACACACAATGGAGGATCCTCACCTTTCAATTAATATTCATGCGTTTATCTGTTGTGGCCAGTACGACATCGTCGCATGATGACCTCTTGAAATGTGGACTGGCAACCCAGGCAGATGTGACCGATGGCTGGTTTAATGTCATGTAACCTAGTCATACCTACTTGGGTGTCCCGCTTCTTTTGTTTTAGACCATGAATGTAAGATCTAATCATAGGTTTATAGGATCAAGCAAAACAGCATACCGCCATGAATATTGGGAAGCAACGTGTATGCAGCATGCTTGAATAATAAACGAGCCTTCGACACGTTCTGACACAGAGGACTTCGACACGTTCTGACACAGAGGACTTCGACACGTTCTGACACAGAGGACTTCGACACGTTCTGACACAGAGGACTGTTTTTAACGTCACACCAACTCAGGATCTCAGGACTCTCACGGAAGCTTCTATTCGATGCCTATACACATCTAACAAGCTCAGTCGCAGTGAATGGAACCCAGTCAAGATCATTCCCAATACAACAAGGGGTACGACAAGGAGGAGTCCTATCCACAACCCTCTACCTCATATTTATATAGACGAACTCCTTGGTCAACTCGAATCTTCAAACTGTGGTGTCAATGTCATGGATCTGAGTCATGATAATCCTACCGACGTCACCTTGTTAGCCATATCCCCAAGTGCCCTCCAGTCAACGCTAGATATTGTCTCTAAATATGCTAGCAAGTGAAGATATGAACTCAATCCTTCAAAGTGTCATGTGATCGTCTTTGGCCCTAAAGCTGGATCTTCTACAGTAGAATGGCACATCACTGGCGAAAATGTGTCCACAATATCCTTTACACTCCACTTAGGGATGCAAGTCATCAATCACCTGAAAATGATGGCTCTGTGACTCACTCCTTCAAGAAAGCTAAAGCCTGCTTCCATGCTCTGATAGAATTGGATTGAAACCCAAAGGAGTAAACTCGTTGAAATCTGGAATCACAAGACCACATTGCCGCATATTGTATGGACTTGGACTCAACTTTCCCGACAAAATATCAGACACCTTTCTTCAACATGACATTACATGGGAAAAAACACTGCAAGGATTCCACCTCCGGACGAGAATGTGTTGAGCATGATAAACTGGCTACCAATCATAGAGGATATACACAAAAGACAAATGATGTTCTTCCATAGACTCTTCTCACTCCCAGAAGACATGCAGCAGAATAGTGAGCACGCACAGACAGTGATGAAGACTTCCGGCGCTTGAAAATGCTATAGCAAGTTCCTGGACCTACAACGTCTACGTCGACGACGACGAATCGCCGTTCGGCTTCTGCATGTGTGTAAGGGACAAAGCGGATCTCCGCACCGGGAACATTGACCACTCTATCCCGGTGTGCGTTCTGTGATGTGTTTACGTGTACCATTTAGACCATTATTTCCCAACCATAATAAACATGGCTGTCGTTGTTGTCTTCAATTCTACCGCTGACTTCTGTTTTCCGTCTGTTGTCCACCATCCCGATCTACCATCCGAGGCCTTGGTGATGAATTATCACAAGTCGTTTCTTAATTCGTGATATTGTTCTTGGTTCATAAGTGAGTTGGTTTCAGATTTCGTAAGTTTAGTTAAAGTAAGGTCCACCTCTGACCTTACTAACTGCCATGGTGGAGAAGAGAAAAGATGGGCTGGGGCTATATTTTTAAGAGTTATGTTAACTGCAGAAATATTCTTATTCCAAGTGGTGGAATAAGTGATGATTTTTCTTTATAGAGTTCTTTATACAGAGGATGAAAAACACAGTTAGATGCAGGATTTGATTCAGTTGAAAAGGGTAATTTAAAGCGGCGAAGTTTAAGGGACGGCTCATCAGCCTCCACATATAAATTCTGAATCGGTGAAGTTATAAAGTCTCCAAGGCAGTGCTTGAGGCCTTCGTGAGGAATAGAATTAAGTATTTTTAAATTGCAATTACAAGCTCCGCTATAATGTTGCCTAAAGAAAAGATAAATTTGCCCTAAAAATAGCGTTAATATATGTTATTTTTGAAAATATAGGCATTGAAGTTTTCTAATTGTCAAACATAGTGATCATTTGAACTTGTCAAATTTGTATTTTGTGCAAAGAAAACATCAGATGGCACTATTGTACGTGGTCAGATGGCACTGTTAAGTGATCAGGTAGCACTATTAAGTCAGATGGCACTATGAAGTGGTCGGATGGCACAATTAAGTGGTAATATCAAGTGGTCAGATCGCTCAATTAAGTGATCAGGTCGCACTATTAGCCAATATACGTTAGTGGTTTTCCACTAAGTCCTATTTTCACAGTTACCTCCCTTTGAAAATATCCAATATGGCGTCGAGAAGTGTCAAAGCAATGTGAACAATAATATATTATTGCTCTAATCAAATAACGCCGTGGCATGATTGCATGATATCCCTTGTAATGGACAGGTTATTGTCTCGGTTCACATGAGTGACATAGTTGAAAAAACGCTGGCATCCTTTCCGAAGTTTCTGTCGGAAGGGCTCCTCGGAGGCAGCCAGACTCGATCATCCAAACATGACATTCCCCCGGGTCTACGCCAGTTAATTGCGGCCACATTGAGTGCACGGTCAAAGAGCGTAAGTGTGACACACTTTGTTAGTTATAACATATCCCAGCATGCACTCTAAGCTAGGAAAGAGTTCTTTACGTACCCGCAGCCTATTTCATAAGGTACTTTTCATTACTTGTATATCTTTGTATTTATTTGAAAAAAATAATTGGGGGGGTACGTAAGGAACTCTTACCCTACGCTATGTGTTTGATGATGTAAATTATTTACGAAATATGTACAAATAAATAAATAAATATTGACAAATAAATCCTTTATCGAAAACCATGCCTGTAATAATTAAATGCAACATACATCTCATGATAATAATGATTAACCAGAAGCCACAAACATGTACCATAATAATCTTATTATGAGTAAATCGCTTAAAACGTAGGAAGATGAGCGGGTTATTAACGTGGCTGAGCAAGGTTATGTCTGAATGAGGAATCATTAAACGAAACAGGATTTAAAACGTATAAATACTTCAGTCAATCTTGGTGCATATTTCTGTCCGACTGAAATGTTCTTACATCTATATCCAATTAAATACCACCCCAGAAGGTTCCTATTCATCATAGTTAAAGGGGCACTGATCCAGAGCAATGTTCGTAGACTGGTTGTTGCTTTTGTTATTGTTTTTCTCCACCTGTGAATACGCAGATGATATCCCAGATTTCTTGACTGGTTAGTTACCTCTGCTGCGCCACCCTTGTGCACAAATGATAGTATAAGTATAGACTGATCAACAAAGATGAAATCTTTTTTACTCGATAATATTTCCATCTTCATTATTATAATAACAAATGAAAACAGTTTGAAGTTTAACCATCTGCCGGTGGTAAAAAAAGTTAGGACTGAAAAATAACGAATGTACGTCTTTATATTTTGTCATATCCTAATTAGTTTTTTATCATATTTGTATGCATTTTGAAACTTAATAAAATGCACAGGATTAGCTTATACTTAGTGAATTACATGACTGTAATATCTAAAGATTTTATAGACTGCCAACATGAATCATATTTCACACACACACACACCTAAGTGCGACCTAGTGTATGTTGTCTGTCTCATTACACTTAATGGCAAAAACAAATGATTCTGTTGAATGCTATAACAAATGAATAAAACAAAATGCAAATATTAAAATTAAAACAGACTAAAGTTATAGCAACAATATCAGGCTATTACCATTTTCAGGGAATGTATCCATCAATATCCACATAAAGGAATGATATGCCATTCATCTGCAGCTGACAAAGAATCCTGTTCCATGTCATGTGTCTTTTAACAGTCTGATATGAGGTAAAGTGATCTGTTGTTTCACATCTCATTGTCTCATTGGTCACCCAAGATAGTACACCTGGCAACTAATTGCATGATGTCCGCCATTCTTTAAAAAGGTAATTTAGTTAGTCAATAATGAGCAATCAATCAATGTATTGGTGGTTAATCCTTTGAAGGAAGGGCGTTGTTTTTTACACAGACACTTTACGACAGGGGACAGGGGGTATTCAGTATAGATTAGTAAATCCACATACATAAACACTACCTTTTGACAAATCCGTTGTGCAAGATAAAAACAATTAATCAATCAGTGTGTTATTGGTTAATCCTTTGGTCGATGTTATTCAGCACTTCCATGCACATATTACATAAGATGTAATACATTTGCCACATCAGACCTCAATGTATAATAATGAGTATTTACTCCAGACACAAGAAATGCCAAATGGGAACCTTTGACAGGTAATCTGAGTGGTGTTCCCACTAATTATACCTGTTATGAATTCATTAACTGACCATCAAGTGAATGATGACAAATAACATGTGTAGATTTACCACCAAACACGCGTTACAGCAAGAGAGTAGTAATCGCTGGATTGCATGCAAGTTTGATTGCCTGAAAAAATTCTTATGGGCCGACACTGTTTTGAGGATACGAATGGAACTTCATTGTTGCATAAGAAATACATATAAGCATTTGCTGTTAACCTATGAACCTAAGTAAATTTGAAGATTTTTTTAGCAGTGGCAAAGTGGGGTTGTTTAGTTTACGGATTCAAATACTAGTACATCAAATGTGTGTGTTGTAATATCATATCATAGGTGATAAACATCATATTTTTATATGACAGGATAAAATATCGAGTTAAAAGACACAGAAATAGGATCAAATTGGATCAGTCATTTTACCATCCAAGCATTAGAAAATCTGAAAAAGACTACACTGCTGGGATACTTTATTACAATAAGACAAGAAGTACCGGGGATATTTTCAAATAGTGGCATCTGATGGGCATCCACCCTTCCTAATGCCCTACTGTTTAGGTTAAAGACATTCTGCCAAGGTGGACAGTAGCCCAGTCTCCGTATCCGTCACAGTTGAGGGAGCAGGTACTCACCAGTCTGCAGCTTGGCTTTGTAATTAGACTGTTGGCTAGAGTACTAGAAGCATTAATCGCTCTGGATCAGTGCCCCTTTAAAGCATGCCCACTTGTAAATCATACAGTCCCTTCCCCCACTCTGAACATTATCTCTGTCACAAGCGTTCGGTCTGACTTGGCAAAGGCTCTCAAAAGCAAATCAAACCGAACAGATGTATCTTGAATTGTGTTTCAATCCATAAAATCGTATTATATCTGCCTAAAAACCACATTGTGATGTTACAATACATCACATGTAAAGATAGCTGGTGAAGCCCTTTTCCCTGTCCATTCCCAACATAGCCTCAATCAAAAGTGTTTAGTCTCTGATCAGTCCTACTTGGCCTGGGTTCTCTTTGTGAACATTTAGAAATTAGAGGAACAAAAATTTGATGTTCAGCTAGCTTGGCCTGTTTTTGTAGTGGGCTGTTGGAGCAGAGTTGGGGCGATGCATGCCTTCCTGTCCTCCTTGGAAATTGTCTGACCGAAGGTACAGAACATATACCCACCAAGGTCAGGTACGAGGCCCGGTACGAGTTTTCCAACAATACTCCCAGGAATGTTTGCTAGGCCTACTGTTGGCCAGGCTCACTCGGGTTCTAGGTAGAAGATATACCCGCCTGGTGGTGGCCTTCTGGCGAACCCTCTACAGGTGTATGTTCCTTCAGGTATCTGTATGGCCTCTCTCAATACTTCCCTCGGAAAGAAGCCCGGGCTCTATGGACATCCTGGCGGTAGTAGGGCTTCCCATTTGGGAAACACAAATTCTACATGTCGATCCTCTTTCTTTTCCGAAATGGGCGAGTAGCGGACTTTGCCAAGCCTACTCAGAAATGGCCCACCAACCAACCATAGCTTTTCTATTCCACTGTTGTCTCACATAGTTTCTTGTAGCTTGTAGCCATATACTGGAATAGTAGCAGCAACTGTCAGTTCTTCCCACTGTACTTCCCTACTGCAAACCTTTTTCATGCATAGATGCACTCCCGGAACATCTGTAGCTTTTCTGTGTTTGTTGCAATGGCGATGCTGCCACTTCCATATACTTTGGCCCGCTTTAGGTTGGCAATGGGGCAAATATTTCTCCGTCCAGGTGGTGGGTCTGCTTTCCCAGCTAGCTGCTGGGAGATATAAGAACTTTTCTCGCATGTGCAATTGTCTACCAAATTGTCGGGGGTCTTGAATTCTTCTGGAACCTCTAGCGGGAGTCGCTTCGGGGGTGTATAGTCTATATCTTTGTTTTTACAGAGAGCGCATTTCTTGCTGCAAACGCAGTGGTTTGTGGCGCCGCACTTGCAAGTAGAGTTGTCTTGGTCGAACATGGCAGGTACTTGGGGTATAGCAGGGAGGCAGTCAGTGCATTGGTAGTGTCTGTCCTTTGTTTCTGGGCAGTCGGCGAGAACGATTCGGAGTTTGCCTGCTGCAAGTTGAAGTTGGTTAGGGTATATGTAAACAAAATCTACTATTTTGCCCGTTTTCTACGAATTGGCTAAAGCACAGTAAATATAGTTCAAGATACTGTCTATGAATCGGATATCTCTAATAGAATGTGTGTCCCGATTGCTCTTGATTTCTTTCTCTTTGTCGGAAAGGAATAGATGGGGACACTTTTCTAGCAGGGTCTCGAAGACCATTGTCCAGCTTGGCCCCGTTTGTGTTTCAGAACTTGGGTCTGTTTGTGCTTCTGTGTCACAGTGTGTGTGTTTGTATCTCAGAGTCTATATTGCCTTGGATTTTTCCCCCACTACTATACTACTCAGTTTACGTCCATAGATTATATAATATAATAACATATTATAATAAATAAAAAATACTTTTTTATTTATACAATATTTTTATTAAAACATTGTTACAACTGTCACAGGACATTTTCAGTCGCAGAAAAAGCATACATGTACCCCAAGGAAGATTCTCTTCAAAGAATTGAAAACCTCTACAGGTTTGGCTAAGTTTCAGTACTGTGTCTCAATTTGTATGCTGACTGGAGTCTTTTGAGATGATCTTGTATCCTTTCGAGTACAATCTTCTCAAGAATCTTGGGTAGGAATGCCAGATTTGAGATAGGGTGGAAGTTGTTCAATACCTTGGTATCCAAAGATGCCTCTTTGAGGTGCTTGTTTCAATACAGGAGGGACATGACCGGTCTCAACCAAACAGAGCTTGTTTAAATACAGGAGGACATGACCGGTCTCAACCAAACAGTGCTTGTTTAAATACAGGAGGGACATGACGGGTCTCAACCAAACAGAGCTTGTTTAAATACAGGAGGGACATGACCGGTCTCAACCAAACAGTGCTTGTTTAAATACAGGAGGGACATGACCGGTCTCAACCAAACAGTGCTTGTTTAAATACAGGAGGGACATGACCGGTCTCAACCAAACAGTGCTTGTTTAAATACAGGAGGGACATGACCGGTCTCAACCAAACAGTGCTTGTTTAAATACAGGAGGGACATGACCGGTCTCAACCAAACAGTGCTTGTTTAGATACAGGAGGAACATGACCGGTCTCAACCAAACAGTGCTTGTTTAAATACAGGAGGGACATGACCGGTCTCAACCAAACAGTGCTTGTTTAAATACAGGAGGGACATGACCGGTCTCAACCAAACAGTGCTTGTTTAAATACAGGAGGGACATGACCGGTCTCAACCAAACAGTGCTTGTTTAAATACAGGAGGGACATGACCGGTCTCAACCAAACAGTGCTTGTTTAGATACAGGAGGGACATGACCGGTCTCAACCAAACAGTGCTTGTTTAAATACAGGAGGGACATGACCGGTCTCAACCAAACAGAGCTTGTTTAACCCCCTGGATGCCACGGGGACATATATGTCCTTCCCCTTCAACCCTCAATTTGAAGTCCAATAAACATCAAAATATCCCACGCACACAAATACACTTCATAGTTTTGAATTCTGCGGGAAATTTCCTGTTTCTTGATACCATCCACTATTATTTTAGACAAAGCTCAAGTGCTGAAAATGACCTGTCAAAATAGGCTTCATCGAAAATGTCGCCATTTTTGACACAGTACGAAATCGCGATTCACAGCGTTATTTGCTGTATGTTTTGAAATGTGAAAACCGGACAATTCCTGGGAGTACTGAATTTCAAAAATAACGTATTCATGATCACTGATATCCGTTTTGCATGAAATCGCTAATTATAATTCTGAAACGTTGCCGATGAATCTAGAATCTGTTGGGATGTTTTCGAAAATGCACTTACACGAACGCCGTAGAGCGCTTTCCGCCATATTGGATAGTGTTTACAAAATCACGTTTCGCGAAAGGCCGGTATTGAGACGCCTATTACATCACGTATATTTCATATTCAGCTTCGAAAAATGCATCACTGAATTCCCCATACATTTTAGATACTGGGTGTGAAAACGAACGCTGTGCTCGAAAGACTGCGCTGGTTCGAAATGTAAACAAAGACAAATTCTGATTTTACACTGCGTAGCATTTTCTGAAATTTTCCAACATTCATCTGTCTATTCATAGCTTGCAATGGCTCAATACCTTTTGAATATGCATGGAACGAGTATCGTAGTAAGAAATAGGAAATTATAAATAGATACAATGCAATGATTTGATAATTCATAAGAAATTGTCAAAGTTTCCGTGCAGCGTGACGCCATGACTGACGCAAAATCACGCAGAACGACAACTGTAATTATCAGCATTTTTGGCTTCTTCCCTTACTTACAGTGAAAACGATAGAAACATATAACAATACACAGTTAGTCAGAATCATTCTGATTACTTACATCTCATATTTATGTACAAACGATCCCTGAATCAATGGAAGGGTCCTCGCAAAATCCTGTGTATCCTTGTCAGCAAAGCCGCCATTTTGTAAGAAATTTCTTTGAGGTGAAGGTCGGTTGTAAACACAATCACCCAATCCTTCCGATTACACTGTCAGTATTATGATGTATATTTTGCGGATAGTTCAGATACTTTTTCATGAAACTGACCTCAGTATCTACATTTAGCCTTGTCCAATATCATATCATACTTGCATATAGGGTTTACGGTATTTTATTCTTTGAAAGTTTTTGATTGTTTAAATAATATTTACATAAAAATAGACACATTTAGTGCAGTACACCAAATTCTAAACCTTTACACAAGTGTTAGAAGATCAAACGTAGCCATAACTGCAATTACTTTAGTTCCTATGATGTACAATATTCAATGCATTTGAACTAATATTGCAGTTTCACATGAACAGGTTAATGAACGGCGATTTGATTAAACCTTATAAGTAAAACTGATAATATTTAATGAAAATGATTTACCGTATATGACCGTCTATAAGCCGACCCCATGGATAAGCCGACCCCCAAACTTGACCCTCGAAATCAGTGTCAAATTCATATCTCTCATGGATAGGCCGACCCCCCTCGATGGGTCGCGGCCAACAGACACCAGAGTACCCAGTAAGTATGTTCCATCAACGACGAGACACCATTACGAGAATATTACATAATAAAGATTACCGGTGTTTGTTTACCTTTTTTTAACGATCACTGCTTGCATCAACAACGAGACGCCATTTGGAAAGTGGATATACAGCGTAAGTGTTGGTGAGAATATTACATATCTTTTTTGCATCTTCCATTGCATACGTATGAAGAGAAATAGCTACATAATCCTAAATAAAGAAAATTCCTATCCTAAACGAAATATTCGGGTGTTGTGAAATGTTATTTTTCATTTACGTTAAATTGATGCCAAACAGGTGCGCGTGTTGCGCATGATAAGATACAGTCAAACTGTCTAATTGTTGATATATTCAGGACACTATTTAAAATGGAAAAAACAGTCATTTTATGTTTTGTCTAAAGAGTGTTAATTCTGACAAAGAAGCCGAGACCTTTCACACAATTAATGGAAATTAGGTGAGATATATACTAATCAGCATACCAATGTCGTCTTTTTCCGATGTGGCAAAATGCATAAAACAAGCAATGATGTCAACTAAAATGTTGTATTATTTTCAGCAATTTCATTACATTTGAAGATATGGCTAGTATTCTGGTAATAACGATGCAAAATTAGTCAAAATACATCTACACAAACAGGAAAATATGGGAATCTAAGAACTAACATTTTTCCTTATCCTGACTCATGCTATTTGCTTGTCTTCTTCTTCTTGCGAACACAGTGGAACACTTGTATCTCCCAATTGAAGTTCCCTTCAATGTAAAATCACTAATTAGTACTCCCGAGTTATCTGTCCCCTCAAAAGCGCGGGAACGAGGGCGCCACCTCCTGCCATGTGCCTCACTCTCTCCTTCTTCGCCCAGTGAACAGGACGTGAGAGCGCCTGTGTCTCCCTACACACTATATCCTTTATTTATATTTAGTTGTTTACCTCTATAATCTTCTATAGAGGTGTAACTAGTATCCTTATACAACATGCATTGATATTTATTCGTGTTTCTGCTGCTTTATTCACGGTCCGCCGTGTTTGCTCAGTAGATTGCGTTAATTAAAATCTGCACTGTTTGTAAATTACGTTTCTCTGCTGCCGATCCGCATTTAATATGCCCTAGTTGTACTACGCCATGCTCTACTGTTTCATGTTGCAATTTGTGTATTATTCTACCTTTGATAAATAATTATATTGCGTCTTGAGACGTGCAGCAGATAGATCTCGGAAACAGTCTTCAGTCATGGCTCATAGATCAGAGTCAGATATACCCTGTCAACTGTTGGCGGACGACCCTCTACCGTCTGGTGTTTCGCTTGAGTTACCTTCGGGGGAAAAGCGTGGGACGCAGTCCGCTATGTCCAAGAAGCGACCTGCATCCCAGGACATCCCGTCGTCCCAGTCTAAGACCAGGAGAGCTTCTACGTTGTCACAACGTACGCTCCGCACCCCTAGGACTACAGCTTCGTCGAAAGTGAATCCTACGAAGACTACAAAAAACTTTTCATCTGACATTCTTCCTGTTTCAGAATTGTGTTTATATGATGACGATATACCGATTATCATTCCAGATGTACGGCATAAGAAGCGACCAGTATCGGCTACCGTCACTTCAGCGCAGATCAACACGCAGCCAGAGATGCCTACGCTGACGGCAGAGATTCTACCTGAGGGTCCCGTCGCTACCATAGAGAGGGCAGCGTCAACATCAGCGCAGACCGTCCCAGACGACCTGGTCAACCAGATTATGATGCTGATGGAAGACCGATATGGTTTACAGAGGCCTCAGAGCCGCGGGCCCCAGAGCCCAACCCATTAAAGTCATGTAGGGCCCAAGAGCCCGCTATGACTTCGCGTAGGGCCCCAGAGCCCACAAACGCGCCTCCACGAAGGGCAACCCAGCCCGTATCGAAGCCTTCGCGAAGGACGTCCGAGTCCGCCTCCACGAAGGACCTAGATCCTCACCATTCGCGAAAGGCTTCACGGAGGAGGAGTGCTTCACCGAGCTCAGACCCTGAAGAACACAGAGGTCGTTCGCGAAGCAAGCTCCTATCTAATGAGTCGGACTCAGACTCGCTACCTTCACGGGTAAGGCCTTCATGCCAAGGAAGCTCCACGAAGGTCTCCTTATAGAAGCCACTCATCAGTCCGTTCAAGACATCTTCGTCCTATAGTTGTCGAGGGATTCATTAGGACCTTAGCGAAACTAAAGGTCACCCCACAAGCACAGTTCGTCGGGTTATTCACCACGTCGATCCCCTCGCCGATTTACACACAAGTATCCAGCGAAGCAGAGACATCGCAGTACTTGTCTATCAACTGTATGCCACATGCCGTCTACAAGCGTTCGCGAAGGCATTCGCACAGGCTATTTACAACGCAGAACGTCGCTGTATTATTTTATCAACAGAACGTTATATAGTTACGCGAAGTACTATTTTACAGATGAAGAGCCTAATTAAGGATCTCCAGGCCGACATCAAGGGCATCAACGACGTTTCGCAGATCTTCACAGGAATCACCATTTCCGTATATATTGCTAGGTATGCAATCCCCGAGTACGATACGATTATCTACATGCAAGACGCCATACAGTCACACCAAGTTGACCATTACGCAGATCTGCAGACAATTCAATAACGGAATTGAGCAGCAGCCTTGTTACAGCGAGTTAAACACATAATCGTCAACGATTTCCTGAGAAGAAATATGTACAACAAGTTCAGCATTAATTCTTCAATTATGACGCTACATTGATGTATGCAGTCTACAAGCTGACAACTTGCAAGTTTTATTGAGCCTATATATAAGGAAGTCGGCATTATCTTCAAGACTGAATTTACATTCACAGCAGCCAGGAAAATAACCTACCCAGCATTAATATTACAGGGCGTGGTAATTCGCGCCAAAAGATTCGCGCGTTTACCATTAACCCTCGAAACACGTGGTCACTCGTGTAACTTTGGGAAGCTACGGACAAGACCGACGATTGATCTAATATCAACGACGGCACTAAATTATACAAGGTTCCTTTTCCTGCTACACCGGTGACATCACAGCACGGGTACACTACAGAATCAAAATGCCTTGTTCTGATTGGACCGCGATAGACAACGCCCTACGCAGAGGTCGATCATAGTTCACAGTTCAAGACATAGGTTGCAAGTGACAACAACATATCAGTGAACGAGCAAAGCCTCCATACAGTCCAGTTAATCTGAACCTTCATGATTGGGCTGCCTTCATGAGGTTAGAGACCTCCCCTGTCAAGTAAGGACGAGGGCACGGCAGTCAGGCGATTTTTTACATAAAGTTCAACGATGGCAGTCACCCCTGGTTGTGCACCTACATCGTCAAGGACTTCGCAGCGAGTTTACCTCGACGACGGGATACAAGTGGATCCAGATCCACAGCGTCTCAGACTACAGTTCAATTTCATCATCTAGCTACTAACACAACTAGGATGGTGAAAATCTACTTAAGTCGGACCTAGAACCTATGCAAGATCTGCAATTTCTAGGTATTTGATTTGTAACGGCGCAGAATCGTATAATTGTACCGGAGGACCATGGATCAAGATCCAACAGTCAATCCCACAAGCCTTACTCTCTCTGCTACCAGTACGACAGTGGCAGAGCCTGTTGGGGTTACTCACTTCAGCTCAAGACATGACAGTCAGAGGCAGACTACAATTACTTCCGTTACAAGTCATCATCGACGACTCTCTACTGTTCAGTTTACCGGATCACGTCAAACCTCACCTACTATGGTGGACCAAGAGATCGAATGTTTGCGTAGGCGTCTCTTTAATAGAGCCGGAATCGAAAACACATCTCTACGTAGACGTGTCACTACAAGGTTGGGGAGCCCATCTCGCCAACAGGACGGCATCAGGGCTATGGAGCAATCAAGAGAGCAAATTACACATAAATTTGCTAGAGATGCAAGCAGTGATAAACACCATAATGCACTGGAGCAACTTACTACAGAATGCTCAGTTGATGATTCACACAGACAATTCAACAGTGGCGTTTTATGTGAACAAACTAAGCTCAACCAGGTCCCCGAACCTATTGACTTTATGTTTTCAATTGTTCGATTTAATCGACAATCTCAACATACTTGTCAGAGCATGTCACATTCCAGGAGCAAAGAATGTAATAGCAGACGCTCTCTCTCGGCCACACCTACCATCGCCGACAGAATGGATGCTCCATACAGAGATATTCACTCAAATTATCAAGGAAATAGGAACTCCATTAATAGACCTATTTGCCACTCGATTCAACAAACAACTGACAACATTCGTATCACCAGTTCCAGACCCACAAGCATGGGCAACGGACGCACTAAGCATATCATGGGAAGGATTCAACGCGTACGCTTTTCCGCCACCAGCGTTAATCCCACAAGTCTTACTCAAAATCAGTCAAACGCAGAGCCTCCATCTGAATTTGGTCGCGCCCTACTGACCAGCGAGAATGTGGTTTCCAACTCTTATTCAAGGAATCGGACAACCAATACTACATGTTCCAGAGTGCTCGAATCTATTAATACATCCGCACACCAAACAAGCGCACGGAAAGCCAGAAATATTCCAACTTCACGTATGGATTGTATCAAGCGTGTCTGCGTAACTCAACTCGCAACTTATACGATGACAAATGGCACAGTTTTGTCAATTATGCCGCAAGCTAGATATGCTACTCATCCTCAAGTGGCTGTCTACTTATGTTATCTACGTCAGACTAAGAATCTAAAAGGCTCAACTTTGTCCACCTATCTTGCAGCAATAAGCTCTGTCATAACTATGAGAACGGGCGTCAAGTTAATCAAACCCCAGAGTTACTCGCCTTGCTACGAGCATTCCGATTGGAGGATTAAAAACGGAAGTTTCACGCTCCAGCTTGGGATCTGAATATAGTGCTCCAACACCTCACAAGTGAGGCTTATGAACCGTTAGAATCTACATCGTTGAATCTCTGACTCAGATAACCTCGTTCCTGTTATCTCTAGCTACGGCTGCCAGGATGTCAGAGATTCACGCATTGGATTACGAGAGATCACGCTTTGATGATATACTTGGACCTCATGATACGATGGATCTATCACTATGCCCAGTAAGAGCACTGAAAATATATCTCCACCGATCCAAACAGAGGAGGGCAAAATTCAAGAGATTATTTTTCCTCTATCAACAGCTACGCAGACTGAAGTCTCACGTACTACTATCTCCATTTGGATCAGAACTGTGATACTACGTGCCTACAGGACTGCAGGACTCGACCCTCCAAGAGCTTCTAATCCTCATGATATAAGAGCTCTAGCATCTACACTTGCTCTACACGGCAACTGCTCTTTGAATACCATAATGGAGGGTTGTTTCTGGAGATCCGATATGGTGTTTGCCAACCACTATCTGAGAGATATCACCACCGAGGACGTCTCAGGTATCCACCATTTCGGTCCCATGGTCCTCGCACAGCAGTTGACAGTTCCTCAGAGAAGATAAGTCAATCTTACAGATTTCTACTTTTCTTATAACAGTACTAAATAGCTACATGCTATATATATTTTGCTTAAGTTCTTTTATTATCTTAAGCTCAGTACTATGGTTGTTATATCATACAATATATTAGCTAACAACTCTACAGAGTTTGCTATTATATATTTAGCTTAAGTTTAATCATATCTTAAGCTCAGTATTATGGTAACATTATAAATGTATTAGCTAACAAACTCTACGGAGTTTTTGCTATTATATATGTAGCTTAAGTTAATTATATCTTAAGCACAGTACTATACTCATATCATAAAAATATATTATCTAACAAACTCTACGGAGTTTTTGCTATTATATATGTAGCTTAAGTTTATTCATATCTTAAGCTCAGTACTATGTTTATATCATAAAAGTATATTAGCTAACAAACTCTAAGGAGTTTTTGCTATTATACATTTAGCTTAAGTTTAATCATATCTTAAGTTCAGTACTATGGTTATATCATAAAAGTATATTAGCTAACAAACTCTACGGAGTTTTTGCTATTATATATGTAGCTTAAGTTTATTCATATCTTAAGCTCAGTACTATGTTTATATCATAAAAGTATATTAGCTAACAAACTCTAAGGAGTTTATGCTATCATATTAACAAGCTTAAGTCTATTAGTCTTAAGCATTGTATTCATGTTGTATATACTTTTATCATAATATTTATATTGTAATAACCCATATATGGCAGCTGATAAGTTAGCAGCAGGAATTCATCAATTCAGTGCCTTTATGAAGTTCCCATAAGGGTTATTACAGTCATTACAGTACAAATCACTAATTATCTAAATCCAAAGTATTCTGTATTCCCACCTCCGTTTCCGTCGGATTCTACAAGCAAATAGCATGAGTCAGGATAAGGAAAAATATGTAATTTTCTGAATAAAATTGATAATTTTTTCTTATCCTGACTCATGCTTATTTGCTTGTCTTCTTCTTCTGGCGAACCTAGTGGAACACTGATATCTCCCAATTGAAGTTCCCTTCAATAAAAGAAATCACTCATTAGTACTCACCACGAGTTACCTCCCTTTCCCCAAGCGCGGGAACGAGGCCGCCACCCAAGCCCATGTGCTTCACTCTCTCCTTCTTCGCCCAGTGAGCTGGACGTGAGAGCACCTGTGTCTCCCAACACACTATATCCTTAATTATATTTAGTTAAGTTCCTCTTATACGTTAGTATAGAGGTAGTACTAGTATAATTATTCAATTTGCATTGATTATTAATTGTGTTTCTGCTGTTTTATTCACGATTATCTCGTCGTGGTTTGTTCAGTAGGCTACATTAATGAAAATTTGCACAGAATGTAAACTTCACGTTATTCTGATACCGATCCACATTTAAAATGCCCTAGTTGCATTACTCCATGTTCCTTTGATTCTCAAGTAAATTTTGTATCAATTTACCTATCTCTGCCTTTGACAAATATTTATGTTCCGTTTACAGACGGAAGGCAGATAAATCACGTAAACAGAATTCAAACATGGCTAATAGATCGCATATTAATGTTTCATGTCAACTGTTGACTGAGGACACGCCACCGGCTGGTGGCATGCCTGAGTTTCCCTCGCGGATAATAAGCGGGGACGAGTCCGCTATGTCCAAGAAGCGACCTGCATCTCAAGAGCTGCCGTCTTCTCAGTCCAAGTCGAGGAAACCATCCATATCATCTCGTACTTTGCGTACACCAAGATCTACACCTTCATCTAAAGGGAAGTCAACAAAATCTAATAATTTTGCCTCTGATATCTTACCAGTTACAGAATTAGCATTATATGATGATGATATGCCTATTATCATTCCAGAAGTTCGTCACAAGAAACGGCCCGCTTTCTGCGACTGTCACCTCAGCAGATGAACACACAACAGGAGATGCCAACTCTATCACCAGAAATTTTATCTGAGGGTCCCGTCCACCTCTGCAGAGAGACATCCTCTTCAACGCAGACCGCTTCCAGACGACTTGATCAACCAGATAATGAGGGTGATGGAAGACCGCTTACTGCTTACAGAGGCCTCAGGCCCACAGGGCCTCAGAGCCCACCCCATATCAAGTCATACAGGGCCTCAGAGCCCGCCTTCGCAGCGTAGGGCCTCTGAGCCCATAGACGCTGCGCCTCATGAAGGGCAACCCTGCCTGGAGTGAGCTCTTTGCATAAGGTATCCCAGGCCGCCTCCGCGAAGGAGCTAGAGCCGCACCTATTGCAAGAGGCTTCAGCGGAGAAGGAGCGCTTAGCCGGAGCAGCAGCACCTTGTCATGCACGGCGGGCGCCCGGGCGAAGCAAGCGCATATGTCAGATCGGACACTGAATCCATACATTCGCGTAGGGACGCTAAGGCTAAGTGGTTCTACATCGCCTAGAAGACGTTCGGCAGTAGCCCTCAACGCTTCGAGAAGTCCATTAACGTCTGCGGCCATCACCGCTCACGTGAGATCACAGTCTCCGGCCAAGGATGTCTTCTCAAGGTCTACATACACTAGCCACTCTTCAGTCCGTTCTCCTCAGTCCTCACATAGATCTTCTTACAGATCTAGGACTCCGACATACAACCATCCATCAGAGGAGGATGATGGTATTGTTTTCTCAGAAGCTGAGATAAGATATTGGATGGTAAACGAATTACAACTGGCCTCTCCCTCTAAGAACGAGGATACAGCCCAAACTTACCTCATGAAAGATGATGATGTAGATCATATCACCGTGCCTCCTATGGATCCTATCGCAGCCGTTCCTGCTAATCTGGATACTACTTACGCCAAATCTACTAAAAACCTACCTACCCATTTACCATTCTTCAATGCCAAGAATTTTTATGGACATAATATGGAGCCCTTTTTCAAGACTCAGGAGATTGATGAGAACTTTCAACTTATCAGTGATTCCAAGTCCAGAACTTATAGGATTGATGATCGCAAGATGGCCCAGTTAGATACCATTTCCAGGAGGATGTTTTTCGGACTTAATAGGTCTAGGACTATTAACGAAACTCTCATCACCAAGTTCAAGAACTCTCTACGGATGAGGAGAGTAGGATGATTTACTCAGCACTACTTATGCAGAAAAAAAGATCAACAATTCCTTACAGACCATCTTTCAGCTCTTACTGAAATCACTACCATGACACGTCTGCAAGGGTTACTAGCCTCCTGCTCTTGGAATAAACAATTCACAGAGCCTCTCGTTACACAGCTCCATGGTCTTCACGCTACTGTTTGGTGGCAACATTAACAAGGTTTCCAAGGAAGTATCTAAAGATTCTAGAGAAGTTCTCATGATTAAATCTATGGATCACGTTAGCCAACGCTTTTAAACAATCAGCACAGAGGTACTCGGGTAAGTCTAAGTTTTCAGGGCTACAGAGGCCCTGGATAAGAAATTAGCGGCCGCTAATAATCCCAAGAATTCTTTTCAATCAGCCCATACAACAAGTTCAGAGGAGGATCAGCTAGAGGCAGATCATCCAGAGGTGCCCGTGGATTTAAACGATGAAAGTCAGGTTCGAACGACTGGAGTCTTCCACCCCCAGTCGTCCCAGTACAACCTTCTCAAGTGGGTGGACGCCTGCAACTACACTGGGAAAACTGGGGAATACTTCAAGATCCGGTGATGTATCCAACATCCTTCAGTACGGATATCGCTCTACAACTCAAGGCCAAGCCACCGTTAACTTCCACCCACCAGGGTTCAACGCTCAGCTGGCACTACTACCGATGTTAAGAGAAACAGTTCAGTCTCTACTAAACAAACAGGCCTTAGAAGTTCTCGAAAGCAGCAAAACATCACACCAGGCTTCTACTCCCCCAGTTTTCCTAGTGCCGAAAAGAATTCCAAAGAGTATCGCCTCTTCATTTACAACATGAGCACCTTCAACAGAGATTTTCTATGCAAACCACCAACGTTTCGCATGATACATTTTACCTCAACTCCGTCCAGCTAATTCGGTCCACTAGATTACATGGTAAGTATAGATCTGCAGGATGCATACCTACACATTCGATTCATCCCAGGTCAAGGAAATATCTGAGATTTATGCTAGGCGGCATACACTACCAATGGAAAGTACTTCCCTTCGAATCACTTCGCCCCTTGGGTATTCACAAGAGTAACCAAGCCTATTGTCTCATACCTACATCGCCAAGGCTCTGTGGAGTGCATTTTACCTAGACGACGGTATACAGGTGGATCCAGATCCACAGCCGCCTCAGACTACAGCTGGAATTTACAATCAAGCTACTAACACAGTTAGGCTGGTTAGTAAATCTACTCAAGTCGGACCTAGAGCCCACGCAAGATCTGCAGTTTCTAGGTATACGCATTCCTTACAGCCCAGAATCGTTTGGTAGTCCCGGAGGACAGATTGATCAAAATACAACAACTGATTCCCAAGCCCTACTCTCTCCTCGCTACCACTACGACAGTGGCAGAGTCTACTGGGACTACTCACATCAGCTCAAGACTTGACACTCAGAGGCAGGCTTCAATTGGCGTCCATTACAAGTCCTCATCATTGCTCATCTCGAGGACCCTCTACCATTCAGTCTACCAGATTATGTCAAACCACATCTACTCTGGTGGACCAAGAGATTGAATGTCTCGCGTGAGGCATCTCCTTAGTAGAGCCGGAATCGGATATACACCTCTACGTGGACGGCCACTAATAGGCTGGGAGCCCACCTTACTGGCAGGACAGCGCCAGGCCTATGGAGCATTCAAAGAGAGCTTATGTCACATAAATCTGCTAGAGATGCAAGCAGTCATAAGCGCCATAAGTCACTGGAGCAACCTGTTACAGAACGCCCAGTTAATGATTCACACAGACAACTCAACAGTGGCGTTTTATGTGAACAAACAAGGGTCAACAAGATCACTGAATCTACTCACCCGATGTTTCAGACTGTTCGAATTAGTCGACAGTCTAAACATTCATATCAAAGCCTGCCACATTCCAGGAGCAAAAAATGTGTTAGCAGACGCTCTCTCTCGGCCGCACCAGCCGTCACCGACAGAATGGATGCTCCACACAGAGATATTCAATCAGATAATCATGGAAATAGGATCTCCTCTCATAGACCTATTTGCCACCCGATTCAACAATCAACTGACAACTTTCGTATCGCCAGTGCCAGATCCACTAGCTTGGGCAACGGACGCACTAAGCATATCGTGGGAGGGACTAAACGCGTACGCTTTCCCGCCTCCTGCGTTGATCCCACAAGTCTTGCTAAAAATCAGTCAAACGAAGAGCCTCGATCTGATTTTTGGTCTCGCTTTACTGGCCAGCTGCAGAACGTGGGTTTCCAGACCTCATACTAGGAATCGGAAAACCACTACTTCAGCTCCTACTGCGCTCCAATCTACTGATACATCCAAGACACCAAACAAGTGCACAAAACACCAGAAGCATACCAACTTCACGTGTGTGGACTGTATCAAAGCATGTTTGAATAAGAGAGGTTATTCCACCAGAGCGGCGGTGGGTCACGCTTTGCACTACGTAATTCTCTACTTCAGAATTTGTACAATGACAAGTGGAAGCAGTTTTGTCAATTATGCTGCTAAGAAAGGATTTTCAGCCAGATTTGCTACACATCCTCAAGTGGCAGAATTCTTGTGTTTCCTACCAAACTAAGAATCTGAAAGGATCTACACTATCCACTTATCTTGCAGCCATAAGTTCAGTCATTACTATGAGGACGGCGGCCAAGTTGACTAAAACACCAGAGTTACTTTCGCCTTTATTACGTGCCTTTCGACAGGAACTTCAGAAATGCAAGTTTCAAGCCCAGCCTGGGATCTGAATGTTGTACTTCAACACCTCACAAGTGAGGCTTACGAGCCATTGTTATCTCGCCATTTGAATCATTGACCCACAAAACCTTATTCCTGCTAGCGTTAGCCACTGCAGCCAGGATGTCTGAAATTCACGCTTTGGATTACGAGAGAACACGGGTTGATGATATTCATAACATACAGCTCATCTGGGACTTCTCGGTGGGATTTTATTAAAAAAATCAACTACCAGGTCAACCAGACAGGTTGTTCCATGTCCCAGCTCTCTCATCCATTCTTGGACCACATGATAATGATGGACTTATCACTTTGCCCAGTACGTGCACTGAAAATATATCTCCAAAGATCCAAGCAAAGTAGAGGGAAATTCAAAAGATTGTTTATCCCTATATCTACCACTTCACAGACAGAAGTGTCAAGCACTACTATTTCTATCTGGATCCTAACTGTCATACTAAGAGCCTACAAGGCAGCTGGACTGGACCCTCCAAGTGCTGCTAATCCCCACGAAATTAGAGCACTAGCTTCTACTTTTTAGCTTTACATGGAAATTGTTCATTAAATACCATTATGGAGGGATGTTTTTGGAGATCCGATATGGTGTTTGCCAACCATTATCTGAGAGATATCACCACCAAGGACGCCTCAGGTATCCACCATTTCCGTCCCATGGTCCCTCGGCTCAACAGTTGACAGTTCCACAGAGAAGATAAGTCTATCTTGATGATTTTATACTTATCTGATAACAGTACTAATAGCTACGTGCTATCTATATATATTTGCTTAAGTTAAAATTTTATCTTAAGCTCAGTACTATGATTTTATATCATTATACACATATACCTACAACTCTTACGAGTTCTACTATTATATATATGTTCAGCTTAAGTTCTATCTTTAAAGCTCAGTCATATGTTCATTTCATAACATGTATTAGTTAACAAACTCTCAGTAGTTGGTTACTATTATACAGCTTAAGTTATCTTTATACCTTAAGCACAATTATGTTATAGCTTATATATATACATATTGTAAGCTTATTACTTTGGTTCTTATAAAAGTATACTTATAAACTATCTACAGTTTATACTTCACATTAATAGCTTTAGCTTTAATTAATGTTCTATATACTTTTATTATATTCAGTAAATTGTAATAACCTTCTTAAGAGGCAGCTGTTAATATACAGCAGGAATTCAGTTCAGTGCCTTCATGAAGTTCCCATAGGGTTATTACAATTATCTCAGTTCAAATCACTAATTAGTAAAATCCAAAGTATATATAATCCCACCACCTATCCGTAGAGGATTCTACTACAAACAAATAAGCATGAGTCAGGATAAGAAAAATATGAAATTTTTAGAGTAAAATTAATATTTTATACTTATCCTGACTCATGAGGTAAGCCCCTCCCGTCCTCCCCCACTTAGCACTTTGGATTTCTCGAGAAAAATAAAGTGTTGGGCTCAATACAAAAAAGGAGAGAGTGGAGCACATGGGCTTGGGTGGCGCCCTCGTTCCCGCGCTTGGGGAAAGGGAGGTAACTCGTGGTGAGTACTAATGAGTGATTTCTTTTATTGAAGGGAACTTCAATTGGGAGATATACGTGTTCCACTAGGTTCGCCAGAAGAAGAAGACAAGCAAATAAGCATGAGTCAGGATAAGTATAAAATATTAATTTTACTCTAAAAATTTCATTTTTATACTTACTCTGACTCATGAGGTAAGCCCTCCCATCCTCCCCACATAACACTTTGGATTTCCCTGAAAATTCAAGTGTTGGGCTCACTATATGAGGAGAGAGTGAGGCACATGGCAGGAGGTGGCGCCCTCGTTCACGCGCTTTTGAGGGGACAGATAACTCGGGAGTACTAATTAGTGATTTTACATTGAAGGGAACTTCAATTGGGAGATACAAGTGTTCCACTGTGTTCGCAAGAAGAAGAAGACAAGCAAATAGCATGAGTCAGGATAAGTATAAAATATCAATTATATTCAGAAAATTACATTTATATATCGGATAGGGCCATCCAAATCGCTATTACGTGCTTTCACATGTAGTACGTTGTCATCTATTCTTATAAATTGTGAAACTACCAAAGCATATCTGCTCACATTGGGGAACTTTGAATTGGAATAGTTTGGTTCACCGGAAACAAAAAATAACGAAAATATAGCGTCCGTATCCACAACAAATACTCTCCATGTGATCTGAGTTACATTGACCTAGTGTTAAACATAACGGAGTTATGCCCCCTTATCATTATACGTGTATGACCTCTCTGTCGTCGTTTGAGGTCGTAAAAGAAAATCCATTTTTGACATTTATTGCGAGTCATTTTTAATGTTGAGCGTATAATGTTATGCATAAGCACATAAATCCAATTCATATACACTTATGTCGTTCAGATATCAGGCTGTATTTTCTTCGCTCACACTTTCCGTAAAGATGCCACATTAAAAATTCGTAGCACAGTGCTTTTATCAGTGCACGATTAAAAAGCGGAGAAATTTACTGTTTTTTAATGCATAACAAAAATTTAGCAAGGTCTAATTCTCACAACGTTCACTTTTCAAACCGTATGAAAATGTGCTCCTGAAAAAAAGGCTCGGCATCAAGGGGGTTAAATACAGGAGGGACATGACCGGTCTCAACCAAACAGTGCTTGTTTAAATACAGGAGGGACATGACCGGTGTCAACCAGACAGTGCTTGTTTAAATACAGGAGGGACATGACCGGTCTCAACCAAACAGTGCTTGTTTAAATACAGGAGGACATGACCGGTCTCAACCAAACAGTGCTTGTTTAAATACAGGAGGGACATGACCGGTCTCAACCAAACAGTGCTTGTTTAAATACAGGAGGGACATGACCGGTCTCAACCAAACAGTGCTTGTTTAAATACAGGAGGGACATGACGGGTCTCAACCAAACAGTGCTTGTTTAAATACAGGAGGACATGACCGGTCTCAACCAAACAGTGCTTGTTTAAATACAGGAGGGACATGACCGGTCTCAACCAAACAGTGCTTGTTTAAATACAGGAGGGACATGACCGGTCTCAACCAAACAGTGCTTGTTTAAATACAGGAGGGACATGACCGGTCTCTCAACCAAACAGTGCTTGTTTAAATACAGGAGGGACATGACGGTCTCAACCAAACAGTGCTTGTTTAAAAACAGGAGGGACATGACCGGTCTCAACCAAACAGTGCTTGTTTAAATACATGAGGGACATGACCGGTCTCAACCAAACAGTGCTTGTTTAAATACAGGAGGAGGGACATGAACCGGGTCTCAACCAAACAGTGCTTGTTTAAATACAGGAGGGACATGACCGGTCTCAACCAAACAGTGCTTGTTTAAATACAGGAGGGACATGACCGGTCTCAACCAAACAGTGCTTGTTTAAATACAGGAGGAAATGACCGGTCTCAACCAAACAGTGCTTGTTTAAATACAGGAGGGACATGACCGGTCTCAACCAAACAGTGCTTGTTTAAATACAGGAGGACATGACCGGTCTCAACCAAACAGTGCTTGTTTAAATACAGGAGGACATGACCGGTCTCAACCAAACAGTGCTTGTTTAAATACAGGAGGGACATGACCGGTCTCAACCAAACAGTGCTTGTTTAAATACAGGAGGGACATGACTGGTCTCAACCAAACAGTGCTTGTTTAAATACAGGAGGGACATGACCGGTCTCAACCAAACAGTGCTTGTTTAAATACAGGAGGACATGACCGGTCTCAACCAAACAGTGCTTGTTTAAATACAGGAGGGACATGACCGGTCTCAACCAAACAGTGCTTGTTTAAATACAGGAGGGACATGACCGGTCTCAACCAAACAAAGCTTGTTTAAATACAGGAGGGACATGACGGTCTCAACCAAACAGTGCTTGTTTAAATACAGGAGGGACATGACCCGGTCTCAACCAAACAGTGCTTGTTTAAATACAGGAGGACATGACCAGTCTCAACCAAACAGTGCTTGTTTAAATACAGGAGGGACATGACCAGGTCTCAACCAAACAGTGCTTGTTTAAATACAGGAGGGACATGACCCGGTCTCAACCAAACAGTGCTTGTTTAAATACAGGAGGACATGACCGGTCTCAACCAAACAGTGCTTGTTTAAATACAGGAGGGACATGACCGGTCTCAACCAAACAGTGCTTGTTTAAATACAGGAGGGACATGACCGGTCTCAACCAAACAGTGCTTGTTTAAATACAGGAGGACATGACCGGTCTCAACCAAACAGTGCTTGTTTAAATACAGGAGGGACATGACCGGTCTCAACCAAACAGTGCTTGTTTAAATACAGCAGGACATGACCGGTCTCAACCAAACAGTGCTTGTTTAAATACAGGAGGGACATGACCGGTCTCAACCAAACAGTGCTTGTTTAAATACAGGAGGGACATGACCGGTCTCAACCAAACAGTGCTTGTTTAAATACAGGAGGGACATGACCGGTCTCAACCAAACAGTGCTTGTTTAAATACAGGAGGACATGACCGGTCTCAACCAAACAGTGCTTGTTTAAATACAGGAGGACATGACCGGTCTCAACCAAACAGTGCTTGTTTAAATACAGGAGGGACATGACCGGTCTCAACCAAACAGTGCTTGTTTAAATACAGGAGGACATGACTGGTCTCAACCAAACAGTGCTTGTTTAAATACAGGAGGGACATGACCGGTCTCAACCAAACAGTGCTTGTTTAAATACAGGAGGACATGACCGGTCTCAACCAAACAGAGCTTGTTTAAATACTGGAGGACATGACCGGTCTCAACCAAAGAGTGCTTGTTTAAATACAGCAGGACATGACCGGTCTCAACCAAACAGAGCTTGTTTAAATACAGGAGGACATGACCAGTCTCAACCAAACAAAGCTCCTGATCCTGAGCTGGACAACCCAATGTTATGGCCGTGGATTTGTTTTCATACTTTCGTATGCTCAGATCATATAACCTTAACATGTCACACCATATGGTCATTCAGTAAACATGTCTCATTTTAGCATTTTTAATTTTGTGAGTGATTACATACCCATCCTTAAAAATCGTTCTAAAGAAATGATGGACTGTTCAACAACACCGAAGGCTTCTGACTTTGCCGCATTGGGGTATGTTGATTGAAACACAACACCTAGTTGATGGCAATTCAAAAAAGGGGCAATTAAGCAAGCTGGATACAGGTGTAAATAACAGGTGTATTAATTTCATTAGCCCACGCAGTTCCAGACTCAGAACACTGGGCTTCACTTTGAGCAATATGTTTGCTTCAAATACTACACTTTGAGACTCTATAAAGAGGTATTTAGGTAGATATAATACCAGTCTATGGATTTCAACACAAATCAGGATACAAGTGTGAGGTTTAAGGTGCTTTTGAGAGCCCAGGCTAAGCTGGACCGAACACTTGTGATCCACTGTCTTTGTTGAGAAGTAAGAAAAGAGGGCTTCACGTTGAGTAACGTGTTTGATTCAAATACTACGCTTTGAGACTCTATCTATGCAGTGATAATTCGGTAGATATATTACTAAACAATGAGTATGAATTTGGAAACAATTCTGGATACATCTGTGAGGTTTAAGTTGTTTTTGAGAGCCCAGGCCAAATCGGGCTGAACAAAAACTTAACACATTTGATTGGGGCTATGTTGTGAATGGAAAGAGACAAGGGCTTCACTTTAACGAACCAGTCATTTTTACATGGCATTTTGTAACATTACAATTATTTACAGTTACTAACAGGGTCTTAACATTTTATACATGATATAAACAGATGTTAAGACCCTGTTAGTGACTTTTTTTGATGGCGTTACTAGGGCTGCACGGTATTACTGGTATACCGGTAAACCGCAATACGACATTGTCAATCACCCAGATCAATCACACCTCTGATTGAGTTGTCTGTGTCTCCTTCAAGCAGGTGGCCATCAATATGAAAGAGGCCAAAGTTTGAGCCAAGCAATAACATGTACAGGTTACACAAAAGCAAATAGTTTCTTGTTGATATTTAAAAAAATTGTTTCACTCTACAGGCCCCTATACTTGTGCTATGAATCCTTCCTCCTTCGTGTAAATGTCATGATCATAATGATTGTTTCACTCTACAGACCCTATACTTGTGCTATGAATCCTTCCTCCTTCGTGTAAATGTCATGATCATAATGATTGTTTCACTCTACAGGCCCCTATACTTGTGCTATGAATCCTTCCTCCTTCGTGTAAATGTCATGATCATAATGATTGTTTCACTCTACAGACCCTATACTTGTGCTATGAATCCTTCCTCCTTCGTGTAAATGTCATGATAATAATGATTGTTTCACTCTACAGACCCCTATACTTGTGCTATGAATCCTTCCTCCTTCGTGTAAATGTCATGATCATAATGATTGTTTCACTCTACAGGCCCCTATAGTTGTGCTATGAATCCTTCCTCCTTCGTGTAAATGTCATGATCATAATGATTGTTTCACTCTACAGGCCCCTATACTTGTGCTATGAATCCTTCCTCCTTCGTGTAAAATGTCATGATCATAATGATTGTTTCACTCTACAGGCCCCTATACTTGTGCTATGAATCCTTCCTCCTTCGTGTAAATGTCATGATCATAATGATTGTTTCACTCTACAGGCCCCTATACTTGTGCTATGAATCCTTCCTCCTTCGTGTAAATGTCATGATCATAATGATTGTTTCACTCTACAGACCCTATACTTGTGCTATGAATCCTTCCTCCTTCGTGTAAATGTCATGATCATAATGATTGTCTCACTCTACAGGCCCCTATACTTGTGCTATGAATCCTTCCTCCATCGTGTAAATGTCATGATCATAATGATTGTTTCACTCTACAGGCCCCTATACTTGTGCTATGAATCCTTCCTCCTTCGTGTAAATGTCATGATCATAATGATTGTTTCACTCTACAGGCCCCTATACTTGTGCTATGAATCCTTCCTCCATCGTGTAAAATGTCATGATCATAATGATTGTTTCACTCTACAGGCCCCTATACTTGTGCTATGAATCCTTCCTCCTTCGTGTAAATGTCATGATCATAATGATTGTTTCACTCTACAGGCCCCTATACTTGTGCTATGAATCCTTCCTCCATCGTGTAAATGTCATGATCATAATGATTGTTTCACTCTACAGGCCCCTATACTTGTGCTATGAATCCTTCCTCCATCGTGTAAATGTCATGATCATAATGATTGTTTCCTCTCTACAGACCCTATACTTGTGCTATGAATCCTTCCTCCTTCATGTAAATGTCATGATCATAATGATTGTTTCACTCTACAGGCCCCTATACTTGTGCTATGAATCCTTCCTCCTTCGTGTAAATGTCATGATCATAATGATTGTTTCACTCTACAGACCCTATACTTGTGCTATGAATCCTTCCTCCTTCGTTGTAAATGTCATGATCATAATGATTGTTTCACTCTACAGACCCTATACTTGTGCTATGAATCCTTCCTCCTTCGTGTAAATGTCATGATCATAATGATTGTTTTCACTCTACAGGCCCCTTACTTGTGCTATGAATCCTTCCTCCATCGTGTAAATGTCATGATCATAATGATTGTTTCACTCTACAGGCCCCTATACTTGTGCTATGAATCCTTCCTCCTTCCGTGTAAATGTCATGATCATAATGATTGTTTCACTCTACAGACCCTATACTTGTGCTATGAATCCTTCCTCCTTCGTGTAAATGTCATGATCATAATGATTGTTTCCTCTACAGGCCCCTATACTTGTGCTATGAATCCTTCCTCCATCGTGTAAATGTCATGATCATAATGATTGTTTCACTCTACAGGCCCCTATACTTGTGCTATGAATCCTTCCTCCTTCGTGTAAATGTCATGATCATAATGATTGTTTCACTCTACAGGCCCCTATACTTGTGCTATGAATCCTTCCTCCTTCGTGTAAATGTCATGATCATAATGATTGTTTCACTCTACAGACCCTATACTTGTGCTATGAATCCTTCCTCCTTCGTGTAAATGTCATGATCATAATGATTGTTTCACTCTACAGGCCCCTATACTTACTGCTATGAATCCTTCCTCCATCGTGTAAATGTCATGATCATAATGATTGTTTCACTCTACAGGCCCCTATACTTGTGCTATGAATCCTTCCTCCTTCGTGTAAATGTCATGATCATAATGAGTTGTTTCACTCTACAGCCCCCTATACTTGTGCTATGAATCCTTCCTCCTTCGTGTAAATGTCATGATCATAATGATTGTTTCACTCTACAGGCCCCTATACTTGTGCTATGAATCCTTCCTCCTTCCGTGTAAATGTCATGATCATAATGATTGTCTCCTCTACAGGCCCCTATACTTGTGCTATGAATCCTTCCTCCTTCCGTGTAAATGTCATGATCATAATGATTGTTTCACTCTACAGGCCCCTATACTTGTGCTATGAATCCTTCCTCCTTCCGTGTAAATGTCATGATCATAATGATTGTTTCACTCTACAGACCCTATACTTGTGCTATGAATTCTTCCTCCATCGTGTAAATGTCATGATCATAATGATTGTTTCACTCTACAGGCCCCTATACTTGTGCTATGAATCCTTCCTCCTTCGTGTAAATGTCATGATCATTAATGATTGTTTCACTCTACAGGCCCCTATACTTGTGCTATGAATCCTTCCTCCTTCGTGTAAAATGTCATGATCATAATGATTGTTTCACTCTACAGACCCTATACTTGTGCTATGAATCCTTCCTCCTTCGTGTAAATGTCATGATCATAATGATTGTTTCACTCTACAGGCCCCTATACTCTTGTGCTTTGAATCCTTCCTCCTTCGTTATGTAAATGTCATGATCATAATGATTGTTTCACTCTACAGACCCTATACTTGTGCTATGAATCCTTCCTCCTTCGTGTAAATGTCATGATCATAATGATTGTTTCACTCTACAGGCCCCTATACTTGTGCTATGAATCCTTCCTCCTTCCGTGTAAATGTCATGATCATAATGATTGTTTCACTCTACAGGCCCCTATACTTGTGCTTTGAATCCTTCCTCCTTCGTGTAAATGTCATGATCATAATGATTGTTTCACTCTACAGGCCCCTATACTTGTGCTATGAATCCTTCCTCCTTCGTGTAAATGTCATGATCATAATGATTGTTTCACTCTACAGGCCCTATACTTGTGCTATGAATCCTTCCTCCTTCGTGTAAATGTCATGATCATAATGATTGTTTCACTCTACAGACCCTATACTTGTGCTATGAATCCTTCCTCCTTCGTGTAAATGTCATGATCATAATGATTGTTTCACTCTACAGACCCTATACTTGTGCTATGAATCCTTCCTCCTTCGTGTAAATGTCATGATCATCAATGATTTGTTTCCACTCTACAGGCCCCTATACTTGTGCTATGAATCCTTCCTCCTTCGTGTAAATGTCATGATCATAATGATTGTTTCACTCTACAGGATGAAGAACTGATCATCAAGAAAGAGTTGTCCTTCCTGCAGCAGCGATTCTCTCAGCCGAACCAGTCTATTGTGAGTCAGTTAATTTATACATTCCTGTATTCACATTATTATGTCTTCTCACATCACAAAAGTTCGTATTTCTGTTGAATGAAAAAGGATGAACATGCTTTTATACTGTTTGAGAGGCATTCTAGAAGATGGGTTAACCCTAACCCTAACCCTAACCTAACCTAACCCTAACCCTAACCCTAACCCTAACCCATTCTAGAAGATGCAAGCAATAGGAATGACAAGTCTTTATGGATGATCAGCTTCTTTACTGTACAATAGCAATGTTTCAGTATAGATACTTATAGCGATGTTTCAGTATAGATACTTATAGCAATGTTTCAGTATAGATACTTGTAGCGATGTTTCAGTATAGATACTTGTAGCGATGTTTCAGTATAGATACTTACAGCGATGTTTCAGTATAGATACTTATAGCGATGTTTCGAGTATAGATCATTATAGCAATGTTTGAGTATAGATACTTGTAGCGATGTTTCAGTATAGATACTTGTAGCGATGTTTCAGTATAGATACTTACAGCGATGTTTCAGTATAGATACTTATAGCGATGTTTCAGTATAGATACTTACAGCGATGTTTCAGTATAGATACTTATAGCGATGTTTCAGTATAGATCCTTATATAGCGATGTTTCAGTATAGATACTTATAGCGATGTTTCAGTATAGATACTCATAAGCGTTGTTTCAGTGAGTATAGATACTTATAGCGATGTTTCAATTATAGATACTTACGAGTGATGTTTCAGTATAGATCCTTATAAGCGATGTTTCAGGTATAGATACTTATAAGCGATGTTTCAGTATAGATACTTATGGCGATGTTTCAGTATAGATACTTACAGCGATGTTTCAGATATAGATACTTATAAGCGATGTTTCAGTATAGATACTTACAGTGATGTTTCAGTTACAGATACTTATAAAGCGATGTTTCAGTATATAGATACTTATGGCGATGTTTCAGTATAGATACTTACAGCGATGTTTCAGTATAGATACTTATAGCGATGTTTCATAGTATAGATACTTACAGTGATGTTTCGAGTACAGATACTTATAGCGATGTTTCAGTGTAGTATAGATTACTTACAGTGATGTTTCAATTATAGATACTTATAGTGATGTTTCAGTACAGATACTTATAGCGTTGTTTCAGTATAGATACTTATAAGCGTTTTTCAAGCTAAAAAAGTTTATCAACCATAAATAAGGCGTATCATGTTTTATAGACGATGACATATCAACCAAAAGAAAACAGAAGATGATGTTGTAAACTTTTCAGTTGTAAAAGATGGATGAACTGGATATCCAGTGTGAAGCACCATGAATCAACTGGATATCCAGTGTGAAGCACCATGAATCAACTGGATATCCAGTGTGAAGCACCATGAATCAACTGGATATCAGTGTGAAGCACCATGAATCAACTGGATATGCAGTGTAAGCACCATGAATCAACTGGATATCCAGTGTGAAGCACCATGAATCAACTGGATATCCAGTGTGAAGCACCATGAATCAACTGGATATCCAGTGTGAAGCACCATGAATCAACTGGATATCCAGTGTGAAGCACCATGAATCAACTGGATATCCAGTGTGAAGCACCATGAATCAACTGGATATCAGCGTGTGAAGCACCATGAATCAACTGGATATCCAGCGTGAAACACCATGAATCAACTGGATATCCAGTGTGAAGCACCATGAATCAACTGGATATCCAGTGTGAAGCACCATGAATCAACTGGATATCCAGTGTGAAGCACCATGAATCAACTGGATATCCAGTGTGAAGCACCCATGAATCAACTGGATATCCAGCGCATGAAGCACCATGAATCAACTGCATATCCAGTGTGAAGCGCACCATGAAACAACAACTGGATATCCAGTGTGAAGCACCATGAATCAACTGCATATCCAGTGTGAAGCACCATGATCGAACTGGATATCCAGCGTGAAGCACCATGAATCAACAACTGGATATCCAGTGGCAGAAGCCTCCATGAAACAACAACTGGGTATCCAGTGTGAACTGCACCATGAATCAACTGCATATCCAGTGTGAAGCACCATGAATCAACTGGATATCCAGCGTGAAGCACCATGAAGAACAACAACTGGATATCCAGCGTGAAGGCACCATGAATCAACTGGATATCCAGCGTGAAGCACCATGAAACAACAACTGGATATCCCGGTGTGAAGCACCATGATTCAACTGGATATCCGAGTGAAGCACCATGAAACAACAACTGCATATCCAGTGTGAAGCACCATGATTCAACTGGATATCCAGCGTGAAGCACCATGAATCAACTGGATATCCCAGCGTGAAGCACCATGAAACAACAACTGGATATCCAGTGTGAAGCACCCATGAATCAACTGCATATCCAGTGTGAAGTACCATGAATCAACTGCATATCAGTGTGAAGCACCATGGAATCAACTGGATATCCAGTGTGAAGCACCATGAATCAACTGGATATCCAGTGTGAAGCACCATGAATCAACTGGATATCCAGTGTGAAGCACCATGAAATCAACTGGATATCCAGGTGTGAAGCACCATGAATCAACTGGATATCCAGTGTGGCGAAGCACCATGAATCAACTGGATATCCAGTGTGCGAAGCACCATGAATCAACTGGATATCCAGTGTGAAGGGCCATGAATCAACTGGATATCCAGTGTGAAGCACCATGAATCAACTGCATATCCAGTGTGAAGCACCATGAATCAACTGGATATCCAGTGTGAAGCACCATGAATCAACTGGATATCCAGTGTGAAGCACCATGAATCAACTGGATATCCAGTGTGAAGCGCCTTGACCATGAATCAACTGGATATCCAGTGTGAAGCACCATGAATCAACTGGATATCCAGTGTGTGAAGCACCATGAATCAACTGGATATCCAGTGTGAAGCACCATGAATCAACTGGATATCCAGCGTGAAGCACCATGAATCAACTGGATATCCAGTGTGAAGCACCATGAATCAACTGGATATCCAGTGTGAAGCACCATGAATCAACTGGATATCCAGTGTGAAGCACCATGAATCAACTGGATATCCAGTGTGAAGCACCATGAATCAACTGGATATCCAGTGTGAAGCACCATGAATCAACTGGATATCCAGTGTGAAGCACCATGAATCAACAACTGGATATCCAGCGTGAAGCACCACGAATCAACTCCTGGATATCCAGTGTGAAGCACCATGAATCAACTGGATATCCAGTGTGAAGCACCATGAATCAACAACTGGTGTTCATGGACAGTGATTTGACAAAGGCATGTGCTTGCATTATGATATTGGTGAAATACATCTATCCATACTATCCGGGATCAGTCTGTGCTGTTCTACAAAATTGGACTAAAAAAGCATGCAAATATAATAACTTACACCCCAATAGTTGTATTGATTTGTGATACTTTCCTGACAACCAGTTATTGCCAAAACACAAGGCTACAAGCTTGTACTATATATAAACAGAAACAGTGTTACTCAGTTACAACATTGATCAACAATAAATGACACTGTCATATAACACTCGTTGGTTCATCTAGCTGCAACCAGTATTTTTATACAGATAAATAGATGACACTGTCTTATAACACTCGTTGGTTCATCTAGCTGCAACCAGTATTTTTATACAGATAAATAGATGACACTGTCATATAACACTCGTTGGTTCATCTGAAGCTGCAACCAGTATTTTTATACAGATAAATAGATGACACTGTCATATAACACTCGTTGGTTCATCAAGCTGCAACCAGTATTTTTTATACAGATAAATAGATGACACTGTCATATAACACTTTCGTTGGTTCATCTAGCTGCAACCAGTATTTTATACAGATAAATAGATGACACTGTCATATAACACTCGTTAGTTCATCTAGCTGCAACCAGTATTTTTATACAGATAAATAGATGACACTGTCATATAACACTCGTTGGTTCATCTAGCTGCAACCAGTATTTTTATACAGATAAATAAATGACACTGTAATATAACATTCGACAATACAGATATTTAGTACAATGCAATTGAGTCACAAATCTAAAGTAATGGCTCACAAAAAGAAATATTGACTCACCACAAAGCCTTGATATTTACAATGAGAGCAGATATTCTAATCAAAGGTTGTTTACAATGAGAGCAGTCAGGCACAGAGTGTCAGTCATGAAGGTAGGGTCAGATGATGGCGATGACAGACGGGTGTACACAAATCCAGTGATATGAAAAGTCCCGTGTAATTCCGATATGAAAGTCCACAGAGTCTGTGAATTCAACACAACAACCAGTATATAGACTGACACAGAGTCTAGATTGTTAGTCCTGGTGTGTGTCAACACAACAACCAGCCTTTATATATAGACTGACACAGAGTCTAGACGTTAGTCCCTGCCTTTTTATGTAGTCAACACAACAACCAGCCTTATATATAGACTGACACAGAGTCTAGACGTTAGTTCCTGTATATATAGACTGTAGTCAACACAACAACCAGCCTTTATATATAGACTGACACAGAGTCTGGAGACGTTAGTCCCTGTGTGTGTGTCAACACAACAACCAGCCTTTATATATAGACTGACACAGTCTAGGTGTGTGTCAACACAACAACCAGCCTTTATATACAGACTGACACAGAGTCTAGACGTTAGTTCCTGTGTGTCAACACAACAACCAACTTTATATATAGACTGACACAGAGTCTAGACGTTTCCCTGTGTGTGTGTCAACACAACAACCAGCCTTTATATATAGACTGACACAAAGTCTAGACGTTCTTTATCCACTGAGAACTTTTATGGAAATCTGTGGAACGTCACGATCGGGTCAAGACAGAAATAAAGCCAAGGGTGGCAATTCTGGAGCGCTATCATAAAGGCGTACCACTAAAAATAGTATTGCCATGATATACATGATGCAAGATGTGACCCACAACTCACACTCAAAACTCTAAACATTGTGACCCATAATAACTATCACTTAATCAATGATAATACAAATTACGAAAAACACACTCTCATAACACAGGGAAAAGTAACTACTTTCCATTGCTAGTTTTTGTTACTGCTGGTGAAATGATACATATCAAGTAGATATCAGTCAGTATGGCTGTTGTTGCTGGCCTGCACATCACCCGGATTCTCAACCAGTTGTCAACTTCGTAGATGTGTCGACTGGCGAATTTGCTCAGATTTAAAAGGCGAAGTGTATGCGTGCGTGGCGAAGACAAAGGCATAGTTGAGTTCAAACTTCTTTAGTTGGTTACACAAGGCATGGCATAAACAAATAAACATAAATTAGGTGAGCCGGAGTTCCTGCTCAACCCCGGACGCTTCCCTACGAAATGATTATCCTGCTTCATGGGTCATCCCTACACAGACAGTCGAATACGGACTCCTTGACAATATAGATGTGAGCATATTTACAGTTGACAACAATGGACAGACGGAGACTCAACAATGGACATATAGGAAAGCAATAGCACTTCCTTGAACCAGCTGATGTGATGGCAGACCACGACCAAGGGGGATGACCAATTGAGTGAGTGAGTGAGTTTAGTTTTACGCCGTGCTTTCGGCAATATGCCAGCTATATGGCCGGTCTGTAAATAATCGAGTCTGGACCAGACAATCCAGTGATCAACAGCATGAGCATCGATCCTGCGCAATTTGGAACCGATGACATGTGTCAACCAAGTCAGCGAGAAGTCTGACCCCCGATCCGTTAAGTAAGCCTCTTATGACAAGCATAGTCACCTTTTGTAGCAAGCATGGGTTGCTGAAGACCTATTCTACCCCAGATCTTCACGAGATTGATGACCAATTGAGGCTATAAACATTTGATAAATGTCATAGTAATTATTGACAGTGACAGAGTGGTACAGGGTGGCTGACAAGACAATGCACACTGTGGTAGTGATAAGGATTAAGAATGCAGATTGAATAATTACAATTTAGTCTCACATGGCTTGGCTACATAGTTTTTAATCTTTAGAAACATTTGGACGGTAGCTGTCTTGAATTAGATGCTATAACAGAACCATCTTTCATTATATCGTGGACTAACATATTTTAGAGACACAAAAAGAAACACACACAATTTATTTAGCAACAAACTAGAGACAGTATTATACTCAAACATACCTGTCATGTTAGATTTTCCCCTTGCAAAAACATGTAAAAAATAGTTGTATCATCAGTGTGTAACACATCTTTATGCAATAAAGTTATCCTGATTGTATAATAAACAGTGTATATGGTTGTCAGCATCTACTACAGTTATATATTTAAATGAGATCTGACCTGATCTGCTGATCAAACAATTCGATATAAGCACTGTAAACAAAGGAAAATGGGCACCTATGTGGCATCTATGACGCCACACCCCAACTTGGCCTGAAGCTTGCATTACAATATGCATATACTGTGACTCTCACAGTTGGGCTGTTGTTTGCTACTTTCTAGAATACAGTGAAAGCACATATGGCTTTTTTGTGTGTAGGTATACTTTGTTTGATCCTTTATAACATATTTCAAAAATTTGCAATTCAGTATATCTCCTTTAATGTATGCCCAGGAACTAAATGTGGATTTTCCTTAATGTAGTAACTAAGGGAACTAAATGTGAATATAATTAAAAATGCAAATGTGACAAGAACTAAACCTGATATCTCAGTGTATGACGGACCAGTCTAGATCTATTGTAGCTGACTCTATGCTGTGACAAGCTAACAGGATTAGCTGCATAGCCGAGGGCGAGCTATGAAATGATCAAGTTCTTTCATATGTCCTATTGTGATGAGATATATTGACCCAAATCTCCCACCCAACTCAAGTGAGTCTGAATGGCATTGTTTTTCACGTGTTCCAACAGCATGTGTACTAAGTCCTACTTTTTGTATGCACCACAAAGAAAATTGCATTCAAGCTGTTGTTCCAAACTATCTGTCAATGGTTCAGATGGCTTCAAAATATGTAGTTATTCGCTTCCTTTCGCCTTGTGATACTCTGATTTTAGGGTTAGGCTTACTCTGGTTTCAACAATGAAAACATGATTCAATTTTTCAAACAGCAGCTGAAAGAAAACTTGAGTCGGCTGCTATATTGCCTGACCCTTGGCTACGATGTGTCCTTCGCCACCATCCATATGGTCAAGCTGGCACAACAAGGAGGTGGCATACACAAGAGACTCCGGTTAGTACATCCCTGTGGAGTAGAATACCGCAGGGGTCAGTACAGCCCTGTGGAGTAGAATGACAGAATACAGTACATCCCTGTGGGAGTAGAATACATGGGGTCAGTACAGCCCTGGGGAGTAGAATACATGGGGTCAGTACAGCCCTGGGGAGTAGAATACATGGGGTCAGTACAGCCCTGGGGAGTAGAATACATGGGGTCAGTACAGCCCTGGGGAGTAGAATACAGGGGTCAGTACAGCCCTGGGAGGACATGTAGAATACAGTGGCCCCTGGGGAGTAGAATAGGGGTCAGTACAGCCCTGGGGAGTAGACATGGGGTCAGTACAGCCCTGGGGGAGTAGAATACATGGGGTCAGTACAGCCCTGGGGAGTAGAATACAGGGGGTCAGTACAGCCCTGGGAGTGGAGTAGAATACACAGGGGGGTCAGTACAGCCCCTGTGGGAGTAGAATACAGGGGTCAGTACAGCCCTGGGGAGTAGAATACATCAGTACAGCCCTGGGGAGTAGAATACAGGGGTCAGTGGCCGCAGGGGAGTAGAATACATCAGTCACAGCCCTGGGGAGTAGAATACATGGGGTCAGTACAGCCCCTTGGGAGTAGAATACATGGGGTCAGTACAGCCCTGGGGTAGAATGCAGTACAGCCCCCTGGGGAGTGGAGTAGAATACATGGGGTCAATTTAGCCCTGGGAGTAGGGTCAGTACAGCCCTGGGGAGTAGAATACATGGGGTCAGTACAGCCCTGGGGTAGAATACAGGTTCAGTACAGCCCTGGGGAGTAGAATACATAGGGTCAGTACAGCCCTGGGGAGTCATAATACAGGGACAGTACAGCCCTGGGGAGTAGAATACATGGGGTCAGTACAGCCCTGGGGAGTAGAATACAGGGGTCAGTACAGCCCTGGGGAGTAGAATACATGGGGTCAGTACAGCCCTGGGGAGTAGAATACATGGGGGTCAGTACAGCCCTGGGGGAGTAGAATACATGGGGTCAGTACAGCCCTGGGGAGTAGAATCACAGCCCTGGGAGGGTCAGTACAGCCCTGGGGAGTAGAATACATGGGTCAGTACAGCCCTGGGGAGTAGAATACAGGGGGTCAGTACAGCCCTGGGAGTAGAATACAAGTACAGCCCTGGGAGTAGAATACAGGGGTCCACAGCCCTGGGGGTAGTAGGGGTCATACATGGGATCAGTACAGCCCTGGGGAGTAGAATACAGGGTGGTCAGTACAGCCCAGCCCTGGGGAGTGGGGGAGTAGTAGAATACATGAATACAGGGTCCAGTACAGCCCTGGGGGAGTAGAATACAGGAGTCCAGCCCTGGGGAGTAGAATACATGGGGTCAGCCCTGGGGAATAGAATACGGGGTCAGTACAGCCCTGGGGGAGTAGGAATACATGGGGTCAGTACAGCCCTGGGGAGTAGAATACAAGGGGGTCAGTACAGCCCTGGGGGTAAGTAGTACAGCCCTGAGTAAAATACATACAGCCCTGTGTATAATACAGGGTCAGTACAGCCCCTGGGGAGAGAATAGAGTAGAATGCATACAGCCCTGGGGTCAGGGGTCAGTACAGCCCTGTGGAGTAGAATACATGGGGTCAGTACAGCCCTGGGGAGTAGAATACAGGGGTCAGTACAGCCCTGGGGGAGTGGGAATACATGGGGTCAGTACAGCCCTGGGAGTAGAATCTGCAGGGGTGGGGGGAGTAGAATACATGGGGTCAGGGTACAGCCCTGGGGAGTAGAATACAGGGGTCAGTACAGCCCTGGGGAGTAGAATACATGGGGTCAGTACAGCCCTGGGGAGTAGAAATACATGGGGTCCAGTACAGCCCTGGGGAGTAGAATACAGGGTCAGTACAGCCCTGGGGGAGTAGAATACATGGGAGTCAGTACAGCCCTGGGAGTAGAATACATGGGGTCAGTACAGCCCTGGGAGTAGAATAATGCCCTGGGACATGGGGTCAGTACAGCCACAAGTACAGCCCTGGGGAGTAGAATACATGGGAGTCAGTACAGCCCTGGGGGAGTAGAATACATGGGGTCAGTACAGCCCTGGGGAGTAGAATACAGGGGTCAGTACAGCCCTGGGGAGTAGAATACAGGGGTCAGTACAGCCCTGGGGAGTAGACATGGGGTCAGTACAGCCCTGGGGTAGTAGAATACAGGGGTCAGTACAGCCCTGGGGAGTAGAATACATGGGGTCAGTACAGGGGTAAGGGGTCAGTACAGCCCTGGGAGTAGAATACATGGGGTCAGTACAGCCTGGGAGTAGAATACACAGGGTCAGTACAGCCCTGGGGGAGGAATACATGGGGGTCAGTACACAGCCCTGGGAGTAGAATACATGGGGTCAGTACAGCCCTGGGGGTAGAATACAGGGGTCAATGGGGAGTAGAATATGGGGTCAGTACAGCCCTGGTGATAGAGAATACATTTACAGCCCTGGGGTAGAATAAGGGGTCAATACAGCCCTGGGGATAGGAATATTTTACAGGGGTCCAGACTAACTGAGCCTAGATATAGAGGGGAGTCCAGTAAGCTGGGGAGTAGAATACACATGGTCAGTACAGCCCTGGGGAGTAGAAATACATGGGGTCAGACAGCCCTGGGGAATAGAATAAGGAGTCAGTAACCCTGGGGGAGTAGAATACATGGGGTCCGGCCCTTGGGAATACACAGAGTACAGCCCTGGTGGGAATACTGCAGGTCAGGATGGGAGTAGAGATACATTCAGCAGTACACCCCCTGGGAGTATAATACAGGGGTCAGTGCACATATGGGGTGGTACAGCCCTGGGGTAGTGGGGTCAGTACATGATAGAATACATCTGCCCCTGGGGAGATACATGATGCCTGGGAATTACAGCAGGGGTCAGTACAGCCCTGGGGGAGTAGATGCATGGGGTCAGTACAGCCCTAGGAGTGGGAATACAACAGTGCAGCCCTGGGGTAGAATGCATGAGAACCATGGGAGAGTACAGTTGGTCAGTACAGCCCTGGGGAGTAGAATACAACAGCCTGGGGAGTAGAATACAGAAGGCCCTGGGGATATACATGGGGTCAGTACATACTGGGGAGTCTATACAGAAGGTGGGATATACAAGAGTCCAGTACACCCTGGGGGGAGTAGAATACATGGGGTCAGTACAGCCCTGGGATACAGAAGGTGAGTATACATTGCACCACTCCATGAGGACAGAAGGTGAAGCCCCTGGGATACCCAGCCCTTGGGACTAATGTGGAGTAGAGATACACAGGGTCATACAGAAGGTGACATACAGAATACACCACCCTATACAGAAGGTGATACAGGGGAGGTCATCAACAATTATACAGAAGGTGATATACCTCACTACAGCCCTGGGGATACAGAAGGGTGATACACCCCACCTATACAGCCCTGGGAGTGGGAGGCCACAGGGGTCATGCAGCACTACAGAAGGTGATCAGTACACCATCAACACTATACAGAAGGTGATATACTCACCACTCCCTGGGGATACAGGGGTCAGGTGATATACCATCAACACCTTGGGATACAGGGAAGGTGATACACCACTCACTCTTACACCATCAACACTATACAGAAGGTGACATACTCCAATTACCTATACAGAAGGTAGATACACTGGGAGTAGACTCTATACAGAAGGTGATATACTCAAGGTACAGCCCTGGGATACAGAATGTGGGGATATACCCACTACTCTAGTGGACTCATCAACACTATACAGAAGGTGATATACCCACTACTAGAATGTATGGGGTCATACAGAAGGTGATATACTTTCACTATAACACTGTTTTGCACTTGACATACAGAAGGTGATATACTCCTGTACCACTCTGATCATACAGAATGTGACATACTTGATGTACTGCACTCTATACTCATCAACACTATACAGAAGGTGACTCTATACATAATCACCACTCTATACAGAAAGGTGATATACTCACTACTATACAGAGAGGTATATACTCATCAACACTATACAGAAGGTGATATACTCACTACTCTATACAGAAGGTGATATACTCACTACTCTATACAGAAGGTGATATACTCACTACTCTATACAGAAGGTGATATACTCACTACTCTATACTCATCAACACTATACAGAAGGTGATATACTCACTACTCTATACAGAAGGTGATATACTCACTACTCTATACTCATCAACACTATACAGAAGGTGATATACTCACTACTCTATACAGAAGGTGATATACTCATCAACACTATACAGAAGGTGATATACTCACTACTCTATACAGAAGGTGATATACTCACTACTCTATACAGAAGGTGATATACTCACTACTCTATACAGAAGGTGATATACCACTACTCTATACTCTCATCAACACTATACAGAAGGTGATATACTCACTACTCTACAGAAGGTGATATACTCATCAACACTATACAGAAGGTGATATATAAAATCAATGCAGAAAACATCCCCATGTTTCTGCTGTATGTACATGACATCAGCTGTATGTACATGACACTCACACCACACCCCATGTTCCTATCTCTACTGTTGGGGAAACATCAGTGGTATGTACATGACACTCACACTTGACACACCCCATGTTCCTATCTCTACTGTTGGGGAAACATCAGTGGTATGTACATGACACTCACACTTGACACACCCCATGTTCCTATCTCTACTGTTGGGGAAACATCAGTGGTATGTACATGACACTCACACTTGACACACCCCATGTTCCTATCTCTACTGTTGGGGAAACATCAGTGGTATGTACATGACACTCACACTTGACACACCCCATGTTCCTATCTCTACTGTTGGGGAAACATCAGTGGTATGTACATGACACTCACACTTGACACACCCCATGTTCCTATCTCTACTGTTGGGGAAACATCAGTGGTATGTACATGACACTCACACTTGACACACCCCATGTTCCTATCTCTACTGTTGGGGAAACATCAGCGGTATGTATGTACATGACACTCACACTTGACACACCCCATGTTCCTATCTCTACTGTTGGGGAAACATCAGTGGTATGTACATGACACTCACACTTGACACACCCCATGTTCCTATCTCTACTGTTGGGGAAACATCAGTGGTATGTACATGACACTCACACTTGACACACCCCATGTTCCTATCTCTACTGTTGGGGAAACATCAGCGGTATGTACATGACACTCACACTTGACACACCCCATGTTCCTATCTCTACTGTTGGGGAAACATCAGTGGTATGTACATGACACTCACACTTGACACACCCCATGTTCCTATCTCTACTGTTGGGGAAACATCAGCGGTATGTACATGACACTCACACTTGACACACCCCATGTTCCTATCTCTACTGTTGGGGAAACATCAGTGGTATGTACATGACACTCACACTTGACACACCCCATGTTCCTATCTCTACTGTTGGGGAAACATCAGTGTATGTACATGACACTCACACTTGACACACCCCATGTTCCTATCTCTACTGTTGGGGAAACATCAGTGTTGGGGAAACATCATGTACATGACACTCACACTTGACACACCCCATGTTCCTATCTCTACTGTTGGGGAAACATCAGCGGTATGTACATGACACTCACACTTGACACACCCCATGTTCCTATCTCTACTGTTGGGGAAACATCAGTGGGTATGTACATGACACTCACACTTGACACACCCCATGTTCCTATCTCTACTGTTGGGGAAACATCAGCGGTATGTACATGACACTCACACTTGACACACCCCATGTTCCTATCTCTACTGTTGGGGAAACATCAGTGGTATGTACATGACACTCACACTTGACACACCCCATGTTCCTATCTCTACTGTTGGGGAAACATCAGTGGTATGTACATGACACTCACACTTGACACACCCCATGTTCCTATCTCTACTGTTGGGGAAACATCAGCGGTATGTACATGACACTCACACTTGACACACCCCATGTTCCTATCTCTACTGTTGGGGAAACATCAGTGGTATGTACATGACACTCACACTTGACACACCCCCCATGTTCCTATCTCTACTGTTGGGGAAACATCAGTGGTATGTACATGACACTCACACTTGACACACCCCATGTTCCTATCTCTACTGTTGGGGAAACATCAGCGGTATGTACATGACACTCACACTTGACACACCCCATGTTCCTATCTCTACTGTTGGGGAAACATCAGCGGTATGTACATGACACTCACACTTGACACACCCCATGTTCCTATCTCTACTGTTGGGGAAACATCAGTGGTATGTACATGACACTCACACTTGACACACCCCATGTTCCTATCTCTACTGTTGGGGAAACATCAGCGGTATGTACATGACACTCACACTTGACACACCCCATGTTCCTATCTCTACTGTTGGGGAAACATCAGTGGTATGTACATGACACTCACACTTGACACACCCCATGTTCCTATCTCTACTGTTGGGGAAACATCAGTGGTATGTACATGACACTCACACTTGACACACCCCATGTTCCTATCTCTACTGTTGGGGAAACATCAGCGGTATGTACATGACACTCACACTTGACACACCCCATGTTCCTATCTCTACTGTTGGGGAAACATCAGTGGTATGTACATGACACTCACACTTGACACACCCCATGTTCCTATCTCTACTGTTGGGGAAACATCAGTGGTATGTACATGACACTCACACTTGACACACCCCATGTTCCTATCTCTACTGTTGGGGAAACATCAGCGGTATGTACACATGACACTCACACTTGACACACCCCATGTTCCTATCTCTACTGTTGGGGAAACATCAGTGGTATGTACATGACACTCACACTTGACACACCCCATGTTCCTATCTCTACTGTTGGGGAAACATCAGCTGTATGTACATGACACTCACACTTGACACACCCCATGTTCCTATCTCTACTGTTGGGGAAACATCAGTGGTATGTACATGACACTCACACTTGACACACCCCATGTTCCTATCTCTACTGTTGGGGAAACATCAGTGGTATGTACATGACACTCACACTTGACACACCCCATGTTCCTATCTCTACTGTTGGGGAAACATCAGTGGTATGTACATGACACTCACACTTGACACACCCCATGTTCCTATCTCTACTGTTGGGGAAACATCAGCGGTATGTACATGACACTCACACTTGACACACCCCATGTTCCTATCTCTACTGTTGGGGAAACATCAGTGGTATGTACATGACACTCACACTTGACACACCCCATGTTCCTATCTCTACTGTTGGGGAAACATCAGTGGTATGTACATGACACTCACACTTGACACACCCCATGTTCCTATCTCTACTGTTGGGGAAACATCAGTGGTATGTACATGACACTCACACTTGACACACCCCATGTTCCTATCTCTACTGTTGGGGAAACATCAGCGGTATGTACATGACACTCACACTTGACACACCCCATGTTCCTATCTCTACTGTTGGGAAACATCAGCGGTATGTACATGACACTCACACTTGACACACCCCATGTTCCTATCTCTACTGTTGGGGAAACATCAGTGGTATGTACATGACACTCACACTTGACACACCCCATGTTCCTATCTCTACTGTTGGGGAAACATCAGTGGTATGTACATGACACTCACACTTGACACACCCCATGTTCCTATCTCTACTGTTGGGGAAACATCAGCGGTATGTACATGACACTCACACTTGACACACCCCATGTTCCTATCTCTACTGTTGGGGAAACATCAGCGGTATGTACATGACACTCACACTTGACACACCCCATGTTCCTATCTCTACTGTTGGGGAAACATCAGCTGGTATGTACATGACACTCACACTTGACACACCCCATGTTCCTATCTCTACTGTTGGGGAAACATCAGTGGTATGTACATGACACTCACACTTGACACACCCCATGTTCCTATCTCTACTGTTGGGGAAACATCAGCGGTATGTACATGACACTCACACTTGACACACCCCATGTTCCTATCTCTACTGTTGGGGAAACATCAGCGGTATGTACATGACACTCACACTTGACACACCCCATGTTCCTATCTCTACTGTTGGGGAAACATCAGTGGTATGTACATGACACTCACACTTGACACACCCCATGTTCCTATCTCTACTGTTGGGGAAACATCAGTGGTATGTACATGACACTCACACTTGACACACCCCATGTTCCTATCTCTACTGTTGGGGAAACATCAGTGGTATGTACATGACACTCACACTTGACACACCCCATGTTCCTATCTCTACTGTTGGGGAAACATCAGTGGTATGTACATGACACTCACACTTGACACACCCCATGTTCCTATCTCTACTGTTGGGGAAACATCAGTGGTATGTACATGACACTCACACTTGACACACCCCATGTTCCTATCTCTACTGTTGGGGAAACATCAGTGGTATGTACATGACACTCACACTTGACACACCCCATGTTCCTATCTCTACTGTTGGGGAAACATCAGTGGTATGTACATGACACTCACACTTGACACACCCCATGTTCCTATCTCTACTGTTGGGGAAACATCAGTGGTATGTACATGACACTCACACTTGACACACCCCATGTTCCTATCTCTACTGTTGGGGAAACATCAGTGGTATGTACATGACACTCACACTTGACACACCCCATGTTCCTATCTCTACTGTTGGGGAAACATCAGTGGTATGTACATGACACTCACACTTGACACACCCCATGTTCCTATCTCTACTGTTGGGGAAACATCAGTGGTATGTACATGACACTCACACTTGACACACCCCATGTTCCTATCTCTACTGTTGGGGAAACATCAGTGGTATGTACATGACACTCACACTTGACACACCCCATGTTCCTATCTCTACTGTTGGGGAAACATCAGTGGTATGTACATGACACTCACACTTGACACACCCCATGTTCCTATCTCTACTGTTGGGGAAACATCAGCGGTATGTACATGACACTCACACTTGACACACCCCATGTTCCTATCTCTACTGTTGGGGAAACATCAGTGGTATGTACATGACACTCACACTTGACACACCCCCATGTTCCTATCTCTACTGTTGGGGAAACATCAGCGTATGTACATGACACTCACACTTGACACACCCCATGTTCCTATCTCTACTGTTGGGGAAACATCAGCGGTATGTACATGACACTCACACTTGACACACCCCATGTTCCTATCTCTACTGTTGGGGAAACATCAGTGGTATGTACATGACACTCACACTTGACACACCCCATGTTCCTATCTCTACTGTTGGGGAAACATCAGTGGTATGTACATGACACTCACACTTGACACACCCCATGTTCCTATCTCTACTGTTGGGGAAACATCAGCGGTATGTACATGACACTCACACTTGACACACCCCATGTTCCTATCTCTACTGTTGGGGAAACATCAGTGGTATGTACATGACACTCACACTTGACACACCCCATGTTCCTATCTCTACTGTTGGGGAAACATCAGTGGTATGTACATGACACTCACACTTGACACACCCCATGTTCCTATCTCTACTGTTGGGGAAACATCAGCGGTATGTACATGACACTCACACTTGACACACCCCATGTTCCTATCTCTACTGTTGGGGAAACATCAGCGGTATGTACATGACACTCACACTTGACACACCCCATGTTCCTATCTCTACTGTTGGGGAAACATCAGCGGTATGTACATGACACTCACACTTGACACACCCCATGTTCCTATCTCTACTGTTGGGGAAACATCAGTGGTATGTACATGACACTCACACTTGACACACCCCATGTTCCTATCTCTACTGTTGGGGAAACATCAGCGGTATGTACATGACACTCACACTTGACACACCCCATGTTCCTATCTCTACTGTTGGGGAAACATCAGCGGTATGTACATGACACTCACACTTGACACACCCCATGTTCCTATCTCTACTGTTGGGGAAACATCAGTGGTATGTACATGACACTCACACTTGACACACCCCATGTTCCTATCTCTACTGTTGGGGAAACATCAGTGGTATGTACATGACACTCACACTTGACACACCCCATGTTCCTATCTCTACTGTTGGGGAAACATCAGTGGTATATGTACATGACACTCACACTTGACACACCCCATGTTCCTATCTCTACTGTTGGGGAAACATCAGTGGTATGTACATGACACTCACACTTGACACACCCCATGTTCCTATCTCTACTGTTGGGGAAACATCAGCGGTATGTACATGACACTCACACTTGACACACCCCATGTTCCTATCTCTACTGTTGGGGAAACATCAGTGGTATGTACATGACACTCACACTTGACACACCCCATGTTCCTATCTCTACTGTTGGGGAAACATCAGTGGTATGTACATGACACTCACACTTGACACACCCCATGTTCCTATCTCTACTGTTGGGGAAACATCAGTGGTATGTACATGACACTCACACTTGACACACCCCATGTTCCTATCTCTACTGTTGGGGAAACATCAGTGGTATGTACATGACACTCACACTTGACACACCCCATGTTCCTATCTCTACTGTTGGGGAACATCAGCGGTATGTACATGACACTCACACTTGACACACCCCATGTTCCTATCTCTACTGTTGGGGAAACATCAGTGGTATGTACATGACACTCACACTTGACACACCCCATGTTCCTATCTCTACTGTTGGGGAAACATCAGTGGTATGTACATGACACTCACACTTGACACCCCCATCTTCCTATCTCTACTGTTGGGGAAACATCAGTGGTATGTACATGACACTCACACTTGACACACCCCATGTTCCTATCTCTACTGTTGGGGAAACATCAGTGGTATGTACATGACACTCACACTTGACACACCCCATGTTCCTATCTCTACTGTTGGGGAAACATCAGTGGTATGTACATGACACTCACACTTGACACACCCCATGTTCCTATCTCTACTGTTGGGGAAACATCAGCGGTATGTACATGACACTCACACTTGACACACCCCATGTTCCTATCTCTACTGTTGGGGAAACATCAGTGGGTATGTACATGACACTCACACTTGACACACCCCATGTTCCTATCTCTACTGTTGGGGAAACATCAGTGGTATGTACATGACACTCACACTTGACACACCCCATGTTCCTATCTCTACTGTTGGGGAAACATCAGCGGTATGTACATGACACTCACACTTGACACACCCCATGTTCCTATCTCTACTGTTGGGGAAACATCAGCGGTATGTACATGACACTCACACTTGACACACCCCATGTTCCTATCTCTACTGTTGGGGAAACATCAGTGGTATGTACATGACACTCACACTTGACACACCCCATGTTCCTATCTCTACTGTTGGGGAAACATCAGTGGTATGTACATGACACTCACACTTGACACACCCCATGTTCCTATCTCTACTGTTGGGGAAACATCAGCGGTATGTACATGACACTCACACTTGACACACCCCATGTTCCTATCTCTACTGTTGGGGAAACATCAGTGGTATGTACATGACACTCACACTTGACACACCCCATGTTCCTATCTCTACTGTTGGGGAAACATCAGCGGTATGTACATGACACTCACACTTGACACACCCCATGTTCCTATCTCTACTGTTGGGGAAACATCAGCGGTATGTACATGACACTCACACTTGACACACCCCATGTTCCTATCTCTACTGTTGGGAAACATCAGCGGTATGTACATGACACTCACACTTGACACACCCCATGTTCCTATCTCTACTGTTGGGGAAACATCAGCGGTATGTACATGACACTCACACTTGACACACCCCATGTTCCTATCTCTACTGTTGGGGAAACATCAGTGGTATGTACATGACACTCACACTTGACACACCCCATGTTCCTATCTCTACTGTTGGGGAAACATCAGCGGTATGTACATGACACTCACACTTGACACACCCCATGTTCCTATCTCTACTGTTGGGGAAACATCAGTGGTATGTACATGACACTCACACTTGACACACCCCATGTTCCTATCTCTACTGTTGGGGAAACATCAGTGGTATGTACATGACACTCACACTTGACACACCCCATGTTCCTATCTCTACTGTTGGGGAAACATCAGCGGTATGTACATGACACTCACACTTGACACACCCCATGTTCCTATCTCTACTGTTGGGGAAACATCAGTGGTATGTACATGACACTCACACTTGACACACCCCATGTTCCTATCTCTACTGTTGGGGAAACATCAGCGGTATGTACATGACACTCACACTTGACACACCCCATGTTCCTATCTCTACTGTTGGGGAAACATCAGCGGTATGTACATGACACTCACACTTGACACACCCCATGTTCCTATCTCTACTGTTGGGGAAACATCAGCGGTATGTACATGACACTCACACTTGACACACCCCATGTTCCTATCTCTACTGTTGGGGAAACATCAGCGGTATGTACATGACACTCACACTTGACACACCCCATGTTCCTATCTCTACTGTTGGGGAAACATCAGTGGTATGTACATGACACTCACACTTGACACACCCCATGTTCCTATCTCTACTGTTGGGGAAACATCAGCGGTATGTACATGACACTCACACTTGACACACCCCATGTTCCTATCTCTACTGTTGGGGAAACATCAGCGGTATGTACATGACACTCACACTTGACACACCCCATGTTCCTATCTCTACTGTTGGGGAAACATCAGTGGTATGTACATGACACTCACACTTGACACACCCCATGTTCCTATCTCTACTGTTGGGGAAACATCAGTGGTATGTACATGACACTCACACTTGACACACCCCATGTTCCTATCTCTACTGTTGGGGAAACATCAGCGGTATGTACATGACACTCACACTTGACACACCCCATGTTCCTATCTCTACTGTTGGGGAAACATCAGTGGTATGTACATGACACTCACACTTGACACACCCCATGTTCCTATCTCTACTGTTGGGGAAACATCAGTGGTATGTACATGACACTCACACTTGACACACCCCATGTTCCTATCTCTACTGTTGGGGAAACATCAGTGGTATGTACATGACACTCACACTTGACACACCCCATGTTCCTATCTCTACTGTTGGGGAAACATCAGTGGTATGTACATGACACTCACACTTGACACACCCCATGTTCCTATCTCTACTGTTGGGGAAACATCAGTGGTATGTACATGACACTCACACTTGACACACCCCATGTTCCTATCTCTACTGTTGGGGAAACATCAGTGGTATGTACATGACACTCACACTTGACACACCCCATGTTCCTATCTCTACTGTTGGGGAAACATCAGTGGTATGTACATGACACTCACACTTGACACACCCCATGTTCCTATCTCTACTGTTGGGGAAACATCAGCGGTATGTACATGACACTCACACTTGACACACACCCCATGTTCCTATCTCTACTGTTGGGGAAACATCAGTGGTATGTACATGACACTCACACTTGACACACCCCATGTTCCTATCTCTACTGTTGGGGAAACATCAGTGGTATGTACATGACACTCACACTTGACACACCCCATGTTCCTATCTCTACTGTTGGGGAAACATCAGTGGTATGTACATGACACTCACACTTGACACACCCCATGTTCCTATCTCTACTGTTGGGGAAACATCAGTGGTATGTACATGACACTCACACTTGACACACCCCATGTTCCTATCTCTACTGTTGGGGAAACATCAGCGGTATGTACATGACACTCACACTTGACACACCCCATGTTCCTATCTCTACTGTTGGGGGAAACATCAGCGGTATGTACATGACACTCACACTTGACACACCCCATGTTCCTATCTCTACTGTTGGGGAAACATCAGCGGTATGTACATGACACTCACACTTGACACACCCCATGTTCCTATCTCTACTGTTGGGGAAACATCAGCGGTATGTACATGACACTCACACTTGACACACCCCATGTTCCTATCTCTACTGTTGGGGAAACATCAGCGGTATGTACATGACACTCACACTTGACACACCCCATTTTCCTATCTCTACTGTTGGGGAAACATCAGCGGTATGTACATGACACTCACACTTGACACACCCCATGTTCCTATCTTTACTGATGGGGACCCAAGTTTCTGCCCCCTACTTGACATTGCTATACAGCTAGCAGCACACTCTACATCAGTTCTATCTGAAAGCTCCCAACATGCTGATCTATGCCCACGCTGACTTCCAGAGAGCCTTGTGTGACAAGGACCCAGGAGTCCTCCGAGGGATTGTCCACATCTACATACAGCTAGCTCAGGTTAGTAAGGTCAACTCTCCCCCCACCAGGAATCCTCCGAGGGATTGTCCACATCTACATACAGCTAGCTCAGGTTAGTAAGGTCAACTCTCCCCCCACCAGGAATCCTCCGAGGGATTGTCCACATCTACATACAGCTAGCTCAGGTTAGTGAGGTCAACTCTCCCCCCACCAGGAATCCTCCGAGGGATTGTCCACATCTACATACAGCTAGCTCAGGTTAGTGAGGTCAACTCTCCCCCCACCAGGAATCCTCCGAGGGATTGTCCACATCTACATACAGCTAGCTCAGGTTAGTGAGGTCAACTCTCCCCACCAGGAATCCAGGAGTCCTCCATAGGGATTGTCCACATCTACATACAGCTAGCTCAGGTTAGTGAGGTCAACTCTCCCCCCACCAGGAATCCTCCGAGGGATTGTCCACATCTACATACAGCTAGCTCAGGTTAGTGAGGTCAACTCTCCCCCCACCAGGAATCCTCCGAGGGATTGTCCACATCTACATACAGCTAGCTCAGGTTAGTGAGGTCAACTCTCCCCCCACCAGGAATCCTCGTTCTCTCAGTTCAACTTTACTGATTGGAGTAGAATACATGGGCTGGGGTGGAAGTGTCTCTCGAAAAATGAATAGAAATGTATATACTAGGGCTCGGACCGCTAACCTAGATACCCGAGACAGGTGGGTAATGAGTTGGACCCGGGTACCCATTTCAATACCCGGACCCATTATGATCATGTGACTAATAGATTAAACAATGTAACATATTATTCTTTTATGATAAAAAGATTGTTTTGTCTTTTAAGATTTAGACATAATTTACAGTCACTTCTTTTGAATATAATACATGGGTACGATATTGAAAAACCTCGAGATTTTAGCCTCCGAGCTGAAGAATATACTGCCATTTGTTGCAAGTTTGATGTCAGGAATTAACACAACGGGTATCTGGGTAAGGTAGGGTAATAGGATGTGGAGTACCTGGGTAGAAAATTTGGACCTGTCCCAGCAATAATATACTAAGCAGCAAAAGAAACGTCAGTTTGGAATTTTCCTTCGCAGAAATGGATAACTGTAAACTCATTTAATGTTTTATTTGCATTTTTTTTGACAACATCTCCAACTTTACCTGAGCAAAGACATTCCTTCCCAAACTCAGAATGGAACCCAGGAAATGGTCTCAAAAACGCAGCCTGATCTCAGAGATGGTACAGTGTTCTCCATGTTTTTCATGCAACTCATGCTGCACTTGCTGTTCACAAGGACCAGCCCTATAAAATGCCCCCCAAACCTGGTTGAAACATTCACATTACAACGTCAGCAGGATGCCACGACTCACGACAGCTGAGAGGAACCAGGCGCTAGGAAGACTTGAAGCTGGCCACACTGCACAAGCTGTTGCCAATCACTTCCAGGTCAACGTTCGGACCATCTACAGGCTGCAGCAATGTTTCCGGGCCACCAACACCACAAATGATCGCCCCCGTACTGGCAGACCAAGGTTGACCACAAGACCACAAGACCGCCATGTTGTGCGACAGCATGTACAGAATCCCATCAGGCAGCCATCCGAAACAGCACGCCAGACACTGGGAACACACGGAAGACCAATCAGTACTGATACGGTATGCCGACGTCTTGCCGTAGTCTTGCCGTAGACCTTACCGTGGACCTATCCTCACCCCTCGTCAATGGCGTGAACATCTACAGTTTGCCCTACAACACCAAAACTGGTGTTACAGGCAATGGAGAACTGTTCTGTTCACAGATGAGAGTCAGTACTGCATATCAACTACAGATGGCAGAACAAGAATATGGTGATGACGTGGCCAGCATTACTCAAACCAATGTGTTATGGAAAGAGACTCATGGGGAGGTCCAAGCATCATGGTATGGAGTCGAATAGGCCTGAACCAGAGAGTGGGTCATGGTATGGGGTGGAATAGGCCTGAGCCAGAGAGTGGGTCATGGTATGGGGTGGAATAGGCCTGAGCCAGAGAGCGGGTCATGGTATGGGGTGGAATAGGCTGGGTCATGGTATGGGGTGGAATAGGCCTGAGCCAGAGAGTGGGTCATGGTATGGGGTGGAATCATGGCCTGATGGGGTGGAATAGGCCTGAGCCAGAGAGTGGGTCCTGTGGTGTGGAATCCAGAACCTTGGGTTCCAGGGAGAGGAGACAGCATCACAGCGGCAAGCCTACATCCCTGAGCCAGAGAGTGGGTCATGGTATGGGGTGGAATGGAGGCCTGATTCGTACCAAGCTCTCAAACCCCACGTCATACCAGATTTCGCATGTCACTGGAACAACATTTTCCAGCATGATAATGCCTGGGCCCATACTGCCAGAGCTACATGGGACTTCCTACAGCAGAACTGTGTCAACATTATGCAGTGGTCAGCCTTTAGTCCTGATTTAAATGCAATTGAACATCTTTGGGGTGAAATTCAGAGGAGACTGAATAATGTCATATCAAGGCCGATTTATTGTGCCAGACCTTTCTCAGAGTGTGGTTCCAGGTGCCAATGGCCTTCATCAATTGATTGGTGCACTCCATGCATAGACGCTGTGCTGCAGTTATTGCCACCCGTGGTGGTCACACTAGATACTGAAGTCAAGAGTCTGAATGGACTGCAAACGTTCACGTAATGTCTTGAAATTGTGTTTATTATTCATTGATGTGTCAAGATATTGTACACAAAAGATGTTTTTGATCCGCTTAATTTTTATTTATCCTGACTCATGATCTTTTGCTTATCTCCCTTTTCCTTGCGAATGGTAGTGGAACACTTGAATCCCTTGAAGTTCCCGAATCAGACGTAAAAATACACTCACCCAAGAGTTACCTCCCTTTTCCCGCGTAAACAGTCATGTGACCAGCCTTACTTGCCACTCTCTCCCTTTTCGCCCAAGTGGATGGTTGGGCGAGCACTGGAGTCCCGTATACGGCATTATATCCTTTTTATTTAGGTCCTATTCTTCAAAATTATGCTGTGTATAGATTTGGCAATAACTACTATGTATTATATGTAAAGAAATTATTTTTGTTTGTGTCATAATTGCATCGTTATGTAACTTTGTTTACATTTCATGAAAGCTTGCAGTGTTTGCAGGCACAGGTAATCCGTGGCTGATCCTCACCCAAAACCATGTTCTTCTAGCTTGCGCTGTAATTATTGTGTTGATTTATCTGATCTACAATTTAATCAATATTTGTCTTACGTCTATAGATTTGCCATGGTTCGGGTGAGGAATTCATCTCAAGTTATGGCTGACATAACAGGAGATCAGCCTGCAAACCGTATGTTGCTAGCTACTGCTGAAATTCATAATACTGGTGCTATGTTGAGTACGTTGCGGGGGCAGTCTGCTTGTGCTGGGGCCAAAAAGAGATTGGCTACAACGCAGTTGTCTCCGACTCAAACTAAGAAAAAGACGTCGTCTTCTTCAACGTCGCAGAAGAAACCATCTGTTACCAGATCGGAGGGTAAATCTATGCGGCCTAGTAAGTCAACACATTAGAAATCCTTCAACGAAGAGATATTACCTCCGCATGAAGTAGACCTTTATGATTTTATATCCTATCAACTAGATTCAACTTCGGTATTTCTTCAAGATCCATACAGACATACGTCTTGACAGCCTCCTTCATCATGCTGGCTTATATTATCCACAATGGGAATACGTGATTTATATCACTGAACAAGATTTTACACTTGGAGCAACTCTTATTCAAGAGGTTTATATGAGCGGCATAGAATTACGCGCGCTTTTACTCAACCAACTAATTGCATCAGATTTTATGGAGGCCAACTTGCTACAACACCGGTGACGTCATGCTTGAAGCTGATTGGTCCACATCAGACAACGCCTCCCACTGACAGAGCAGGCTCCACCATGTTTTCTGATACGGGGGAATACTTCATCGGCAGCCTTGGAAACAGTATACAACTACGACCTGTTATCATCATGGGAATCTAATAGATGTCTAGCCTTGACAGCAGGATAAACAATGTTTATTTTGGGAGTTGTCGCTGATAAAAGTCGGTACGAGTACCTGTCCCCTGCGATGCTACACTGGAGCCAGCCTTGCTATAAATAGACAACGCTTCGATGTATGCTGATCAACACAGATCGCCTCGCGATATAAGGGGAAGAATGATGTATCATCACTGCAATCAGAGGTTAGCACTTCCGATGGAAGATCCTACCATTTGGAATATCGTCGGCTCTATGATTATTCATACGAATAACCAAGCCTATCGGCACCTATATGCAGCATCGAGGTCTACGCAGTGCCGGTTATCTGGACGACGGCATACAGGTTCTTCAAAGTGCCAATCAAGTCAGACAGCAGCTGAACTTCACAATTAAGTTGCTCACGCAACTAGGATGACTAGTGAACCTGATGAAGTTGGAGTTAGAATCAAACAAGATCTTCAATTGCTGGGAATAAGAATTATCACAACACAGAATCGAATTGTGGTCCCAAAAGATCATTGGGTACAAGATACAAGATACAAGCCATGATTCCACAAGCAGTCATCTCTCCGTTAACACTATGTCAACTCGGTCTACTAACCTCGGCGCAGGACTTGCATCGCACAGGAAAATTACAACTAAGGCCGCTGCGACAGTTCCTGACAAAACATCTGGACAGCGTCGACCCTATCTTGCTGCCAGACAATCTTAAGAGGTACCTACTTTGGTGGACCCACAGGTCGAACGTCTGCGGAGGGACCTATTTACAAGAGCCGACCTTCGACACACATCTCTACATAGACGCATCGATACAAGGTTGGGGTGCACATCTCAACAATCAAGTTGCATCAAGGAAGTGGTCCAAACAGAGCAGCATTTTCACATCAATCTGCTGGAGATGAAAGCTGTGATCAACGCCTTACAACTATGGTCGAGCTCGCTGATCAACAGAATGCTGATGGTCCACACGGACAACTCTACAGTGGCATTCTCCATAAATCGACAAGGATCTACAAGATCACCAAGCCTACTACAGCTCACATTCCAGTTGTTTGACATCATGGAGGGGGCAAACATCTGGATAAAGGCGTGTCACATACCCGGAGCCAAGAACGTGCTTGCAGAAGCTCTCTCCCGACCACTGCACCCGTCACCTACAGAATGGATGCTCCATCCAGAAGCATTTCGGCTCATCATAAGGGAAATAGGATCCCCATGCATAGACCTGTTTGCCACGAGGTTCAACAAACAACTACAGACATTTGTCTCACCAGTTCCAGATCCTCAAGCCTGGGCAACAGATGCACTGAACATATCATGGGAAGGACTAAACGCTTATGCGTTTCCACCACTGATATTACTATCAAAAGTACTGTTGAAGATCAAACAGACACAGGCGCTACAACTGACCTTGGTCGCGCCATACTGGCCAGCGAGAGTATGGTTCCTAGACCTAATAGAAGATCTCGGAAGTCCAACAATCAAGTTACCAGATTGGCCGAACCTACTCATACATCCGCACACCAAGCAAGTCCACGGGAACCCGACAGCGTTCCAGCTACAAGTGTGGACCATATCAAAACATGTTTGAAGAAAAGAGGATACTCCGCCAGGGCAGCCAAGGCAGTAACGCTAGCCTTACGCAGATCTACTCGTAACCTGTATGATGACAAGTTGCTGAAGTTTGAGACTTATGCAAGGCGGAAAGGCTTCACAGCGATGATAGCCACTCATCCTCAAGTGGCAGAATACTTGTGTCATCTTAGACAGACCAGACATCTGAAAGGTTCGACATTATCTACATACCCCGCCGCCATCAGTACAGTGATTACCATGAAAACAGGCATCAAGTTGACGAAAGTACCAGAATTACTTGCTCTGCTGAGATCTTTTAAACTGGAGGACCAGCAAAAGAAGTCCAGAGCTCCGGCCTGGGATCTGAATGTAATTCTACGTCATCTTACCAGTGATGCCTACGAACCTCTAGACCAGACTACCCTCGAGCTGCTGACACAGAAGACTCTGTTCCTGCTTGCGCTAGCCACGCAGCTCGAATATCAGAGATACATGCGCTGGACTTTGGTCGAACCAGATTCGACACGGGGCAACATGCTGCAGTTCATCTAGGACTTAGATGGGACTTTATTGCCAAGAACCAGCTACCTGGTCAGCCAGATAGACAGTTCCACGTACCAGTGCTATCTACAATCCTCGGCCAACAGGATATGGAGGACTTATCCTTGTGTCCGGTCAGAGCCCTGAAGATATATCTTCAAAGACTAAGACAAGGAGACGAAAATTCAAGCGCCGCCTGTTCATCCCATTATCCACAGAGACATTAGCAGAAGTCTCAAGAACGACGATATCGTTCTGGATGAGAGCCATCATATTGAGAGCCTATAAAGCAGCAGGACTAGAACCTCCAAAAGCTTCCGACCCACACAAAGTCAGAGCATTGACGTCAACACTAGCTCTGCATGAAAACTGCTCTATATCAGCAATTATAGAGGGCTGCTTTTAGAAGTTGGTCACGGTGTTTGCCAACCACTACCTCCGAGACATAGCCACTAGAGACGTCTCAGGCATTCACCCATTTGGGCCGCTTGTTGTAGCACAGCTACCACGGCTCCACAAGGGCGCTGAGTTGGAAAATCTCACCCTTTATCACGTTGACTTGTTGATAACTTTTACTAAAGAAAAGTATTAGTTTGAAAGTCCATGCGCACAGTCTAGGACAGGCTAGCATGAGTGATTAATTTAAAGATCCTGTATGGGTAAAGATCTTACCTGTACGTGAAGGGGTCACAACTCATTATGATAAAGATCTTATCACAATCTATGGGTTGTTATAAGATATCTAGTAATAAGAAGATACTAGTTTATCTGAAGCCACATGAATCAAGATGCTTCAACTTGTCTGAGATGGAAGTGGTCCCCCCGAGTTATAACGGAAGTTGGAGAATAGGATCACGGAAATACCGTTTCGCAGTTCCCATGGGGGGGGATACAGGACGTATCTAAGGACAGCTGATGAATCCACGAAGTGGCTTGACCCACCACCAATCCGTCGGATTCTATAAGCAAAAGATCATGAGTCAGGATAAGTAAAAATATGTAATTTTTTAAGTAAAATTGATATTTTTATACTTATCCTGACTCATGAACGAAGCCCTCCCAACCACCCCGCTGAAGACACTTTGGATTTCACAGCAGATCCAAGTGCATGGGCAGAAATTCAGGAGAGAGTGGCAAGTAACGCTGGTCACATGACTGTTTGCGCGGGAAAAGGGAGGTAACTCGTGGGTGAGTGTATTTTTACGTCCGATTCGGGAACTTCAAGGGATTCAAGTGTTCCACTACCATTCGCAAGGAAAAGGGAGATAAGCAAAAGATCATGAGTCAGGATAAGTATAAAAATATCAATTTTACTTAAAATATTACATTTATGTCTATTTCTGTAATGTTTTGATTACAGTGCCTATCTCTTTTTGAATTTGTACTGACTTTTTTTTTGCTGCTGAGTATATATACCATATATGACCCAAGAACTGAAATTTGAGGAGCAAAAAAATCCACAGTCTGCAGAAAGGGATCAGCTTTTCTATGGTTTACTCTTTCCTTTTTCTTGTGGTAGGAAAATGTCATCAGATCACTTTGTGTGAAAAACCAAGATAGAATTACTTGGTAAAGGCGTCAAATATGCAAGTAAACCTCACTAGAAAAGATTATTTCTATTTTGTTACCACCACCCAGCATGTAAAGCGTGGGGATATAGTCGACACCTCATGCCGTCCGTCCGTCCGTCCGTCCTTAATCATTTTGTTTCCGGAGCATAACTAAAAAAATGTTCAATATTTTTCAACAAAAGTTGGTACATATATCATAAAAGAACCTAATGTGGTGCCTTTTGCTGTTTATAGATTTTTGTCATGTATATTTTTTTTCGGTTTCCATGGAAAAGATTCGGACTAAGTCTCAAAAGGGAGGGGTGGGCTTCGTTTCCGGAGCACAACTCAATATCTTTCAACAAAACTTGGCAGATATACGAGGCAGATCTCAAAGTAGTGCCTTTTGGTATTTGCAGATTTTTGGCCTTTTTGTTTTTCTTGGAAGCGGTTTGCACTTAAAAGGAGTAGTATACACGATGGTGGTTCTGCTGCGCATAGGTGCACCATGCCTAGGAGCCTTCAAACGGCCAATTCGGCTCTCACAGCCACTAAAAATAGTAGAGTTTTGTGCAAAGCTAGTGCGGAAGACAAAAAGTGGTCCAACACATTCCACTGGTGGAAGTGCACTCCAATTAGAATTATGCGAGTGTATGGACATAGAACAATGCCAGGAACCAAGCTATCGCGCAAAGCCTATGCCGAGATCCGATCGGGTCGTTTGTCCCTTTGGGAGGCGAAGAGGAACTACCACATATCACAAGCCAGATATAAGTGAATCTGGGGCAGCCCCAACCCCGAGACACAAACGGAGACAACTTCCGACATGGCAGAGGTCTTAGAGACCCTGCTAGAGAAGTCTCCCTATGTTTTGCTTAACAAATCCTGGAGCAATTGGGACACACCTTCTACGAGCGATACCAGATCCCTTAACAGTTTCTCAAACTCTATTTGCTGTGTTTCGCCAATTTGTAGAAGACGACAGAATAGTCGATTTTGTCTACCTCTACCTGCCCAACCAATTTTGACCAGCAGCGGGCAAACTCTGAATCGTTTTCGACGACTGCCCGGAAACACGGGACAGACACAACCGATGCACAGACTGTCTCACCGCTATATCGGAACTACCCACCCTATTCGAACTGGACAACTCTACTTGCAAGTGCGGCGATGTGTGGGTTGGTATGCAGTGCTTCGAGGTCAAGTGGACAACCTTCAAGAGAATACGGCAGCCAGCGAAAGATAGATCCTACCATCTGCCCCACCTTCTGGATATCCAGACGGGTCTCTTCTTGTTCCTCCTCTTCGCTTTCTATTTCCTTGTGGAGCTTGTCGAGAGTGGAATGGTCATCCTCGTTGTCCAGCCAAGACAAGATATCTTCCCTGGACGATTGTAGAAGTCCAGGATGGTGTGACGTCGGAGTTATCTCGCTTGCGGGCAAGAGGGTGTTGGTCGATGGTTCTGCAGCGGGCAACGTCAGATTTGGAGCTATCTCGCTGGGGGGCAAGAGGGTTGACGGTTCTGTGGCATGCTCTTGCCTTAGCTCATAGAGCCTTGTGGACCCAATACCAAAGCGCTTTTTTACCTCGTTTGCCGGGAGCACACCGCGAAGGGAGCGTATTTCTTTGATCTGGCCTGGAGACAAATCTCTTTTAGGTGGCATGATTGTTTTTCCTGTATAGAATACCACTGTGATAAACTTGTCATAATATAATGTATAGAATGCCACTGTGATAAACTTGTCATAATATACTGTATAGAATACCAGTGTGATAAACTTGTCATAATATACTGTATAGAATACCAGTGATATAAACTTGTCATAATATACCGTATAGAATACCAGTGATATAAACTTGTCATAATATACTGTATAGAATACCAGTGATATAAACTTGTCATAATATACTGTATAGAATACCACTGTGATAAACTTGTCATAATATACTGTATAGAATACCAGTGATATAAACTTGTCATAATATACTGTATAGAATACCACTGTGATAAACTTGTCATAATATACTGTATAGAATACCACTGTGATAAACTTGTCATAATATACTGTATAGAATACCACTGTGATATAAACTTGTCATAATATACTGTATAGAATACCACTGATGATAAACTTGTCATAATATACTGTATAGAATACCACTGTGATAAACTTGTCATAATATACTGTATAGAATACCAGTGATATAAACTTGTCATAATATACTGTATAGAATACCACTGTGATAAACTTGTCATAATATACTGTATAGAATACCACTGTGATAAACTTGTCATAATATACTGTATAGAATACCAGTGATATAAACTTGTCATAATATACTGTATAGAATACCAGTGATATAAACTTGTCATAATATACTGTATAGAATACCACTGTGATAAACTTGTCATAATATACTGTATAGAATACCAGTGATATAAACTTGTCATAATATACTGTATAGAATACCACTGTGATATAAACTTGTCATAATATACTGTATAGAATACCAGTGATATAAACTTGTCATAACATACTGTATAGAATACCACTGTGATGTAAACTTGTCATAACATACTGTATAGAATACCAGTGATATAAACTTGTCATAATATACTGTGTAGAATACCACTGTGATAAACTTGTCATAACATACTGTATAGAATACCAGTGATAAACTTGTCATAATATACTGTATAGAATACCACTGTGATAAACTTGTCATAATATACTGTGTAGAATACCACTGTGATAAACTTGTCATAACATACTGTATAGAATACCAGTGATAAACTTGTCATAACATACTGTGTAGAATACCACTGTGATATAAACTTGTCATAATATACTGTATAGAATACCACTGTGATATAAACTTGTCATAATATACTGTATAGAATACCAGTGATATAAACTTGTCATAATACCAGTGATATAAACTTGTCATAACATACTGTATAGAATACCAGTGATATAAACTTGTCATAATATACTGTAAAGAATACCACTGTGATATAAACTTGTCATAATATACTGTATAGAATACAACTTTGATTAACTTGATATGCAATGATGTGCTCACTCTATGGAACTCTCACTTTCCCAGAAGGCCAGCAGACTACATACACTTGGGACAGGTTTTCTGGATATCCTGAAGCAAATTATCAGGCTCCTTTCCAACACAACATGACTTCCACACAGTGCGTTGCCATGGCTACAGATACTTCTACTTAAAGTGTTGGCATTGCTTGGACCCCATGATGAACAGTAAGTGTAGAGATGTGACATTGGGTATCTTTGCCTGTTTTTAGAGTGTTATGTATAATTGCATTACAGTGTAAACATTGTCAGTGTTGATGAACTATCTAGATGTAAGTGTCATCAGGAATGCTACATTGATTATAAAAACTGAATGATCAGGTAATAGTTGATTTTCTGGAAAAGTTCATCTCTGAATTTGTTTTTTCTAAACTATTAAACACTTAAAACAGTTATGCTTTCTAGTTTTTGAAAGGAAATACAACTGTCAAGATGATTTTGGTTAACATTTGCAGTTTTGTTTACTTTTCCAGTTGTGTTTTGCATGGATTCAAACTATTGCTGGAACATTTCATGCATATTTATGGAACAGCTGTATTTATTGATCAGTTGTATCGCTGTATATATAGATCAGCAATTTGCAATGAGGTTTGATTTGATAGTTTGCACAGAAGGAATTATTTAAAGGTCACATGCAACGTAAAACACACCTTTGCAGATTCTAATACCTTTCGGTATGGACTTACCGAAACAAATCATCAACTTATAAAGTTGAAAAATAACGCGATGAAAAAAAACGCGAAATCGCAGTTCAAACGATTCACCTATTTTGCCCCGACTTTTCGGGGGGAAAACTGGTTTCAACAACTGGGCTGCGCTCATAGCACGCGCGCGTCTATTTCACCCACCGCGTTCTTCTTAGTGAAATAGGTTAAAAGCAACTTGGAAGCGGGCTGTCCGGGTGAATACACCAGACAAAGCTCGGTGAAGGCTTTGGTGTGAGCTATTTTCCTAATGTTTTGTTGATATTTCACAGGCGCGATTTCGGTGTCTGTCACATTATGTAATTACACAGACAGGCAGGTGTCATACTTGAACACATGACAAGTTATGATGTCTGTTGATTGCAAAATGTTATACACAAAAAATGAGCATGTATTTACAAAACCCAACATCTCTATATATACACACACAATGAGCCGTGAGGGCATCTGCAAATGAACCAGCCGTTACACCCACCCGCTCTGACTGGGTTCGGTATCCCGGCTGCTTCGTTTCTTGGGAAGTAAACCCAAGTACACAATATTGCACTTTTGATTTGCGATTGTACGCTTATAATTTTGTTTATATGTTTTTTCATAACCAGCAATGTATATTATATGTCATGAATAAGTGATAATTGTGTTTTAATTATGTTTGATTTTTTGGTTGCATGTGACCTTTAACTCTGAAATGTCCTATTGTGGAGGTATATCCACATCAGTCAGCACATATTAAAAACCTTGGAGTCAACTTTGTGTGCAGACTCTTTGAGTGTTGTCACAACCCCTAGTGTACAGTACACAACCCTGTGCACTTAAAAGAACCCACGAATCCATTAGTAAATGACCAGATGGTGGCCACATGAATACGTGCAAACACCTAGTTGCGGGTACAGCAAACACCTAGTTGCGGGTACAGCAAACACCTAGTTCCGGGTACAGCAAACACCTAGTTGCGGGTACAGCAAACACCTAGTTGCGGGTACAGCAACGTACAGTAAAACCTGGACAAAGGACTGTGACTGTGCCCCAGTCCACCCAGCTGTGAATGGGTACCTCGTAAGGATGCGCCTAGTGGCTGCACAAGTTGTATGATCCCCAGGGAGTTGATATTGAAAATAAGATGTACGCCTCTTCGTGGTGGGCTTAGATAGGGGAATTTTATTCCCTGAACTAAACGTACATCAACCAGTTAGGGCTGACCCCCCAAAGCTGCTTTATCTTACTGGGTACACAGACAATCAAGGAGCAAACCATCTTTCAACTCCGCAGCCTAGTCAGCCTCCGGTAGTGACACCAACCACACTGGAGATGGGCCTTTCTACAGGAAAAGGCACAGCACCCGATCAAGAATATCTTGGCTAAACCATCTAAAACCCACACTACTTGAGTGTGAGAAAGCGACAGGATGGCCTGCAAATTCACGCATCAATGGCAAGTCGCTTAAGCTGCATTGGGACAATGCCATGCCCATGTATGCTTACCTGACGAAGCAAAATGTCCGAGACCAATTCTGGTGGCTTAAGAATCTCATGCGCTGTGAGCCAGTTCAACCCACAACTGGTGCCCGTCAGGAACCTTTGCATGAGCAGAATGCTCAAGTGGCAGCAGACCCCAAACTGGTAATGGATGTCCACGTCAACCTCTTTCCTGTTCTTGATAGAAACTCTTCCGGCATAGAGTCAATTGGCCCTAAAATTTCTGACCCTCACTCTTCCTCTTCTTCAGTTGCCAATTTTTTTCAAAAATCCTGTGTATATTTTGTTTTATTCTATTTATGATGAAATATCTTACATACCTTTAAAAAAACCGGAGGCCAATCAAACGAACAAATGAATCTTTTCCAAAAACATGAAATTAATTTATTAAATGACATTATTTCTATGAAACTTTCCGTGGACCGTTCATTACATGTTGTGTCTATGCTGCCGCTCGAACCTTGGAGGAGCTAAAAAAGGGTTTCCAAAGAAAAATCATCTAATACTAAGAACAGTACACCAAAGAAAAAACAGTTTCAAGTTAAAGTGACGGAAACTAGAAAATACATTTCCTGGATAGAGCTGTGCCATAAGTTAAGATCATCAGGGAATCGCATGTCAAAATGACAAAAGTCAATTTGGAGAAAATGAAAACTGAAATACAAAACAACGAAAGAAAAGATATTTCTCCAAATTATCGATTCCCTTAAGGTCAAAATAAAGGTTTCGACTGAAAGAAAGAAAAATCAAGCAGAATAAACTTTTGAGAAATAATGAAAAACACTTCTACTGGCAACTGAAAACAAACGGTGATGGTGAGCATGATAAATGGCCTCCCATTGATGCCAGTGAAAGGTTCTGGAGACAGTTGTGGTCTGTACCCGGCGACTGTAACCTGGAGGCACCATGGGTGAGTGATTATGACCATGAAATGCATGAGAAAATAACTGGGTCGTTTGTCTGTTACATCTCACCAGATTGCCTGAAAAGTGTCATCAAAAAGTCAAAGTCTAATACAGCTCCAGGGCCTGATGGCATTCGAAACCGTTATTGGAAACTGTTCCCCTGTGTCCAAACACCATTACTTCACTGCTTCAATACTCTCGTGGACACAGGTGATAGTCCTCCATGGTTCTGCAAAGGTCGCACAATACTCCTTCCAAAAAAAGGAGACTTGACTGATCCCAAAAACTTCCGCCCTATCACATGTTTGAATACTCAGTATAAAATATTCACAGGGTGTTTGACAAACCTTGTGTCATCATACTGCTCTTCCAATGATAAAATTTACAGAGAGCAAAAGGGGGCGAGAAAGGGATGTTGGGGGTGCAAGGATCAACTTCTTGTACAGAAAATGATTTTGGAAGAGGCTAAAACATATCACCGCAACCTCTCAATGTGCTGGATTGACTACAAGAATATGACTCTGTCCCTGATGAATGGATTCTGAAGTCTCTTCATTGTATTGACCTCCCGGAGCGACTACTTGATTTACTCAAGTCTTTAATGAGTTGCTGGTCGACTCAGCTTGAGATGTACTCGCAAGGGCAGGTGCAGACTTCGGAATCTATTCCAATCAGAAGGGGAATATTTCAGGGGATGCCTTTAGCCCTTTGCTTTTTTGTTTGTCTTTAAATGCTTTGAGCTTTTTGCTTAACATAGGGGAGGGTTACCATCCCGGACCACCTCAGCACAGATCCCCAACACCGCTTACTCATCTCCTTTACATGGATGACATGGAGCTCCTTGCCAAAGGAGATACCAATCTGAAAGAGCAGGTTCTCCTTGTCAAGTCCTTTTCTAATGATATTGGCATGGCATTTGGACTCGACAAATGTAATACTCTCCATTTGAAACATGGCAAGGTAACTAATGATGGATCAGTCAGGTTACAAGGGGGAGGAGTTACTGAGCATCTTGTGGAAGATCAGGCCTACACCTATCTTGGAATGCAAGTTTGAGCCAAGCTCCAGAATGCCCTAATTCAAGACAAACTTCAGGCCGTGTATAAATCTCGGATAAAGAAAATCTGGAGCTTGGAGATAAATGCTCAAAACAAGGTCAAAGCCACCAGTACCTTTGCTGTGCCAGTCCTTTCCAATGCTTTTGGAGTAATTCATTATACGAAACAAAAAATCCAGAGTCTTGACCAACACCTTGTCAGTGGATGCCCTTCCTTGGCACAATCAGCATATCTTAAAAGACATGATGGCATGGCTCGCTGCTTTTATTACGGTCTCCTTATATGCCTGTTGCTTTGACTCCGAGGTCCATCCATGGTATGACCCTGAACATGTCCAGGGCATCATGTAAAATGATGCTTTCAAACTTTTGTGGAATAGGCCCACATACAGCCTCAGAAGAATTCCAGCCAACAAACCTAATCTTGTCCTTTTTGATTAAGCCAACGAATTTATTTACATCATTAAATTTTCTGTCCCTTTTGACAGCAATGTGATTGGCAAGATTCAGGAAAAGCATACTAAATATGCGGACCACGCCTTTGAAATGTCTTGCTTGCATCCCAAGTACACTGTTGTCAGGCTTCCAATTGTTCTCGGTGCCCTTGGTTTGGTACCTCCTGATTTCTTGGCGCAGATCAGGAGAGTGCCCGGGTTCTCCACCGGGAGTACAGCCCTTCTGACACTCTGGGTAATGCACTCTGGCAGCAGGTTTAACCAGCTCTCTGATTTTCATCAAATTACTGAAGTTATGCTACCACTATCACTGTGTAATCTGTCACAGAGATTTGGAGTTATATCAAGAACAGTTTCACAGAAATAACTTTCTTCTACCATAGACCTGTGAAGATCCGGGGTAGAATAGGTCTTCAGCAACCCATGCTTGCCACAAAAGGCGACTATGCTTGTTGTAAGAGGCGACTAACGGGATCGGGTGGTCAGGCTCGCTGACTTTGTCGACACATGTCATCGGTTCCCAATTGCGCAGATCAATGCTCATGCTGTTGATCACTGGATTGTCTGGTCCAGACTCGATTATTTACGGACAGCCGCCATAGCTGGAATATTGGTGAGTGCAAAGTAAAACTAAACTCAGACTGGAATATTGAGGGGGTGAGTAGCGGTGTGGTTAAACTAAACTCACTGACTCACTCACTTTCTGGTGTCTACCATATTTGAATATGCTTATATTTGAAATATGCTTATTTTGATGATTTGTGTATCTATATGTTGTTCAAATTGTTTATTTGAACCATGAGTTTCTACTCACTAGCCACTTGACTTCTGCAGAGACAATACGATACGTACGACCAGCCGAGCAATCAGTACAGGCAACTGTGTTGCACAAGTAACAATGGAGCAACAATCAGATCATGCTACAACAGGGGCGACCTGTGCAGCTTCAACAATGGGAAATCTCACAGTGATGTAATGTCACTCATCAGAAGCCTTGGGATAAGTGGAACTAAGCCAGCTCAGAGAGGAACAAGGAGTGGAAAGCAGAAACGGAAAAACAATCAACTGAATTCAATTATTTCTGTGAGGAATTGTAGATACCTAAGGATGGTTCTGTGGAACGCACAATCCATTAGGAACAAATCTGTGGAAATAAGTGATATGATACTTGATAAGAATCTGGATATTCTTGTCATCACCGAGACTTGGCTGAAGGATACAGGTGATGAATCCAAGATAGCTGGCTGAAGGATACAGGTGATGAATCCAAGATAGCTGGCTGAAGGATACAGGTGATGAATCCAAGATAGCTGGCTGAGATGATGCCACCTGGCTACCTATTCGTGAGTGTGCCCCGGAAACACACACGTGGAGGTGGGATTGATATCATGTTCACAAAGCATTATGAATTCCAAGCTGAATCATTTGAGGTTGTGAGTATGATTGTTTCTCATGACAATATTTGTTCCAGGACAATATGTGTGTACCGTCCTCCTCCATCAAAAGCAAATGGTGCAAGTGTTTCTGGCTTTATCGACGACTTTAACAAACTTCTATCACAATTGCATCACAAATATGCCATTATCATAGGGGACTTTAACATCCACTATGATTCACATGACAAGCCAGACTTGAAACGTGTCATGAAGCTCCTTAAAACACATGAGCTAGTACAACATGTGCAAAGTACTAGACACAGGTGTGGACATATCATTGATTGGGTTCTTACTAGGGAGAATTCATCATTGATACAGAGAATTCCAGTAGATGATGTGTCGTTGTCGGACCACTATCCTGTAACAATCGAACTAAAGCACAAACAGAACTAATCTCCTGTAGGAATACTCGGAAGATGGACAAGAATGTCTTCCGTCAAGATCTAGAAGAGTCCAATCTTGTACACAGTGATTCAACTGACCTGGACGGGTTAAGTTATCTAACTGACCTACTCTCCCAGCACAGTCCTGTGAGAACATTAAGATCAGGAAATCTTCATCTTCTGGAGATACCAAAACGTCATCTGAAGTCATTTGGCTACCGCTCATTCAGCTATGCTGCACCTTCTCTCTACAAATGTCATTTAAAGACATTCCTTTTCCGAAAATACTATCACTGCTAGATTTCTGTGTTCGTACTCATTTTACATACTGTGTATATACTCATCATAGCGCTTAGAGCAGACACTTAGTGCCTGGAGTATTTTAGCGCTTTATAAATTCACTAATTATTATTATTATGATTGGACCAGTAAAGAAGGCAAAGACTGTTCCCTCTGGTATGCAGAAGGTGTCGTCATGCTGGACTATCTGATGAAAGGAGAGAATACAGAGAGCACGTTGTGTTCCACAGTTTAGGCAATTCTGGTATGAAAATAAGATAAGACTCAAGATATGTTGGAAGTTGAGAAAAGGTGTGCTCATCAGAACAAATACGCCATCATCATGGCTACAATACAATCCAGGACTAGTTGATCAATTTGGCTTGATCAACACAAGTTGATCTGTCTATTTAGGCAACATGTCTTGGGCAAGTCTGAACTCAAGCTGAACTCCCCAGATCTGCTGTCTGGTCACTTATATTTTCAGGTTGTCAATTGTTTAATTGAACAGTATATATGAATGCAAAATGGGTCGCTGAGCCACCACCTGTCCATTGGATTCTAGCAAATAATGTGAGTCAACATAAGGAAAAATGTGTATTTTGTTGGATAAAAATGGTATTTTATACTTATCATGAATCATAGATGCAATTCCCTCCCAACAGTCCCCACTCTCCACTATCTTGGCATAAAACATCTATTTGGCTTTGAAAATGGTGAGAGTGAGAGTCACCGCACAGTCACGGGGCCGCTGGTGAGCATGCACGGGAGGAGGTGCGTGCGGGCGAGATGTTTTTACTGTTTAGACTGTTCATGGGAACATAGAAACAGAGACTTCCACTACACCTCAGGCAGAAAGGGGACAGAAGCAAATGATATGAGTCATTTAAGTATAAAATATCATTCTTATCCAAATAAATACATATTTTAAGAGTTGGTAGGTCAACGATCCCTGAGCCAAGCTCAGATGATGTGGATCAGTTTATAATGTTGTGTACGTAGATGATGTGGATCAGTTTATAATGTTGTGTACGTAGATGATGCAGATGTGATTTCAAGAGTGAATTTAGAAGGTCCACCTGTGTGTCCACTCAGCCAATACCCTGTAATATGCAGCAGCCCATATATGTGGATGACACCTTGTGACATGTTTCAGTTTAAGATCCGAGATGTGGCCTGTCCTGAGAGATATCATCCAGAGGTCCACAGTCAAACAACACATTGCATTTGGTGGGTAACATCACTTCTGGGATACATATTACGTTGTTGACCATTAGGCATTTGTTTTCCCAGAACAAAATAGATCATGACTTTATAGGTTCTACAGGATTGTCATCATGTGTGTCTACAGCTGTGTATCTTGACCATATGTGACCGACATGTTTGTGTCTACAGCTGTGATCTACGAGTGTAGCCTCACCATGTCTGACCAACATGTTTGTGTCTACAACTGTGATCTACGAGTGTATCCTGACCATGTGTGACTGACATGTTTGTGTCTACAACTGTGATCTACGAGTGTATCCTGACCATGTGTGACTGACATGTTTGTGTCTACAACTGTGATCTACGAGTGTATCCAGACCATGTGTGACTGACATGTTTGTGTCTACAACTGTGATCTACGAGTGTATCCTGACCATGTGTGACTGACATGTTTGTGTCTACAGCTGTGATCTACGAGTGTATCCTCACCATGTGTGACTGACATGTTTGTGTCTACAGCTGTGATCTACGAGTGTAGCCTAACCATGTGTGACCGACATGTTTGTGTCTACAGCTGTGATCTATGAGTGTATCCTGACCATGTGTGACTGACATGTTTGTGTCTACAGCTGTGATCTACGAGTGTATCCTGACCATGTGTGACTGACATGTTTGTGTCTACAGCTGTGCTCTATGAGTGTATCCTGACCATGTGTGACTGACATGTTTGTGTCTACAGCTGTGATCTACGAGTGTAGCCTAACCATGTGTGACCGACATGTTTGTGTCTACAGCTGTGATCTATGAGTGTATCCTGACCATGTGTGACTGACATGTTTGTGTCTACAGCTGTGATCTACGAGTGTATCCTGACCATGTGTGACTGACATGTTTGTGTCTAAAACTGTGATCTACGAGTGTATCCTCACCATGTGTGACCAACATGTTTGTGTCTATAGCTGTGATCTACGAGTGTATCTTGACCATGTGTGACTGACATGTTTGTGTCTACAGCTGTGATCTACGAGTGTATCTTGACCATGTGTGACTGACATGTTTGTGTTTACAGCTGTGATCTATGAGTGTATCGTCACCATGTGTGACTGACATGTTTGTGCTACAGCTGTGATCTATGAGTGTGTATCGCCACCATGTGTGACTGACATGTTTGTGTCTACAGCTGTGATCTATGAGTGTATCGTCACCATGTGTGACTGACATGTTTGTGTCTGGCTGTGATCTATGAGTGTATCATCACCATGTGTGACTGACATGTTTGTGTTTACAGCTGTGATCTATGAGTGTATCGTCAGTCACCATATGTGACTGACATGTTTGTGTCTACAGCTGTGATCTCACATGAGTGTATCCTGACCATATTGTGACTGACATGTTTGTGTTTACAGCTGTGATCTATGAGTGTATCGTCACCATGTGTGACTGACATGTTTGTGTCTACAGCTGTGATCTGGTGTATCCTGACCATGTGTGACTGACATGTTTGTGTGTTAACAGCTGTGATCTGTGAGTGTATCGTCACCATGTGTGACTGACATGTTTGTGTCTACAGCTGTGATCTACGAGTGTATCCTGACCATGTGTGACCAACATGTTTGTGTCTACAGCTGTGATCTATGAGTGTATCGTCACCATGTGTGACTGACATGTTTGTGTCTACAACTGTGATCTACGAGTGTATCCTGACCATGTGTGACTGACATGTTTGTGTCTACAACTGTGATCCAGATGAGTGTATCCTGACCATGTAATGACCGATCTATGTTTGTGTCTACAACTGTGATCTCTGAGTGTATCCAGACCATGTGTGACCGACATGTTTGTGTCTACAGCTGTGATCTACGAGTGTATCCTGACCATGTGTGACTGACATGTTTGTGTCTACAGCTGTGATCTACGAGTGTATCCTGACCATGTGTGACTGACATGTTTGTGTCTACAGCTGAGTGATCATGTGTGATACGAGTGTAGCCTCACCATGTGTGACTGACATGTTTGTGTCTACAGCTGTGCTCTATGAGTGTATCCTGACCATGTGTGACTGACATGTTTGTGTCTACAACTGTGATCTACGAGTGTATCCTCACCATGTGTGACCAACATGTTTGTGTCTATAGCTGTGATCTACGAGTGTATCTTGACCATGTGTGACTGACATGTTTGTGTCTACAGCTGTGATCTACGAGTGTATCTTGACCATGTGTGACTGACATGTTTGTGTTTACAGCTGTGATCTATGAGTGTATCGTCACCATGTGTGACTGACATGTTTGTGTCTACAGCTGTGATCTATGAGTGTATCGTCACCATGTGTGACTGACATGTTTGTGTCTACAGCTGTGATCTATGAGTGTATCATCACCATGTGTGACTGACATGTTTGTGTCTACAGCTGTGATCTATGAGTGTATCATCACCATGTGTGACTGACATGTTTGTGTTTACAGCTGTGATCTATGAGTGTATCGTCACCATGTGTGACTGACATGTTTGTGTCTACAGCTGTGATCTACGAGTGTATCCTCACCATGTGTGACTGACATGTTTGTGTTTACAGCTGTGATCTATGAGTGTATCGTCACCATGTGTGACTGACATGTTTGTGTCTACAGCTGTGATCTACGAGTGTATCCTGACCATGTGTGACTGACATGTTTGTGTTAACAGCTGTGATCTATGAGTGTATCGTCACCATGTGTGACTGACATGTTTGTGTCTACAGCTGTGATCTATGAGTGTATCGTCACCATATGTGACTGACATGTTTGTGTCTACAACTGTGATCTATGAGTGTATCCTGACCATGTGTGACCGACATGTTTGTGTCTACAACTGTGATCTACGAGTGTATCCAGACCATGTGTGACCGACATGTTTGTGTCTACAGCTGTGATCTACGAGTGTATCCTGACTGTGTCATGTGTCCCTGGCGACCCAGAGCTGATGAAGGAGGCATCTACCTGTGTTTCAAGATATCTGCAGTCCAACAGCAACACCCTTAAATATCTAGGTGAGTCCCAAGTTAGTCCTCACAGCTCTTGTTGGTGTAAGTGTGTCCTACAGACACTATATACATGTATCTGTGTGTCTGTTGCAGGTATTAAGGCACTGACAACTCTAGTTGGTGTAAGTGTGTCCTACAGACAGCTATATACATGTATCTGAGTGTGTCTGTTGCAGGTATTAAGGCACTGACAACTCTAGTTGGTGTAAGTGTGTCCTACAGACAGGATATCTATGTATCTGTGTGTGTCTGTTGCAGGTATTAAGGCACTGACAACTCTAGTTGGTGTAAGTGTGTCCTACAGACACTATATACATGTATCTGTGTGTCTGTTGCAGGTATTAAGGCACTGACAACTCTAGTTGGTGTAAGTGTGTCCAACAGACAGGATATCTATGTATCTGTGTGTCTGTTGCAGGTATTAAGGCACTGACAACTCTAGTTGGTGTAAGTGTGTCCTACAGACAGGATATACATGTATCTGTGTGTCTGTTGCAGGTATTAAGGCACTGACAACTCTAGTTGGTGTAAGTGTCCAACAGACAGGATATCTATGTATCTGTGTGTCTGTTGCAGGTATTAAGGCACTGACAACTCTAGTTGGTGTAAGTGTGTCCTACAGACAGGATATACATGTATCTGTGTGTGTCTGTTGCAGGTATTAAGGCACTGACAGCTCCTAGTTGGTGTAAGTGTGTCCAACAGACAGGATATACATGTATCTGTGTGTCTGTTGCAGGTATTAAGGCACTGACAGCTCTAGTTGGTGTAAAGTGTGTCCAACAGACAGGATATACATGTATCTGTGTGTCTGTTGCAGGTATTAAGGCACTGACAACTCTAGTTGGTGTAAGTGTGTCCTACAGACACTATATACATGTATCTGTGTGTCTGTTGCAGGTATTAAGGCACTGACAACTCTAGTTGGTGTAAGTGTGTCCAACAGACAGGATATACATGTATCTGTGTGTCTGTTGCAGGTATTAAGGCACTGACAGCTCTAGTTGGTGTAAGTGTGTCCAACAGACAGGATATCTATGTATCTGTGTGTCTGTTGCAGGTATTAAGGCACTGACAGCTCTAGTTGGTGTAAGTGTGTCCAACAGACAGGATAAGCATGTATCTGTGTGTCTGTTGCGGAGGTATTAAGGCACTGACAGCTCTAGTTGGTGTAAGTGTGTCCAACAGACAGGATATACATGTATCTGTGTGTCTGTTGCAGGTATTAAGGCACTGACAGCTCTAGTTGGTGTAAGTGTGTCCAACAGACAGGATATACATGTATCTGTGTGTCTGTTGCAGGTATTAAGGCACTGACAACTCTAGTTGGTGTAAGTGTGTCCAACAGACAGGATATACATGTATCTGTGTGTCTGTTGCAGGTATTAAGGCACTGACAACTCTAGTTGGTGTAAGTGTGTCCAACAGACAGGATATACATGTATCTGTGTGTCTGTTGCAGGTATTAAGGCACTGACAGCTCTAGTTGGTGTAAGTGTGTCCAACAGACAGGATATACATGTATCTGTGTGTCTGTTGCAGGTATTAAGGCACTGACAGCTCTAGTTGGTGTAAGTGTGTCCAACAGACAGGATATCTATGTATCTGTGTGTGTCTGTTGCAGGTATTAAGGCACTGACAAGCTCTAGTTGGTGTAAGTGTGTCCTACAGACAGGATATACATGTATCTGTGTGTCTGTTGCAGGTATTAAGGCACTGACAGCTCTAGTTGGTGTAAGTGTGTCCTACAGACAGGATATCTATGTATCTGTGTGTGTCTGTTGCAGGTATTAAGGCACTGACAGCTCTAGTTGGTGTAAGTGTGTCCTACAGACAGGATATATATGTATCTGTGTGTCTGTTGCAGGTATTAAGGCACTGACAAGCTCTAGTTGGTGTAAGTGTGTCCAACAGACAGGATATACATGTATCTGTGTGTGTCTGTTGCAGGTATTAAGGCACTGACAACTCTAGTTGGTGTAAGTGTGTCCAACAGACAGGATATATATGTATCTGTGTGTCTGTTGCAGGTATTAAGGCACTGACAGCTCTAGTTGGTGTAAGTGTGTCCTACAGACAGGATATACATGTATCTGTGTGTCTGTTGCAGGTATTAAGGCACTGACAACTCTAGTTGGTGTAAGTGTGTCCTACAGACAGGATATACATGTATCTGTGTGTCTGTTGCAGGTATTAAGGCACTGACAGCTCTAGTTGGTGTAAGTGTGTCCTACAGACAGGATATACATGTATCTGTGTGTGTCTGTTGCAGGTATTAAGGCACTGACAACTCTAGTTGGTGTAAGTGTGTCCTACAGACAGGATATACATGTATCTGTGTGTCTGTTGCAGGTATTAAGGCACTGACAGCTCTAGTTGGTGTAAGTGTGTCCAACAGACAGGATATACATGTATCTGTGTGTCTGTTGCAGGTATTAAGGCACTGACAGCTCTAGTTGGTGTAAGTGTGTCCTACAGACAGGATATATATGTATCTGTGTGTCTGTTGCAGGTATTAAGGCACTGACAGCTCTAGTTGGTGTAAGTGTGTCCTACAGACAGGATATCTATGTATCTGTGTGTGTCTGTTGCAGGTATTAAGGCACTGACAACTCTAGTTGGTGTAAGTGTGTCCTACAGACAGGATATACATGTATCTGTGTGTGTCTGTTGCAGGTATTAAAGCACTGACAGCTCTAGTTGGTGTAAGTGTGTCCTACAGACAGGATATATATGTATCTGTGTGTGTCTGTTGCAGGTATTAAGGCACTGACAACTCTAGTTGGTGTAAGTGTGTCCTACAGACAGGATATACATGTATCTGTGTGTCTGTTGCAGGTATTAAGGCACTGACAGCTCTAGTTGGTGTAAGTGTGTCCAACAGACAGGATATCTATGTATCTGTGTGTGTCTGTTGCAGGTATTAAGGCACTGACAGCTCTAGTTGGTGTAAGTGTGTCCAACAGACAGGATATATACATGTATCTGTGTGTGTCTGTTGCAGGTATTAAGGCACTGACAACTCTAGTTGGTGTAAGTGTGTCCAACAGACAGGATATACATGTATCTGTGTGTGTCTGTTGCAGGTATTAAGGCACTGACAGCTCTAGTTGGTGTAAGTGTGTCCAACAGACAGGATATACATGTATCTGTGTGTGTCTGTTGCAGGTATTAAGGCACTGACAACTCTAGTTGGTGTAAGTGTGTCCAACAGACAGGATATACATGTATCTGTGTGTGTCTGTTGCAGGTATTAAGGCACTGACAGCTCTAGTTGGTGTAAGTGTGTCCAACAGACAGGATATACATGTATCTGTGTGTCTGTTGCAGGTATTAAGGCACTGACAGCTCTAGTTGGTGTAAGTGTGTCCAACAGACAGGATATACATGTATCTGTGTGTCTGTTGCAGGTATTAAGGCACTGACAGCTCTAGTTGGTGTAAGTGTGTCCAACAGACAGGATATCTATGTATCTGTGTGTGTCTGTTGCAGGTATTAAGGCACTGACAACTCTAGTTGGTGTAAGTGTGTCCTACAGACACTATATACATGTATCTGTGTGTCTGTTGCAGGTATTAAGGCACTGACAGCTCTAGTTGGTGTAAGTGTGTCCTACAGACAGGATATCTATGTATCTGTGTGTGTCTGTTGCAGGTATTAAGGCACTGACAACTCTAGTTGGTGTAAGTGTGTCCTACAGACAGGATATACATGTATCTGTGTGTCTGTTGCAGGTATTAAGGCACTGACAGCTCTAGTTGGTGTAAGTGTGTCCAACAGACAGGATATATATGTATCTGTGTGTCTGTTGCAGGTATTAAGGCACTGACAACTCTAGTTGGTGTAAGTGTGTCCAACAGACAGGATATATATGTATCTGTGTGTCTGTTGCAGGTATTAAGGCACTGACAGCTCTAGTTGGTGTAAGTGTGTCCTACAGACAGGATATCTATGTATCTGTGTGTCTGTTGCAGGTATTAAGGCACTGACAACTCTAGTTGGTGTAAGTGTGTCCAACAGACAGGATATACATGTATCTGTGTGTGTCTGTTGCAGGTATTAAGGCACTGACAGCTCTAGTTGGTGTAAGTGTGTCCAACAGACAGGATATACATGTATCTGTGTGTCTGTTGCAGGTATTAAGGCACTGACAGCTCTAGTTGGTGTAAGTGTGTCCAACAGACAGGATATCTATGTATCTGTGTGTGTCTGTTGCAGGTATTAAGGCACTAACAACTCTAGTTGGTGTAAGTGTGTCCTACAGACAGGATATACATGTATCTGTGTGTCTGTTGCAGGTATTAAGGCACTGACAGCTCTAGTTGGTGTAAGTGTGTCCTACAGACAGGATATCTATGTATCTGTGTGTGTCTGTTGCAGGTATTAAGGCACTGACAACTCTAGTTGGTGTAAGTGTGTCCTACAGACAGGATATACATGTATCTGTGTGTCTGTTGCAGGTATTAAGGCACTGACAACTCTAGTTGGTGTAAGTGTGTCCAACAGACAGGATATATATGTATCTGTGTGTCTGTTGCAGGTATTAAGGCACTGACAGCTCTAGTTGGTGTAAGTGTGTCCAACAGACAGGATATATATGTATCTGTGTGTCTGTTGCAGGTATTAAGGCACTGACAGCTCTAGTTGGTGTAAGTGTGTCCTACAGACAGGATATCTATGTATCTGTGTGTGTCTGTTGCAGGTATTAAGGCACTGACAACTCTAGTTGGTGTAAGTGTGTCCTACAGACAGGATATACATGTATCTGTGTGTCTGTTGCAGGTATTAAGGCACTGACAGCTCTAGTTGGTGTAAGTGTGTCCTACAGACAGGATATCATGTATGTATCTGTGTGTGTCTGTTGCAGGTATTAAGGCACTGACAACTCTAGTTGGTGTAAGTGTGTCCTACAGACAGGATATACATGTATCTGTGTGTCTGTTGCAGGTATTAAGGCACTGACAACTCTAGTTGGTGTAAGTGTGTCCAACAGACAGGATATATATGTATCTGTGTGTGTCTGTTGCAGGTATTAAGGCACTGACAGCTCTAGTTGGTGTAAGTGTGTCCTACAGACAGGATATCTATGTATCTGTGTGTCTGTTGCAGGTATTAAGGCACTGACAACTCTAGTTGGTGTAAGTGTGTCCTACAGACAGGATATACATGTATCTGTGTGTCTGTTGCAGGTATTAAGGCACTGACAACTCTAGTTGGTGTAAGTGTGTCCTACAGACAGGATATACATGTATCTGTGTGTGTCTGTTGCAGGTATTAAAGCACTGAAAACTCTAGTTGGTGTAAGTGTGTCCTACAGACAGGATATCTATGTATCTGTGTGTGTCTGTTGCAGGTATTAAGGCACTGACAGCTCTAGTTGGTGTAAGTGTGTCCTACAGACACTATATACATGTATCTGTGTGTCTGTTGCAGGTATTAAGGCACTGACAACTCTAGTTGGTGTAAGTGTGTCCTACAGACAGGATATACATGTATCTGTGTGTCTGTTGCAGGTATTAAGGCACTGACAACTCTAGTTGGTGTAAGTGTGTCCTACAGACAGGATATACATGTATCTGTGTGTCTGTTGCAGGTATTAAGGCACTGACAGCTCTAGTTGGTGTAAGTCCGGAATATGCAGTACAGCACCAGATTATAGTAGTAAAGTGTTTGGATGGGGACGAGCTGGCTACCCAGAGAAAGGTAAGCTATAGCCTATTGGATGTATTTTATCTCACTGAATATAACAGTTACACATAGAACCGAACTGTTTCAGCTGGATGACGATAGTCTGCAACTGGGATATGAAAACATGCACCAACCTTGTCCATAAACCTGACCATTGTATGATATTAGTTACCTCTGATAGCAAGCATGGCTTGCTGAAAACTTAAAGCTGGTGACATCTAGCTACTGGAGGAAATAAGGACATGATAAAGTCCATGTGATCCGAACTTTGCATCTTGGCCTGTAGGTCATTATTTCCATATGAAGGGCCACAGGTTGACTGGGCCGACTTGGCCTGTAGTACATTATTTCCATATGAAGGGCCACAGGTTGACTGGGCCGACTTGGCCTGTAGGTCATTATTTCCATATGAAGGGCCACAGGTTGACTGGGCTCTAACTTGGCCTGTAGGTCATTATTTCCATATGAAGGGCCACAGGTTGACTGGGCCGACTTGGCCTGTAGTACATTATTTCCATATGAAGGGCCACAGGTTGACTGGGCCGACTTGGCCTGTAGGTCATTATTTCCATATGAAGGGCCACAGGTTGACTGGGCCGACTTGGCCTGTAGGTCATTATTTCCATATGAAGGGCCACAGGTTGACTGGGCCGACTTGGCCTGTAGGTCATTATTTCCATGTGAAGGGCCACAGGTTGACTGGGCCGAGATGGCCTGTAGGTCAATATTTCCATATGAAGGGCCAAAGGTTGACTGGGCCGAGATGGCCTGTAGGTCATTATTTCCATATGAAGGGCCACAGGTTGACTGGGCCGACTTGGCCTGTAGGTCATTATTTCCATATGAAGGGCCACAGGTTGACTGGGCCGACTTGGCCTGTAGGTCATTATTTCCATATGAAGGGCCAAAGGTTGACTGGACCAACTTGGCCTGTAGTAAATTATTTCCATATGAAGGGCCACAGGTTGACTGGGCCGACTTGGCCTGTAGGTCATAATTTCCATATGAAGGGCCACAGGTTGACTGGGCCGACTTGGCCTGTAGGTCATTATTTCAATATGAAGGGAGACAGGTTGACTGGGCCGACTTGGCCTGTCGCGTCATTATTTCCATATGAAGGGCCAAAGGTTGACTGGACCAACTTGGCCTGTAGTAAATTATTTCCATATGAAGGGCCACAGGTTGACTGGGCCGACTTGGCCTGTAGGTCATAATTTCCATATGAAGGGCCACAGGTTGACTGGGCCGACTTGGCCTGTAGGTCATTATTTCCATATGAAGGGCCACAGGTTGACTGGGCCGACTTGGCCTGTAGGTCATTATTTCCATATGAAGGGCCACAGGTTGACTGGGCCGACTTGGCCTGTAGGTCATTATTTCCATATGAAGGGCCAAAGGTTGACTGGACCAACTTGGCCTGTAGTAAATTATTTCCATATGAAGGGCCACAGGTTGACTGGGCCGACTTGGCCTGTAGGTCATAATTTCCATATGAAGGGCCACAGGTTGACTGGGCCGACTTGGCCTGTAGGTCATTATTTCAATATGAAGGGAGACAGGTTGACTGGACCAACTTGGCCTGTAGGTCATTATTTCCATATGAAGGGCCACAGGTTGACTGGGCCGACTTGGCCTGTAGGTCATTATTTCCATATGAAGGGCCACAGGTTGACTGGGCCGACTTGGCCTGTAGGTCGTTATTTCCATATGAAGGGCCACAGGTTGACTGGGCCGACTTGGCCTGTAGGTCATTATTTCCATATGAAGGGCCACAGGTTGACTACGCCCACTTAGTTAACAACAATTTGGTCTGGTTGCATATACATTGGTATAATCAGACACCTCAATGTGCTCCATAGGACATTGGTATAATCACACACCTCAATATGCTCCATAGGACATTGGTATAATCACACACCTCAATATGCTCCACATCAACTTCTTTGTTTGCCCCCACAGATTTCAGATGGAATTGATAAAGAAGCACAGAAAGTCTGTCATTAGGCTGGGCTGTCATTCAGCACTCTCAGGTTATGTGGCTATCACCTGGCCTAGTGGCTACATTTCAGGATGCATATCTGAATGTTTCCATCCATCCAAGGTGCCTTCATAGTTATGCTCCATGGTCATTAATCACAGATATGAATCTCTTGCCCTCTATTTGGAATTTCCATAGCACACACATGCACAGGTCATCATCCCGTCATCATGTGTGTCATCTGTGGCAAGTACAACTTCATAGAGACAAAGAAGACTTCTTCTCAACAGACCATATCATCATGTCTGTCCTCTGTGTCAAGTACGACTTCATAGAGACACAGAAGACTTCTTCTCAACAGACCATATCATCATGTCTGTCCTCTGTGTCAAGTTCGACTTCATAGAGACACAGAAGACTTCTTCTCAACAGACCATATCATCATGTGTGTCCTCTGTGTCAAGTACGACTTCATAGAGACACAGAAGACTTCTTCTCAACAGACCATATCATCATGTCTGTCCTCTGTGTCAAGTACGACTTCATAGAGACACAGAAGACTTCTTCTCAACAGACCATATCATCATGTCTGTCCTCTGTGTCAAGTACGACTTCATAGATACAAAGAAGACTTCTTCTCAACAGACCATATCGTCATGTGTGTCATCTGTGTCAAGTACGACTTCATAGAGACACAGAAGACTTCTTCTCAACAGACCATATCATCATGTGTGTCCTCTGTGTCAAGTACGACTTCATGCACACAGAGAAGACTTTCTCTCAGCAGACCGTCATGAACTGAATTCATCTTGCTCAGTTTTAATCTTACCAGAGAATTCTAGTCCATCCGACAGCATTGTTAGATCCAGTCCAGGACATTATTGATATAGGAGCCAGACTCCAACTTTACAGGGGACCACCAGAGGTCAGATACAAGCCAAGGTCATGATTAAATGAGTGTTCCTTCTTCAGGTATCTACACGGTTGATGTCATGTTAACATCTCTACTGAACCTTTCCTTCAGGGTAAGGCTCACATTGTAGATGTCATGTCAACATCTCTACTGAACCTTTCTTTCAGGGTAAGGCTCACATTGTAGATGTCATGTTAACATCTCTACTGAACCTTTCCTTCAGGGTAAGGCTCACATTGTAGATGTCATGTCAACATCTCTACTGAACCTTTCCTTCAGGATAAGGCTCACATTGTAGATGTCATGTCAACATCTCTGCTCAACCTTTCCTTCAGGGTAAGGCTCACATTGTAGATGTCATGTCAACATCTTTACTGAACCTTTCCTTCAGGGTAAGGCTCACATTGTAGATGTCATATCAACATCTTTACTGAACCTTTCCTTCAGGGTAAGGCTCACATTGTAGATGTCATGTTAACATCTCTACTGAACCTTTCCTTCACGGTAAGGCTCACATTGTAGATGTCATGTCAACATCTCTGCTCAACCTTTCCTTCAGGGTAAGGCTCACATTGTAGATGTCATGTCAACATCTCTACTCAACCTTTCCTTCAGGGTAAGGCTCACATTGTAGATGTCATGTCAACATCTCTACTCAACCTTTCCTTCAGGGTAAGGCTCACATTGTAGATGTCATGTTAACATCTCTACTGAACCTTTCCTTCAGGGTAAGGCTCACATTGTAGATGTCATGTTAACATCTCTACTGAACCTTTTTCTTCAGGGTAAGGCTCACATTGTAGATGTCATGTTAAGATCTTTACTGAACCTTTCCTTCAGGGTAAGGCTCACATTGTAGATGTCATGTTAACATCTCTGCTCAACCTTTCCTTCAGGGTAAGGCTCACATTGTTGATGTTTTGCAAAGGCATTCTCGGCAGTGTACAATCTCGGGGTTTGATGCGTGATTCAGACTACATTCGGGATTTATGTTGATGCTGTAATAGAGAAAGTATTCTGAGGACCATCAGAATGATTGATTACATCAAGATTGATTTTTTTCATTTATTGATATTTTTCTTAATTGTTTAATGATGGTCATGTAAAGGTGGTTTAAAAACTGTGTAAAAATTCACTGTATAAAAACAGTTATTGATCAATCATTGATTAAGATTGATTATCAATATTTGTATAAATATTGATTATTTCATGATTGATTGTGTGACAGACGCTGCACCTCCTGTACAAGATGGCCAATGAGTCCAATGTCAAGGCCATCTGCAGCAAGTTGTTTGAACACCTGAAGAAGACTGATGACTATTTCTTTAAGAAAGACATGGCAGAGAAGATAGCACAACTGGCAGAAAAATATCCTTTGTGATATGTAGAGCATGCAGTGTAATGGGGTCAGGCATGTTGGGGAGAGTGTAAGGGTTGTTGGGATGTTTCAGACAGTGTGAGGGTTGCTGGGATGTTTCAGACAGTGTGAGGGTTGGTGGGATGTTTCAGACAGTGTAAGGGTTGGTGGGATGTTTCAGACAGTGTGAAGGTTGGTGGGATGTTTCAGACAGTGTAAGGGTTGGTGGGATGTTCCAGACAGTGTTAGGGTTGGTGGGTTGTTCCAGACAGTGTGAGGGTTGGTGGGATGTTTCAGACAGTGTGAGGGTTGGTGGGGTGTTTCAGACAGTGTGAGGGTTGGTAGGATGTTTCAGACAGTGTGAGGGTTGGTGGGATGTTTCAGACAGTGTGAGGGTTGGTGGGTTGTTCCAGACAATGTGAGGGTTGATGGGATGTTTCAGACAGTGTGAGGGTTGGTGGGATGTTTCCAGACAGTGTGAGGGTTGTTGGGATGTTCCAGACAGTGTGAAGGTTGGTGGGATGTTTCAGACAGTGTGAAGGTTGGTGGGATGTTCCAGACTGTGTGAGGGTTGGTGGGATGTTTCAGACAGTGTGAGGGTTGGCGGGATGTTTCAGACAGTGAAGGTTGGTGGGATGTTCCAGACAGTGAAGGTTGGTTGGATGTTTCAGACAGTGTGAGGGTTGGTGGGATGTTTCAGACAGTGTGAAGGTTGGTGGGATGTCTCAGACAGTGAAGGTTGTTGGGATGTTTCAGACAGTGTGAGGGTTGGTGGGATGTTTCAGACAGTGTGAGTGTTTGTGGGATGTTTCAGACAGTGAGGGTTGGTGGGATGTTTCAGACAGTGAAAGGTGGTGGGATGTTTCAGACAGTGTGAGGGTTGGTGGGATGTTTCAGATAGTGTGAGGGTTGGTGGGTTGTTCCAGACAGTGTGAAGGTTGGTGGGATGTTTCAGACAGTGTGAGGGTTGGTGGGATGTTCCAGACAGTGAAGTTTGGTGGGATGTTTCAGACAGTGTGAGGATTGGTGGGTTGTTCCAGACAGTGTGAAGGTTGGTGGCATGTTTCAGACAGTGAAAGGTGGTGGGATGTTTCAGACAGTGTGAGGGTTGGTGGGTTGTTCCAGACAATGTGAGGGTTGGTGGGTTGTTCCAGACAATGTGAGGGTTGGTGGGTTGTTCCAGACAGTGTGAGGGTTGGTGGGTTGTTCCAGACAGTGTGAGGGTTGATGGGTTGTTCCAGACAGTGTGAGGGTTGGTGGGATGTTCCTGACAGTGTGAGGGTTGGTGGGTTGTTTCAGACAGTGTGAGGGTTGGTGGGATGTTTCAGACAGTGTGAGGGTTGGTGGGATGGTTCAGGTATCCTGTGGACTAAGGCGTACCAATTCCGGGGAACGATTCTTCAGTTGCATGTGGCACTGACCCTGAATTTGGTTTTAAAACTAGATAATAATTTTGGTTTGCTAGCACCATTCGCATGCTCACCCAGCTTGACTTGCATGTGACACCAACATGCCTTGATATGACTGAAGATCATTGGTTATATAGACAGTAGACCCCAACTCTGCCACTGAAGATCATTGGTTATGTAGACAGCAGACCCCAATTCTGCCACTGTAGGTCATTAGTTATGTAGACAGTAGACCCCAAATTTGCCACTGAAGATCATTGGTTATATAGACAGTAGACCCCAACTCTGCCACTGTAGATCACTGTATATATAGACAGTAGACCCCAACTCTGCCACTGTAGGTCATTGGTTATATAGACAGTAGACCCCAATTCTGCCACTGTAGGTCATTGGTTATATAGACAGTAGACCCCAACTCTGCCACTGTAGATCACTGGTTATATAGACAGTAGACCCCAACTCTGCCACTGAAGATCATTGGTTATGTAGACAGTAGACCCCAATTCTGCCACTGTAGATCACTGGTTATATAGACAGTAGACCCCAACTCTGCCACTGTAGATCACTGGTTATGTAGACAGTAGACCCCAACTCTGCCACTGTAGATCATTGGTTATGTAGACAGCAGACCCCAATTCTGCCACTGTAGGTCACTGGTTATGTAGACAGTAGACCCCAACTCTGCCACTGTAGGTCACTGGTTATATAGACAGTAGACCCCAACTCTGCCACTGTAGGTCACTGGTTATATAGACAGTAGACCCCAACTCTGCCACTGTAGGTCACTGGTTATGTAGACAGTAGACCCCAACTCTGCCACTGTAGGTCACTGGTTATGTAGACAGTAGACCCCAACTAGACCCTGCCACTGTAGGTCACTGGTTATGTAGACAGTAGACCCCAACTCTGCCACTGTAGATCACTGGTTATATAGACAGTAGACCCCAACTGGTTATATAGACAGTAGACCCCAACTCTGCCACTGTAGGTCACTGGTTATGTAGACAGTAGACCCCAACTCTGCCACTGTAGGTCACTGGTTATGTAGACAGTAGACCCCAACTCTGCCACTGTAGGTCACTGGTTATGTAGACAGTAGACCCCAACTCTGCCACTGTAGGTCACTGGTTATGTAGACAGTAGACCCCAACTCTGCCACTGTAGGTCACTGGTTATGTAGACAGTAGACCCCAACTCTGCCACTGTAGGTCACTGGTTATGTAGACAGTAGACCCCAACTCTGCCACTGTAGGTCACTGGTTATGTAGACAGTAGACCCCAACTCTGCCACTGTAGGTCACTGGTTATGTAGACAGTAGACCCCAACTTTGCCACTGTAGGTCAATGGTTATTAGACATATGTAGACTGGTTATGTAGACAGTAGACCCCAACTTTGCCACTGTAGGTCATTGGTTATGTAGACTGTAGACCCCAACTTTGCCACTGTAGGTCACTGGTTATGTAGACAGTAGACCCCAACTCTGCCACTGTAGGTCTTCATGCATAGAGAAAGTATATGTCAGACAGTGTAAATCTTCTGTTTTACCTCTGAAACCAGATTCTCATGATTCTCCATTACTTTTCTTAACCCTGGTCATGTGGTCCCCTGACATTCAGTGGTACGTGCAGACTGTCAACACTGTTCTGTTGGAGGATAGAGACAACAGTGCTCTTGCTGACAAACTCATGGATAAGCTGGACAAAGGTTTGTCTCGCATGCAGAATTATTCCCAGAACTGGGTACATGGGTAGGCTTCAATCACTGTAACAGCAAGAACTGGGTAAATGGATAGGGCACAGTTGTTTGGTTGAAGCATGGTTGTGTCGCAGGAGAGTCAGGTGTGTGGTAGGAGACTCAGGTGTGTGGTAGGAGACTCAGTGTGTGTGGTAGGAGACTCAGGTATGTCTCAGGCCCAGGTGTGTGGTAGGAGACTCAGGTATGTCTCAGGCCCAGGTGTGTGGTAGGAGACTCAGGCATGTCTCAGGCCCAGGTGTATGGTAGGAGACTCAGGTGTGTGGTAGGAGACTCAGGTGTGTGGTAGGGGGCTCAGGTATGTCTCAGGCCCAGGTGTATGGTAGGAGACTCAGGTGTGTGGTAGGAGACTCAGGTGTGTCGTAGGATACTCAGGTGTATGGTAGGAGACTCAGGTGTGTGGTAGGAGACTCAGGTATGTCTCAGGCCCAGGTGTGTGGTAGGAGACTCAGCTGTGTGGTAAGAGACTCAGGTGGTGTGTGGTAGGAGACTCAGGTGTGTGGTAGGAGACTCAGGTGTGTGGTAGGAGACTCAGGTGTGTGGTAGGAGACTCAGGTGTATGGTAGGAGACTCAGGTGTGTGGTAGGAGACTCAGGTGTGTGGTAGGGGGCTCTTTTGAACCAGTGTCTGGGATAGGGGTGTTACACTTGGAGCCTATTTCCTTTCCTCCCCCACACAAGCTGACACACGTTCAAAGCAGCAGCATCCATGCAGCAGGCAACCCACCCAGCTGACCACCCTTCACCATTCACTATAATCTGCACCAAAATTATGAATGTTAAATGAATGTTTCAGAATTAAATCAGAAGGAGGACAAGGAATTTGAGCAGTTTCTTATCCAGAGTTACCTCCCTTACTTGGAGAGTACCGCAAGTCCTGATGCCTTGTTGCACCTGGCTGTTTGGGTAGGACATCAGTCATTGCCAACATAGATATATAGTTCTATATTAGGTTACACTGATGAGCCTGTACAATACCTGGGATCAGCTTTTTATAAAGTCGAGGAATAAAATGGAATAAATCTCCAAAGCAATTTATATTTAGTCACTAATTTGAAGTTTTTTGTGATATTGGGGGGTTTCAGAACAATGTTTGTCAAAAAACAGGATCTCATGGTCAGGCTCACTGACTTGACATCAGGCTCACTGACTTGACATCAGGCTCACTGGACATCAGGCTCACTGACTTGACAGGCTCACTGACTTGACATCACGCTCACTGACTTGACAGGCTCACTGACTTGACATATAGCCCATTTGTGTGTCAATCACTGGATTGTCTTATCTAGATGTATGTCCAGACTACATATATTTAGTTGTAATATGGCAGTAGTAGAGGGGTGCCATTACTGTAAGTCAACTTAGTAAGGGAGGCAAGCCCAAATTCAGGTTGATTTGAAAGATGACATACTGCAATGGTTTGCAGTTGTTGAAACAAATAATCTTAAAGCTGAACATATATGAGAAGATAGTTGTATGTCTCGAAGGAGCAAAGCTAAAAGGTGTACATCTTTTACACACAAGTTCCACCCACTGTGGCTAAGCAGAACAAATGTGTCCAGGTTCTAGGTGAGATAAAGATGGGTCTTGGATCTCTGAAGCCATCACGAGTTCTGTCTGCTCTGTGTAACCCCCTCCCCTATGATGCTGATGCCCACCTGCAGGGGTTAGTCTTCTCCTCCCTCATCAAGCTGCTGGGGAAGGGTATCGTCGACGCTGCAGCTGTGAGAGACTGGTTCAGCTTCAACAGCTACACATTTAGCCAGCCACAGCTTCACCAGGTGAGTGATGTTTGCTTGTACAGTCAACAGGTGAGTGATGTTTGGCTTGTACAGTCAACAGGTGAGTGATGTTTGCTTGTACAGTCACCAGGTGAGTGATGTTTGCTTGTACAGTCAACAGGTGAGTGATGTTTGCTTGTACAGTCACAGGTGAGTGATGTTTGCTTGTACAGTCAACAGGTGAGTGATGTTTGCTTGTACAGTCACCAGGTGAGTGATGTTTGCTTGTACAGTCAACAGGTGAGTGATGTTTGCTTGTACAGTCAACAGGTGAGTGATGTTTGAGTCAAGTTTGATGTTTGTACAGTCAACACGAGTTGTGGGTGAGTGATGTTTGCTTGTTGTACAGTCTACAAAGGGAGTGATGTTTGCTTGTACAGTCAACAGGTGAGTGATGTTTGCTTGTACAGTCAACAGGCGAGTGATGTTTGCTTGTGCAGTCAACAGGTGTGCAGTCAACAGGAGTGATGTTTGCTTGTACAGTCAACAGACAGTGCAACAGACGAGTTGATGTTTGCTTGTACAGTCAACAGGAGTGATGTTTGCTTGTACAGTCAACAGACGAGTTGTGTTTGCTTGTACAGTCAACAGGGGAGTAATGTTGGCAACAGGTACTGTGATATATAGTGTTGCCATGTAGTACTGGCGTTCATGACGTTGTCTCCTGGTACTTGGGTATGTAAAATGTTGTCATGTGGTACTGGTGTGTGTGTGTGATGTTGCTATGTAGTACTGACATATGAGGGGCATTCAAAAAGAAGTCAGCCTCACCTAGAAAATGATGCAAATGCAGTTGTTTTTATGTTTTATTTTTATACATAATATCTGTCAACCCCAATCAAATTGCATCACAACTTCAGGACAACTGCAAGACACATTTTGTGTGTTTGAGATAGGCAGGAGTCCTCTGGAATCAAAGTTATATACACCTCGTCAAAAGTATCACACAACCCATTGGAAAGTCAAAGTAGAAATATAAGTTTTGTACTTTTTACACTACACATACATATGTAATATACGACACCATCTGAGAACATAATATCACAAACACACCCTGTCCCGAGCTGCACGTACATGCTTGCCTTAAAGGGCCACTGATCCAGAGCAATTTCCGTGGACTGGTTGTTGCTTTTAATATTGTTTTTCTCCCGTGAGTACCCGGATGATATCCCAGAATTCATGACTGGTTCATTACCTCTGCTGCGCCACCCTCATGCGCTATTGATAGTATGAGTATAGACTAATCAACAAAGATGAAATCTTTTTTACTCGATAATATTTCCATCTTATGTTGATTTTGTTGTAAAATAATGTAGACTTTGTTGAATAATTTGGTTTCTTATAAAAAAATATTCACTTTGATAAAAATGCTGATTTTGATGTAAAATTTTGATTTCATAGTAATGTTGACTTTATAAAAATGTTAATGTAAATGGATGTAGAATTTGATATAAGAAATAGTTTGACCTTGAATTTGGTAAGAAGCCTGATATAATAGCATTGTTTTGAAAGTGGGCTAACTAAGTACATAGTCTTGGGGAGAGTAGTGAGCTTGGGTTCACTACTAGTCAATCTGAATATAAATGTTGTATTAAATGGCATTATTTTGATAAAAAATGAAAACATTTTAAGTTTAACCATCTGCCCATGGTAAAAAATGTTAGGACTGAAATACTTAAGTCAATGTACATCTTTATTGTTTTGTCTTATAATCCTAAATAGTTTATTATCATAATTGTATGCATATTGAAACTAAATGCACACGATCTGCTTATACTTAGTAAAATTTATAACATGACTGTAATATCTAGACATCTTATAGATTGCCAACATGAATCATATTTCACACACACACACCCTCAGTGCGACCTAGTGTATGTTGTCTGTCTCATTACACTTCACGGCAAAAAAACAATGATTCTGTTGATAAAATAAAAACAAAATGCAAATATTAAAATTAAAACAGACTAAAGTTATAGCAACAATATTAGGCTATTACCTTGTTCAGGGAATGTATCCATCAATACCCACATAAAGTAATGAGATGCCATTCATCTGCAGCTGACAAAGAATCCTGTTCCATGTCATGTGTCTTTTAACAGTCTAATATGCTAAAAAGTGATCTATCGTTTCAGGTTTTTTAAATTGGTGTACAGTCCCATTGGTCACCCAAGATAGCATACCTGGCAACTAATTGCATGATGTCCGCCATTCTTTAAAAAAGTAATTTAGTTAGCCAATAATGAGCAATCAATCAATGTATTGGCGGTTAATCCTTTGAAGGAAGGGGCGTTGTTTTTACAAAGAGACTTTACAACAGGGTGTATTCATGTAACATATGTTATATTTGGGATTAGACTTTCTTAGTAAAGAACAGATTTTAGTACTTTTGTTGGGTTGAGTCCCATTCGGATTTGAACCCACACCCTCAGAGTCAGGCACCTAATCGCCAGCGCACAAAGTTAGATGCCTAGACCGCTCAGCCACCACGGCTTCCACAAAAATGGAAGTCGGACAACTGGTAGTGTAGAATGCGGACTTTGTGTACCCCTCTGATAAGAGATAATTGCCCCTTTTTGCGTATGTTGTGTTGGCAGACAAAGCTAAAATTTGATTGTAGACATACATACATACACACACACACACACACACACATACATACATACACACACATACATACATACATACATACATACATACATACATACACATACATACACATACATACATACATGTACATAGTCACAGTACTTTGTCCAAGTTTACTGCATACATACATGCTGTACACGCATAACTACTTTGGGTGTTTGCAACTAGGTGTTTGCACGTATTCTTGTGGCCACCATCTGGTCATATACCAACTGATTCGGGGTTCTTTTAAGTGCACAGGGTTGTGTACTGTACACTAGGGGTTGTGAAAGAGTCTGCACACAAAGTTGACTCCAAGGTTTTTACACCCGGTCACAGGTGGGCTCGATCCTGTCACCTCAAGCACGCTGGATCAGTAGCCTGGCGCTTTAGCCAGTTCGCCATTATTTTGAACAACCAGTGAAATGCCCAAGCTTCCAGTGTCTCTGAACCAAAGAGATGCACCAGACTGGTATATTATGTGGTGCTATTGGAGCACAACCAAACATTAATCACACTGTCATCAGCAGGCTGATACATACTGCTACCGGTGAAGTGAAGGATGCACCGAGGTCTGGACGTCCCAGAAAAACTAATAACGGGGAAGATCATGCTCTCGTTCCTGTAACCTTTACCTCATCACAGTTCCCGGGACACTGAATGGACAGAAGTACCAGAACTTGATCCTGGACGGTGCTGCCGCATTTCGATAACCATGCTCTCACCACACGTCCAGTCTTCATGGACAAAATGCCAGACCACATCGTGCTCGAGCTGTTGTTCAGCATCTCCAACACAACGCCATTGAGACACTACCATGGCCAGCCAGAAGTCCAGACATGAATCCTATTGAGCATTTGTGGGACGTTGGGTGAGAGCAGGGGATCCTCCAGTTCAGAACCTTCTGGAATTAACCCATACATTGCATGATGAGTGGCAGCAGATCCCCCAACAGACGTCTGGTGGTCAGTATGAGACGGCGTGTAGAAAATGTTATCCAAGTGCGAGGTGGCTACACCAGATACTGAGTTAGCCAGTCATTGTGGACCTTACTAGTGTGTTCAACATAAATGTGAACTGTGCTGTAACGACCCCAGCAGCCATACTTCTTTCACCTTGATTTTAGTGAACTTTAGTTTGCTACAATTAAACCTTCAATTAGTGCTCAAATTTGGTCTTATGTTGTCAATTTTCTGACTGAACGCTCACACGAGGCCATCTAAACAGTTTAATGTGCTTTTCTAAGCACAATTTTTATGAGGTTGTAGATCCAGTTTTACTTAGTGAAAAAAAGTGTGTTGTGCGATATTCATGACGTGGTACATATATTAAAGTGCATAAACAAGCAATTTGAAACTACAATCGGTTGTTAAAGTGAATCCCCTCCTCATGATGTTTACTGAAAGAGCTTGTTTTGGAGACACTACCCAAAACCCTTTCAGATGAAGTAACCATATGAAAATAACGTATTCTAATCTTTTCACTTATTCATACATGATGCCAAGGGTTCAAACTTAATACTAAATGGTCACATTTAGTGACAAACTTAATACTAAATGGTCACATTTAGTGACAAACTTAATACTAAATGGTCACTAAAGTGTCAGCTCTCAATATATTGTAAACAGTGCCAGTTTGAATATCTGGACACAGTGTTTTTGAAAGATTAAAATGGGGGTGTCCTTGAAAAACAGCCCCCGTCTAAATATAAATCAAGCAATCCAAATCTTTGACTGCTGATTATTACGGGAAGTCATCCAATACTATACTGAACATATTTTATGTGATATTCCTTGAGGGCATACCATTATCCAAGAGGTACCAAATGACAAATCGCTTTTCATTTTCTGCAATATTTTAAGAAATATCATACCCCAATATGTTGTGATGACAAATATCTCCTTAACCACATTACCTACATATGTGAAATTGTGGATATGGTTTTGCTAATGATTCCTTCAAAATAAAATGGAAGCTTTTGAAACATTGGACATGGAGAATATAGTTAGGCTGAGTACTTTTTGAACGTCGCTCTTACATGATGTTGCCACTGAGTAATCTGACACATCTGTTTCTGACTGCAGAAGTTCCAAGAAGTACAAGCCCTACTGGCCCAACCAGAGAAAACCAACAAACCCCGCAGTTGCCAAAATGGAGGGAGGGTAAAACAGGTAAGGATGGGACACTGCAGAGTAGTCATCTAAGGAAGGGAGGTGGAGGAACACTGCAGTGAAGTCATGTAAGGTAGGGAGGTGGAGGAACACTGCAGTGTAGTCATGTAAGGTAGGGAGGTGGAGGAACACTGCAGTGTGGTCATGTAAGGTAGGGAGGTGGAGGAACACTGCAGTGTAGTCATGTAAGGTAGGGAGCTGGAGGAACACTGCAGTGTAGTCATGTAAGGAAGGTAGGTGGAGGAACACTGCAGTGTGGTCATGTAAGGTAGGGAGGTGGAGGAACACTGCAGTGTGGTCATGTAAGGTAGGGAGGTGGAGGAACACTGCAGTGTAGTCATGTAAAGGGAGGTGGGGAGGTGGAGGAACACTGCAGTGTGGTCATGTAAGGTAGGGAGGTGGAGGAACACTGCAGTGTAGTCATGTAAGGTAGGGAGGTGGAGGAACACTGCAGTGTAGTCATGTAAGGTAGGGAGGTGGAGGAACACTGCAGTGTGGTCATGTAAGGTAGGGAGGTGGAGGAACACTGCAGTGTAGTCATGTAAGGTAGGGAGGTGGAGGAACACTGCAGTGTAGTCATGTAAGGAAGGTAGGTGGAGGAACACTGCAGTGTAGTCATGTCATGTAAGGTAGGTAGGTGGAGGAACACTGCAGTGTAGTCATGTGGAGGAACAGGCAGTGGGAGGTGGAGGAACACTGCAGTGTGGTCATGTAAGGTAGGGAGGAAGGTAGGCGAGGAACACTGCAGTGTAGTCATGTAAGGTAGGGAGGTGGAGGAACACTGCAGTGTAGTCATGTAAGGAAGGTAGGTGGAGGAACACTGCAGTGTAGTCATGTAAGGTAGGGAGGTGGAGGAACACTGCAGTGTAGTCATGTAAGGTAAAGGCAGGGAGGTGTAAGGGAGGAACACTGCAGTGTAGTCATGTAAGGTAGGGAGGTGGAGGAACACTGCAGTGTAGTCATGTAAGGTAGGGAGGTGGAGGAACACTGCAGTGTGGTCATGTAAGGTAGGGAGGTGGAGGAACACTGCAGTGTGGTCATGTAAGGTAGGGAGGTGGAGGAACACTGCACTGTGGTCATGTAAGGTAGGAAAGTGGAGGAACACTGCACTGTGGTCATGTAAGGTAGGGAGGTGGAGGAACACTGCACTGTGGTCATGTAAGGTAGAGAGGTGGAGGAACACTGCAATGCAGTCATGTAAGGTAGGGAGGTGGAGGAAAACTGCAGTGTAGTCATGTAAGGAAGGTAGGTGGAGGAACACTGCAGTGTGGTCATGTAAGGTAGGGAAGTGGAGGAACACTGCAGTGCAGTCATGTAAGGAAGGGAGGTGGAGGAACACTGCAGTGTAGTCATGTAAGGTAGGGAGGTGGAGGAACACTGCAGTGTAGTCATGTAAGGAAGGTAGGTGGAGGAACACTGCAGCATGGTCATGTAAGGTAGGGAGGTGGAGGAACACTGCAGTGTAGTCATGTAAGGAAGGTAGGTGGAGGAACACTGCAGTGTGGTCATGTAAGGTAGGGAGGTGGAGGAACACTGCAGTGTAGTCATGTGAGGAAGGGAGGTGGAGGAACACTGCAGAGTAGTTGTTTGTGAAGTTAGTGTCCTTTATGGAACAGAATATTGATCAGAGCAGAGGAACAGCTGATTCTCTGAATTATTGTGCCTTGATTTACTGCATTCCTGACTGGAAGGAACAGCTGATTCTCTAGAATTATTGTGCCTTGATTTACTGCACTCCTGACTGGAGGAACAGCTGATTCTCAGAATTATTGTGCCTTGATTTACTGCACTCCTGACTGGAGGAACAGCTGATTCTCTGAATTATTGTGCCTTGATTTACTGCACTCCTGACTGGAGGAACAGCTGATTCTCTGAATTATTGTGCCTTAATATACTGCACGCCTGGCTAGAGGAACATGTTGCCCACAGATTTATGTGATATTTCATGTACTATGTTCCAGATGGACTTTACGTTGTCATTCCTTGATGACTATGTCTGTGCATCCCTCGAGTCCAGCGGCAACCCCTACAAACCCCTGGGTAGTCGCCTTGCAACATCTACATCTGCACAAGGTTAGTATGGTGATTCAAATGACAATTTCCCGACAAATGTACAGCTTGCAGCCTGTGTGACAGATTCCTGACAGAGACGAGGGTGGGTGCCCATGGCAACCGCACAAAACCTCAAGGCTGGGATGCCCTATGACAACAGAATGTGAGCATGATAGTGTGTTTCTTCTGCGGGACTCAGTGTTCAACATGTTGGCAGGCTGTTCAGTAAAAGTAATCAGGGATGCAATTTACTGTGACAGTCATGTACAGGTCAAAATTCTGACAACATGGTCATTGCCCCAAACATTGTACATTAGGACCACCTTTAGCATGAAACCAGCAGAGAGTCTAGCATGCTACGGTGCAGTCCTGGCAAGGAACCTATGTGAATTACAGGTTAGAAGTTCATGGTACAAAGTAACATAACAGAGAGTCTAGCATGCTACGGTGCAGTCCTGGCAAGGAACCTATGTGAATTACAGGTTAGAAGTTCATGGTACAAAGTAACATAACAGAGAGTCTAGCATGCTACGGTGCAGTCCTGGCAAGGAACCTATGTGAATTACAGGTTAGAAGTTCATGGTACAAAGTAACATAACAGATCTAGTTGTCATAGTAACATAACAGAGAGTCTAGCATGCTACTGTGATTTAGTAAATGTCAGTGTGACATGACAGCTTCTATTGTACCATCAGTTAAATACAGGTCACCATCAGTTATATACAGGTCACCATCAGTTGCATAAAGGTCACCATCAGTTATATGCAGGTCACCATCAGTTGCATACAGGTCACCATCAGTTATATGCAGGTCACCATCAGTTATATACAGGTCACCATCAGTTATATGCAGGTCAGGTTAGAATCAGTTATACAAGGTCACCATCAGTTATATACATGTCACCATCAGTTATATGCAGGTCACCATCGGATATAGAATTACAGGTTAGAGGTCACCATAACAGGATATATACAAGGTCACCATAGAAGTTATGGTACAAAGCATCACCATCAGTTATATACAGGTCACCATCAGTTGCAGGTCACCATCAGTTATATACAGGTCACCATCAAGGTCACCATCAGTTATATGCAGGTCACCATCAGTTGCATACAGGTCACCATCAGTTATATGCAGGTCACCATCAGTTATATACAAGTCACCATCAGTTATATGCAGGTCACCATCAGTTATATACAGGTCACCATCAGTTATATACATGTCACATCAGTTATATGCAGGTCACCATCAGTGATATATACAGGTCACCATCGGATATAGACAGGTCACCATCGGATATATACAGGTCACCATCAGTTATATGCATGTCACCATCAGTTATATACAGGTCACCATCAGTTATATGCAGGTCACTATCAGTTACATACAGGTCACCATCAGTTACATACAGGTCATCATTAGTTACATACCGGTCACCATCACTAATATACATGTCACCATCAGTTATATGCACCATCAGTTACATACAGGTCATCATCAGGTTATATGCACCTTCAGTTACATACATGTCATCATCAGTTACATACAGGTCACCATCTGATATAGACAAGTCACCATCGGATATATACAGGTCACCGTCACTTATATACAGGTCACCATCAGTTATAAACAGGTCACCATCAGTTACATACAGGTCACCATCAGTTATATGCATGTCACCATCAGTTATATACAGGTCACCATCGGATATATACAGGTCACGATCAGTTATATGCATGTCACCATCAGTTATATACAGGTCACCATCAGTAATATACAGGTCACCATCAGTTATATACAGGTCACCATCAGCCATGTACAGGTCGCCATCAGATATATACAGGTCACCATCATATGCATCAGGTCACCATTGGTTATATACAGGTCACCATCACTTAAATACAGGTCACGATCAAATATATACAGTTCACTATCAGGTATATATGGGTCACCATAAGTTATATACAGGTTAATATCAGTAATATACAGTGAGTGAGTTTAGTTTTACGCTGCACTCAGCAATATTACAGCTATATGGCGGAGTTATATACAGGTCACCATCAGGTATATACAGGCCACCATCAGTTATTTACAGGTCACCATCAGTCTTACAAGTCACTATCAGTTGCATACAGGTGACATCAGATATATTCGGGTCACCATCAGTTATATCCTGGTCACCACATAAAAGAAGGCTGTTTGTTTCTGTTCCAGATGCTACCGCCGAAGAAGGGTACAGCTCCCTCTACCATGGGATTGTCTCCCCTGCCAAGTATGACTCCCCAAGGTCTTCACTGAGAGGGGACAGTTTCACTTCCAATCTGTCCGAGGGATCTGACAAGACAGGGTAAGAGGCAGCATGAGGTGCCGTGGGTCACGTTCAACAAAGAAAACACTGCATGTATCTCTACTGATTCATTAACATGGATGTACAACCACTGTTGCTTTGTTTGTGGGGGGAGCCTAGGATAGAAAGAAAGTGTGGGAAGAAGACATTTTGTAATCGTCCTTTGCTCAATCTATTAATTGATGTCTCATGACAAGTTGTGTTGTGAAAAAATATAGAAAACATCTACCTTGAAGCTGTCACCAAAAATAATTCTCTATCTGACAAAAATCTGTCTACTCTCATTAATGTTGATAATATTTTTGCTCTTCATTAAAACTTGAGACTTGGTTCACTGTGGAGTGTTGAGGAAGCCTGTACTACCTCTGTGTTCCAGAGAGGCTGGCCTGAAGATGTCCGGCGTAAGGCGGGTGTGGGGAAGGGAGGGGTACCTTGAGGCGGACCCCACCCAGGCTGTCAGACACCAGCAAGCAGAACATAGAACAAAGGTATCATCAGCATCCCATCCTGTCAGTGACTGACTGTCTGTCTGTCTGTCTATTGGTCTATGTCCGTCTGCTTTGTATGTCTATCTTTCTGTCTTTGCCTATGTGTTTCTGTCTGCGCCTGTGTATGTCTATCTTTCTGTCTTTGCCTATGTGTGTCTGTCTATGCGTCTGTGTATGTCTATCTTTCTGTCTTTGCCTAAATTCCTCCAATCCAAGCTGTTCCTCTTTTATCATGAGTCATCCATCAAAATTGATGCTGGGTCTTCTTCATATATCCTTTGTACATCATAACTGTGAATTATTTTTCAAAATTTTTACTTAATTAGCCATATTTTTCAGACTTGTGAAAGTTTTGTGGGTCTCATGAAAACGTACTCAGCATGTAAATTCAGAATTTCCAACTGTGACCCACACCCTACTTGTTCTTCTTGCATCATGCTAATTTCAGTTTAAGTTCTAAATGTAGTTTCTGTTCCCCTCTAACCCTAACCCTAACCCTAACCCAGACGCTATTGGCATGGACCGTTGATACGCCTAGCAATATCCTGGGAATGTCTTCACGCATATACGTCCCCTCCACCAGCGTTAATACTTAAAGTCATAGAAAATATTGACAAACAATGAACTTGAGACGATTTTGTAGCGCCTTTCGTGCCATTGAGAATGTGGTTTGCAGACCTGAAGGCAGTAACCGGAAAACCAAGTCTAAAACTTTGAACTGGCCAAACTTTCTTCTACATCCACACACAAGGCAACCACACAGGAATCCGGAGAGTTTCGAGTTTCACATATGGAACATATTACGAACGGCCTTACTTGAAGAGGGTACTCAGCTAGAGCAGCCAAAGCTGTCTCTTTAGCATTGAGAAGATATACCATGATATATGATGATAAATGGAAGAATTTGGGCCAGTTTGCATCGCTGAAGGAGTTCTCAGCAACTGAGGCCACTCATCCTCAAGTTGTAGAATATTTATGTCACCTGAGAAGTACCAGATATCTTGATGGTTCGACTTTACTAGTGATGTATACAAGCAGATTTTGAGTTCCTCACTCAGAACACATTGTTTCTCACTAGCCACAGCAGCTAGAATGTCCGAGATTCATGCTGTTGAATTCGGTTGAACAAGGATTGACATGGGTGAACATGCTGCAGTCCATCTTGGTCTCAGATGGCACTTAGTAGCAAGAACCAACTTCCAAGACAGCCTGACAGACAGTTTGATATCCCTGCTCTATCATCAATACTTGGGACAGACGATATACGACATAAATAAATCAGAGCAGTTATATGATTCAGTTAAGTTTATGCTCAATGCTTAATATATGGATCGACCTAAGACAAGCGGAATATTATCAGTTACACAGTGTTCTGGAACTGTGTAAAGGACTGTAAGACCCTTGTAAATTCCGTGTTTCGTGAGGCTGTTTTTTGCCTTACATTCCCGTACACCCTTTCAAAACACTGTGTGACGAATTTATTACCCTTAAGATCTCTTTATGTAGCATATCATTAAAAACCAACATTCAATAGAAAATAACAAAAAACGAGAAACAAAAATGTGAGACGCAAAGCATTCCGCCTTTATTTTTCTGTGATCCCTCATGAAGGGAGATAACTCGTGATTTATGATAAAATGATCGAATTTGAGGTTTTTGTTAAACGGCAAGCGAAATACAGAAACATATTTTTTTGACACAAATAATGTAATTTTCTGAATAAAATTGATATTTTATACTTATCCTGACTCATGCTTAATTGCTTGTCTCCTTCCTCTTGCGAACTTAGTGGAACACTTGTATCTCCTATTGAAGCTTCAATAAAAAAGAGACGTAAAATCACCACTCACCAAGAGTTATCTGTGTGGCCGTTTTGGCAGGAAAGCGGCGCCACCGTAATCCCATGCTTCACTCTCTCCGAATTACTAGCCCGACACTTGAATTTACAGGGAAATCCAAAGTGTCTAGCAGGGAGGTTGGGAGGGCTTACCTCATGAGTCAGGATAAGTATAAAATATCAATTTTATTCAGAAAATTACATATTTTCCCTTATCCTGACTCATGCTTAATTGCTTGTAGAATCCGACGGAGTTGGTGGTGGGTCAAGCCACTTCTGGATTCCATGTAGTGATTTACGTCTTACATACCCCCCTATGGGAACTTCCTGGTAGCACTTCTTTTACTGTTAGGCTCTGCTGCTGCTGTAACCTTTCACTTCCAGCTTTCTCTGATGGGGGGACCACAATAGTTAACTTTTGGTCCTTTCTTCTGTTAACATTTTATGTGGATTTTTGCGACTCCATTTCTTGATGCAAGCACCAAGTGGAGAAGCGACCCTTTTCTGTACGAGTATCCTTACAAGTACTGGGTCATATCACTTATGCTAGTCGTTAGACGTGCATTGAGACTTAAGCAGAACTCTGCTGAGTGTAGGCTTTGTAAGTCATGTGATAAAAGGGCGAGACTCCGTCTCAGCGCCTTTGTGGGACTGTCAATTGTTGTGCTACAACAAGTGGCCCGATATGGTGAATGCCAGAGCCGTCCTCAGTGGCGATGTCCCTCAGGTAGTGGTTGGCAAACACCATGTCCCATTTCCAGAAGCAGCCCTCCATTATCGTCCTGATAGAGTGATTCCCATGTAGAGCGTGCGTTGACGGCAGAGCTCTAACTTCATGTGGGTTAGAGGCTCTTGGAGGATCAAGTCCTGCTGCTTTGTAGGCCCGTAGTATGACAGTTCTGATCCAGCCTGATATCTTAGTGTGAAAGACCTCCGTCTGTGTCGCTGTCGATATCGAGACGAAAAGACGCTTGAATCCCGGTTCCTGGACCTGGATCGTTGTAGGTAGACTTTCAATGCTCTCACTGGGCACAAGGATAGGACCTGCGTATCCTGTGGTCCAAGGACTGATGATAGTGTTGGGACGTGGAACTGTCTGTCTGGCTGACCTGGCAGTTGATTCTTTGCTATGAAGTCATATCTCCGTCCCATATGCACGATGTTTTGATTTGCATCAAATCGTGTTCTCTCGAAGTCCAGAGCATGTATTTCCGACATCCTTGCTGCTGTTGCTAAAGTTATCAGGAACAGCGTCTTCTGCGTCAAGAACTCGAATGATGTTCTCTGTAATGGCTCTTAGATGTCACTAGTGAGGTGTCGTAGAACTACGTTGAGGTCCCACGCCGGAGCTTTAAATCTCTGTTGTTGGTCCTCCAATTAAAAAGACGTAGTAAGGCCAGTAACTCTGGTACTTTCGTCCGTTGCACTCGTCATCATGGCGATAACTGAGCTGAATGCTGCTAGGTATGTTGAGAGTGTTGACCCTTTTAACCGCTTCGTTTGTCTAGTTGACAAAGGTAGTCCGCCACTTGAGGATGTGTCACTTTCATGGCTGTGAAGTCAGTCCTCGAAGCGTAAATCTCGAAGTGTCGCCACTTGCCGTCATACAAGTTGTGTGTAGACTTGCGTAAAGCTAGTGTGACTGCTTTCGCTGCCCTGGTGAAATATCCTCTCTTGTTCAAGCATGCCTTGATACAGTCCACACGTGTAACCGGAACACCTCTGGGTTGCCGTGCGCCTGCTTTGTGTGAGGATGTACTAGTAGATTCGTCCACTCTGGTAGTTGCAGTTGAGGCAGTCCTAGGTCTTGTATGAGAATAGGGAACCATATTCTCGCTGGCCAGTAAGGTGTGCCCCAAGTAGTGGTAGGTCTCTCGTCTGACTGATTTTCTGCAACACCCTCGGTATTAGAGCTGGTGGTGGAAACGCGTAAGCGTTTAGTCCTTGCCAGGAGATGCTTAGCGTGTCCGTTGCCCATGCCCATGGATCTGGTATTGGTGAGACGAATGTTATCAGTTGACCCTTGTTGCGAAGAGGTCTATTAATGGTGCTCCCATCTCTCGTATGATCTGCTTGAAGATCTCTGGATGTAGCATCCAGTCTGTTGAGAATGGCTGCTTTGGACAGGATAGTGCATCTGCTATCACATTCTTGGTTCTTGGAATGTGGCATACTCTGCTGTGGACAGTCAGGTTGACTGTTATGCTGGCCAGTTGAAAGCAGAGGTCCAGAAGGTTCGCCGACCTTATTGATCCTTCTGTGGATGTAGAACGCCACTGAGGAGGTGACTGTATATACCGTCAGATGAGCATTCTTCAAAATGCTGGTCCAGTGGAGTATGGCGTTTATCACTGCTTTCATTCCAGTGTAGTTACCTAGCCTTAGCAAGGCTGCTGTTGAACCATGCCAGTGAGAATATCTGCAGATTTGTACGGAAGTGAAGATCTCTATATGGCCATGAGTCTTCTAAAGTAGATATATCAATCTATGTGAAGGCATTTGACATCTGCAGGAGCACCTGGAAGCAGACTGCATGAAATTGAGGGAAGAATCTAGCTTCTGTTCTCATGGGTGCGAAAACCTGCCAGCGACAGCAGCAGCTGAACATCCATCCATCATCTGCTTATTTAGGTTGCAGAAATTATTAACTCATGCTCTTTGATATGGGAATATGCATATAAACATTATCTCCGAGTTTCTGTCCTCAGTTCATACATGCAGCAAGTGAGACCTAGGTGACTTTGGCTGCTTGGTTGAAACCATATATCCGTGTTAGGGTTAGAGTTAGGTCAGACAGATCAGTGTTCGTTTAAGATTAACAGAAGGGCCTGTTAATTCAAATGCATATATTTACAACTGTACATTTTAATGGTTTCAGATTGGTCACAACCCAGAAGGTCAAAAACAACAAGATCTTGCTTCTGCCCTGTTCCAGGGTATCAGTGTAAGTAGATACTTCAGGAACAGAATCAAGTGTGTTGAGCCATTTCTGAAGATGTCTATAGTCCCAGGGTATCAGTGAATGTAGGTAGTCCTGGGGTATCAGTGTATGTAGATACTTCAGGAACAGAATTAAGTGTGTTGAGCCATGTCTGAAGTGTCTATAGTCCCAGGGTATCAGTGTATGTAGATACTTCAGGAACAGAATCAAGTGTGTTGAGCCATGTCTGAAGATGTCTATAGTCCCGGGGTATCAGTGTATGTAGATACTTCAGGAACAGAATCAATGTGTTGAGCCATGTCTGAAGATGTCTATTGTCCCAGGGTATCAGTGTATGTAGATACTGCAAGAACAGAATCAAGTGTGTTGAGCCATGTCTGAAGATGTCTATAGTCCCAGGGTATCAGTGTATGTAGATACTTCAGGAACAGAATCAAGTGTGTTGAGCCATGTCTGAAGATGTCTATAGTCCCAGGGTATCAGTGTATGTAGATACTTCAGGAACAGAATCAATGTGTTGAGCCATGTCTGAAGATGTCTATAGTCCCAGGGTATCAGTGTATGTAGATACTTCAAGAACAGAATCAAGTGTGTTGAGCCATGTCTGAAGATGTCTATAGTCCCAGGGTATCAGTGAATGTAGATACTTCAGGAACAGAATCAAGTGTGTTGAGCCATGTCTGAAGATGTCTATAGTCCCAGGGTATCAGTGTATGTAGATACTTCAGGAACAGAATCAAGTGTGTTGAGCCATGTCTGAAGATGTCTATAGTCCCAGGGTATCAGTGTATGTAGATACTTCAGGAACAGAATCAAGTGTGTTGAGCCATGTCTGAAGATGTCTATAGTCCCAGGGTATCAGTGTATGTAGATACTTCAGGAACAGAATCAAGTGTGTTGAGCCATGTCTGAAGATGTCTATAGTCCCAGGGTATCAGTGTATGTAGATACTTCAGGAACAGAATCAAGTGTGTTGAGCCATGTCTGAAGATGTCTGTAGTCCCAGGGTATCAGTGTATGTAGATACTTCAGGAACAGAATCAAGTGTGTTGAGCCATGTCTGAAGATGTGGGTAGTCCCAGGGTATCAGTGTATGTAGATACTTCAGGAACAGAATCAAGTGTGTTGAGCCATGTCTGAAGATGTCTGTAGTCCCAGGGTATCAGTGTATGTAGATACTGCAAGAACAGAATCAAGTGTGTTGAGCCATGTCTGAAGATGTCTATAGTCCCAGGGTATCAGTGTATGTAGATACTTCAGGAACAGAATCAAGTGTGTTGAGCCATGTCTGAAGATGTGGGTAGTCCCAGGGTATCAGTGTATGTAGATACTTCAGGAACAGAATCAAGTGTGTTGAGCCATGTCTGAAGATGTCTGTAGTCCTGGGGTATCAGTGTATGTAGATACTTCAGGAACAGAATCAAGTGTGTTGAGCCATGTCTGAAGATGTCTATAGTCCCAGGGTATCAGTGTATGTAGATACTTCAGGAACAGAATCAAGTGTGTTGAGCCATGTCTGAAGATGTCTATAGTCCCAGGGTATCAGTGTATGTAGATACTTCAGGAACAGAATCAATGTGTTGAGCCATGTCTGAAGATGTCTATAGTCCCAGGGTATCAGTGTATGTAGATACTTCAGGAACAGAATCAAGTGTGTTGAGCCATGTCTGAAGATGTGGGTAGTCCCAGGGTATCAGTGTATGTAGATACTTCAGGAACAGAATCAATGTGTTGAGCCATGTCTGAAGATGTCTATAGTCCTGGGGTATCAGTGTATGTAGATACTTCAGGAACAGAATCAATGTGTTGAGCCATGTCTGAAGATGTCTGTAGTCCCAGGGTATCAGTGTATGTAGATACTTCAGGAACAGAATCAAGTGTGTTGAGCCATGTCTGAAGATGTGGGTAGTCCCAGGGTATCAGTGTATGTAGATACTTCAGGAACAGAATCAAGTGTGTTGAGCCATGTCTGAAGATGTCTGTAGTCCCAGGGTATCAGTGTATGTAGATACTTCAGGAACAGAATCAAGTGTGTTGAGCCATGTCTGAAGATGTCTATAGTCCCAGGGTATCAGTGTATGTAGATACTGCAAGAACAGAATCAAGTGTGTTGAGCCATGTCTGAAGATGTCTGTAGTCCTGGGGTATCAGTGTATGTAGATACTTCAGGAACAGAATCAAGTGTGTTGAGCCATGTCTGAAGATGTCTGTAGTCCCAGGGTATCAGTGTATGTAGATACTGCAAGAACAGAATCAAGTGTGTTGAGCCATGTCTGAAGATGTGGGTAGTCCCAGGGTATCAGTGTGTGTAGATACTGCAAGAACAGAATCAAGTGTGTTGAGCCATGTCTGAAGATGTGGGTAGTCCCAGGGTATCAGTGAATGTAGATACTTCAGGAACAGAATCAAGTGTGTTGAGCCACGTCTGAAGATTTGGGTTGTCCTATCATTTGTAACCTCCATAAACAATTGATGATGCACCTCTGAATTACTGAAAATTGTATCAATTCTTGTTTTTAACTTGTCCAGATTTGATTCATTCACCAACTAACAATCAACTCTTGTTGTTCAGGGAAGCTCAGAAATACGACCCACATTAGATGATGAAGAGTCCAGTGGAAGTACAGGATGGTTGGCGGACAGCAGCAACCTACCAACATCAGACACATCGGGATGGAGGGCCTTCAGCGCCACACACCAGCAGAGCTGCCCTGGAGACAACTCCCTTGGGGTCTTAAGCTGGGGGCAGGATCCCTCCATAAAACATCTACCATCACAACCAGAGGTGTCCGATGTCAGAGCAGCAACAACCAATCAGGATGAGGCATCCCTTACCTCCAGCCAATCAGAGCGTAGGGAAATCTGGTTGGCCAATGAGAGCTCACCTCAGCATGTGCAATATGAGTCATTATACAGTGGCGAGGCTGATGCTGTGTCAGGGGAAGTCACACATTCCAGTATTTATGATGAGTTTACTGAAAAGGAGCAGGATGTCTTTGGTTGTGACACAGAGTCCCCCACAAAGGGAAGCGAGAAGGGGAGTAGTTTATACAGCAGTTACTACACATCTGACAGCTGATACTGACTGAAACACCACCAGCTCCTGGGGTGCTCAAGGCCTTCCCCTGTCAGGAATGTTTGGACCCCCTCTATCTTTGTACATTAAACATAGGAGTAATAGGACCTACTGACTTCAGTTGTTGCTTCATACACTAAACCCTTTCTTCAGGAATTATTGTCTACTTAATGGTGTATGACCCTCTATGGTGAGGCAATGAAAAATGATATATGATGTACTGGTGTGGTAATTACTGAGTGAGTATTTGAGAAATGTGAGACCAAGCATTCTGACATCCCTTGTCTCCTCACAAGGCTTCTGGTTATTTTATTTCTTTAAGCCTTTCTTATCCAAAATGACAACGGAACAAAAGTCAGGTTTGTTTCTTCAGATTGTTTGAAATCGGTATTGCATTTGTAACAGATGTCACTAAAATGGTGAATGGATTTACACAAGTATTACTTTGGTTGAAACATCATTGGTCTGTGAAAGTAGCTGCCTGTTAGATACAAGATTATTCACAAAACCATCTCCTCCTGCCGGATACTCAATATACAACATAATCCTGCCTCATGTAAGAATGTCGATTTTTATTGGTTCACGTGACTCTGATAAAATATCATGTACACCCGTCACGATCCGCGAGCAGGGAGTACAAAAGTCATATTATCCTGCCACGCCTCGGTGACCACGCGAAGTGAGAAAAGCGTGCATGGCCAAGCCTTCAGTAACGTGCGCTGCATTGAGGTCAATCGATCAGCTGGTGTCAACATGGCAGCAAGGAAACGTTTTGCCACAACAACTGAGAATGAAATTGATGCGTATTGTTCTCTTTTGATTTAGTAAAAACATTCGGCTAGATAAATGCGTTATCACATCGTGTCTCGGGAAATACGGGGTTTTATCAGTCCCTCGTAAGGTTGTATTTTTACAACCTTACAACCTTACAACTTACAACCTTACGAGGGACTGATAAAACCCCGTATTTCCCTCGACACGACGTGATAACTTATAATGGCCAGTGATAACACTCCGGCGCAGGGATGACTTAGCATAATATCATTGCCACAGGCTAATTTGCATATCACGTGACCGGACTTTTCTCTTGTTTGTAAACAAACGCGCATATTCATAATAAGAAGAGACTGGCCTTACGCAAACTTTTCGGCGCGATCTTCACATTGTTTTAAATTGTTACATATATATTCTTCTACAACTGCGGCAGTAAGGTTTATGACTACATATTTAGATATCAAACTGGCTGCATCGTTTGCTCTCCGTCGGCTTCGATGACAGCACGTGGAGCCGTACAACCTATGGAAACAAAGGATCGCTACGCAAATCGAAATAGTGTTACACGTTTTAGGATATTTTCTCAGTGAAACTAAACCATTCTATCAAAGATGATTAATTAGATGTGCAGACTCGTCAAAAATAAAAGAGTTAAGAAATACCTGTATGTACATTATATTGAATGGACGGTGCAAGATGTGACGAATCGTCACATCTTTTTGGCCTGTGGCAGAGGTACTATGCTGGCTGGCCGCATGAACTCTGGGTAGGAGAGTGGCCAGTGATATGTTGAAGCCATCTTCAAGCTGACTACTGTTTATGCTGGTGTCAATGTACTGGCCAATCAGTCGTCCGGTCCGGGTAAGAATATTGGCCTTCAGTAATCCATGTTTGTCGTAAGAGGCGACTAACGGGATCGGGTGGTCAGGCTCGCTGACTTGGTTGACACATGTCATTGGTTCCCAATTGCGCAGATCGATGCTCATGCTGATGATCACTGGATTGTCTGGTCCAGACTCGAGTATCTACAGACCGCCGCCATAATGCTGGAATATTGCTGAGTGCGGCGTAAAACTCAACTCACTCACTCACTCACTTTAAATGTAACATGAGGTTCAGTGCTGTCACGAAGGAGGCAAATGTTAGCAGAGGGTCAGACTTACTGACTTCCTTGATGCACGTCACTGTATCACATAGATCGATGCTCATGCTGTCAATCACTTGGGTGTATGCTCTATATTTGATGACTTACAGACTGCAGTCACACAGCAAACATACATGCTGATATCAGTGGTGTTCACCTTAACCTTAACTCTACCCACAGTACATCTGCCTCAACTACAAGATTACCTCTCATAAAATTATCTATGCATCTTCAACGATCCAACACTTATCTGCATCTTGTCACTGGAACATACTCTGCTCTTGATCTATCACTCACGGATTCTAATATTTTAAGTGCGTTTGAATGGTCGGTCAACGATGACCTTTGTGGAAGTGACCACTTCCTAACAATTCTTACTCCTATCAATCGCCGGAATTTTCCTGATCCCATGGAACATGTTCAGACCTTTTAAATGCTGATGGCGGCGAACCCATTCATAACCGTTTGGTTTGATACAACCAGCAAACAAGCTAGATAAAATGGGCAGAAAGCAGAAAATACTTCCGCCAACATCCTACCATGCATTTACCTGAATGCAGTCGAAATGACAAATGGCAGGATAAGACGAACCTTGAAATAAACTAAAGGTCAGTCATGGAAGAAATACGTATCCAACATCAATTCCCGCACTCCACACCCATGTCCACGTTGTGGAACATGATTCAAAAGATTAAGGGCAAAAGAAAAATATCTGGTGCTCGCCATCTCAAAGATTTTAAGTATCTATTAACGAATAAATCTGAAATTGCAAACTGACTTGGCAAACCATTCCTCATCGTCAAATCACAACCCTCAGTTCAAGAAATACGAAACCCAAAAAGAAAAGAAACCGGTCAATTTTAGCTCCGATTATGGTGAGGATTACAATGAAACGTTTTTCTATGAATTACGCACGGTCCTTTGGCAGGCTCACGACACTGCGGCAGAAGGTGATGGTATTCATTATCAGCTTCTGAAACCCCTTCCTGGTTCATGTTTAGAAACACTATTCAATATATTTGATGAAAATTGGACAACCGGAAACTTTCCTCCTTTATGGCGTTATGCCATTGGCATCCCAATAGCAAAGCTTGGCCTGGACCACCCTGATCCCTCAGATTACCGCCCTATATCATTAACAAGCTGTGTTTGTAAAACCATGGAGCGCAACTTGTATTCACTTTTGTCGTAAATACAAACCGCACAAGGATCCAAAGTTATTTTTAGATGGTACTCCCATCAAGGTAGTAAGATCGGCCAAGTTCTTGGGACCCCTATTTGACCGTCACATAAAATACTTGAAAACAAAGTGACTGAAGGCCCTTGAGGTTCAGTAAATTGTAAATAAATATATGTTGAAGCAAAAGATGTATTACATTAGGAAAATTATGAAAAATGGTGGCTAAAAATGTTAACATATTAATAAATAGGTAAAGACTATAACCCTTAAACAAAGGCTCACGCTTCAGTGGTTAATGCTGATTACCCGGCTCGCATCTCTCACCGAGCCATAGTGCAATGTTGTCTTAACTATACCTTTTTCGGTAGACTCTGGCTAAGTGAGTGAGAACCCTATCCACCACCAAGTCCTCGGAGCTATTAGGACCTCTCCGGTTGACAGTCTTGAACACCGCCACATTAAACTTTCACTGCAGTATATCATTTAATTACGTTCAAATCAGCATCGCAGGAGGAGCATCACAGCATGAGGTGGCAAAGCACTTCGGTGTGTCCAGACAGATCATCTCAAACCTATGGCACCGATACAACAATACTTGGAGTGTTAATGACAGACCCAGGTCAGGTCGACCTTGAGTTACCACTGCCGCCCATGAGGATCGCTACATCCGGTTGAGACATCTTCGTTCATGCACCACGGCCGCAACATCCACAACAACCCAAATCCCTGGACTGTGCCGAATCTCCGACCAGACAGTGCGCAATCGTTTACGGGAAGCCGGACACTTTTTGCCAGAAGACACCAGTTCGACATAACATCTTGACACAACGTCACCGGGCCGAATGTCTACAATGGTGCAGACAACGAGTGAAATGGCCGCGGGCAAGATGGAGGACAATTTTGTTTTCGGATGGGTCTCAGTTTCTTAAAGGACGTGCTGATAGACGTTCACGTGTATACAGACGTCGGAACGAACGTTACGCCGATACCTGTGTACAGCAGGTCGATAGATTTGGTGGTGGAAGTGTCATGGTGTGGTTAAGTATCCATCATAATGGCCAGACAGCTCTTGTGCACGTGGCAGGTGAATTGAATGGGTTCGCTATTGAGACGAGATTTTGCCAGCTCACCTCGTTTCCTTCAACGTCAGTGGTGGATCTTTCCGGCATGACAATGTTCAACCTCACGTTGCACGTGTTTGCCAGGACTTCCTCCAGCAAAACAACGTTCAGGTGTTACCTTGACCTTCTTGATCACCCACTTTGCCCCCCAATGAACATCTATGATCGACGCTTGCGCCAGCGTAATCCGCCACCTCAGACACTACAAGAACTGCACGCATTACTTCAGCAAGTCTATCAAACATTCCTCAAGACAGCATTCGGCATCTCCTTTCTTCTATGGGTCACCGCTGCCAAGCTGTTATCGATGCTCATGGTGGTCACACCAGATACTGACATTTTACTATGACCAAGTGGCTTTAATAGCCCTCTGTGGTTTTACCAAACACTTTCTGGATAATCATGTTTTTGAAATTCGTAAAGTGATGATTTTACTGTAATGATGTCATGATTGAATCAGTTATATGCAACTGCAATGTCTGAGAGGTTATGTACTGACAATGTCTGAGAGGTTATGTACTGACAATGTCTGAGAGGTTATGTACTGACAATGTCTGAGAGGTTATGTACTGACAATGTCTGAGAGGTTATGTACTGACAATGTCTGAGAGGTTATGTACTGACAATGTCTGAGAGGTTATGTACTGACAATGTCTGAGAGGTTATGTACTGACAATGTCTGAGAGGTTATGTACTGACAATGTCTGAGAGGTTATGTACTGAGAGGTTATGTACTGACAATGTCTGAGAGGTTATGTACTGACAATGTCTGAGAGGTTATGTACTGACAATGTCTGAGAGGTTATGTACTGACAATGTCTGAGAGGTTATGTACTGACAATGTCTGAGAGGTTATGTACTGACAATGTCTGAGAGGTTATGTACTGACAATGTCTGAGAGGTTATGTACTGACAATGTCTGAGAGGTTATGTACTGACAATGTCTGAGAGGTTATGTACTGACAATGTCTGAGAGGTTATGTACTGACAATGTCTGAGAGGTTATGTTATGTACTGACAATATCTGAGAGGTTATGTACTGACAATGTCTGAGAGGTTATGTACTGACAATGTCTGAGAGGTTATGTACTGACAATGTCTGAGAGGTTATGTACTGACAATGTCTGAGAGGTTATGTACTGACAATGTCTGAGAGGTTATGTACTGACAATGTCTGAGAGGTTATGTACTGACAATGTCTGAGAGGTTATGTACTGACAATGTCTGAGAGGTTATGTACTGACAATGTCTGAGAGGTTATGTACTGACAATGTCTGAGAGGTTATGTACCGACAATGTCTGAGAGGTTATGTACTGACAATGTCTGAGAGAGGTTATGTACTGACAATGTCTGAGAGGTTATGTACTGACAATGTACTGACAAGAGGTTATGTACTGACAATGTCTGAGAGGTTATGTACTGACAATGTCTGAGAGGTTATGTACTGACAATGTCTGAGAGGTTATGTACTGACAATGTCTGAGAGGTTATGTACTGACAATGTCTGAGAGGTTATGTACTGACAATGTCTGAGAGGTTATGTACTGACAATGTCTGAGAGGTTATGTACTGACAATGTCTGAGAGGTTATGTACTGACAATGTCTGAGAGGTTATGTACTGACAATGTCTGAGAGGTTATGTACTGACAATGTCTGAGAGGTTATGTACTGACAATGTCTGAGAGGTTATGTACTGACAATGTCTGAGAGGTTATGTACTGACAATGTCTGAGAGGTTATGTACTGACAATGTCTGAGAGGTTATGTACTGACAATATCTGAGAGGTTATGTACTGACAATGTCTGAGAGGTTATGTACTGACAATGTCTCTGAGGTTATGTACTGACAATGTCTGAGAGGTTATGTACTGACAATGTCTGAGAGGTTATGTACTGACAATGTCTGAGAGGTTATGTACTGACAATGTCTGAGAGGTTATGTACTGACAATGTCTGAGAGGTTATGTACTGACAATGTCTGAGAGGTTATGTACTGACAATGTCTGAGAGGTTATGTACTGACAATGTGTGAGAGGTTATGTACTGACAATGTCTGAGAGGTTATGTACTGACAATGTCTGAGAGGTTATGTACTGACAATGTCTGAGAGGTTATGTACTGACAATGTCTGAGAGGTTATGTACTGACAATGTCTGAGAGGTTATGTACTGACAATGTCTGAGAGGTTATGTACTGACAATGTCTGAGAGGTTATGTACTGACAATGTCTGAGAGGTTATGTACTGACAATGTCTGAGAGGTTATGTACTGACAATGTCTGAGAGGTTATGTACTGACAATGTCTGAGAGGTTATGTACTGACAATGTCTGAGAGGTTATGTACTGACAATTTCTGAGAGGTTATGTACTGACAATGTCTGAGAAGTTATGTACTCACGGATAAAATAACTGTGCATAGCATAAAATTGCATAAAATAAAATGTATGTGAAATTTTCAAAAAAGCCCTAAATAAACGTGTAGCAAAGCACTTTGCGTGAAATTTGATGTCACGTATCGCGCGTGGCACATGGACTTTGTGCACAATGAATTTACTCATTTCTTGCATGCATTTTGATACATGAAGTTCATACACTTGATATTGAAAATTGAAGAACGGGTTATTATTATCTAGTCTCTGAATGTTGTGGAGAACACATTAAATTCGACCTAAACCGCGCGTACCTGCGCGTACTTCAGTTTCTTATCTAGGAGTATGTATGTATGTATGTATGTGCGTGCGTGCGTGCGTACGTGCGTGTGTGTGTAAGCAGAATGTCAGGACAGGATTTCTTGTAATTCTTTATGATATGCCAGTATATTTCATTTCTTGTTTCTTTAACTGTGTGCCTGGTGTTCTGTTCATTACATAAAGACCCAAACCGTTTCCCTAACCTGTCCAAATATCTGCTTGATACAGAATGCGAGTAAAATCTGTTTATGAATCACTGTCCAATAGTAATGATACCAGCCTCTCCAGGCCCCCGACTATGACAGATTGATACCATTTCTACATGCGACCCACATGCCCCCTTCTCGTGTTTCACGTCAGTCAGCCTCCTCCTCCTCGAGTCACGCTGTGCTGGGGAGGGACCGACACCACCATGGACCACAGGATCATCAAATGGACTCTTGTTTTACTCACAGTGCAATTTGCAACTGTGCAAGGTGGTATTACTAATTGCGTTTCTGGTATTATATGATTACATCAGGTTACATCGTCTCCAGCCTTTGTGTAGTAAATTGCAACCAGTCTAGTCTCTCGTAATGTGCAGATTATATCGACTCCCATCTCTCATATTGTGCAGATTATATCTTCTTCCATCTCTCATATTGTGCAGATTATATCGACTCCCATCTCTCATATTGTGCAGATTACATCTACTTCCATCTCTCATATTGTGAAGATTATATCTACTCCCATCTCTCATATTGTGCAGATTATATCTACTTCCATCTCTCATATTGTGCAGATTATATCTACTTCCATCTCATATTGTCAGATTATATCTACTCCCATCTCATATTGTGCAGATTATATCTACTCCATCTCTCATATTGTGCCATCTCACTTCCATCTCATATTGTGCAGATTCACATATCTTCTCCATCTCTCATATTGTGCAGATTATATCTACTCCCATCTCATCATATTGTGCAGATTTATATCTGCAGATTATATCTATCATCTCTCATATTGTGCAGATTATATCTACTTCCATCTCTCATATTGTGCAGATTATATCTACTCCATCTCTCATATTGTGCAGATTATATCTCCCATCTCTCATATTGTGCAGATTATATCTACTTCCATCTCTCATATTGTGCAGATTATATCTACTTCCATCTCTCATATTGTGCAGATTATATCTACTTCCATCTCTCATATTGTGCAGATTATATCTACTTCCATCTCTCATATTGTGCAGATTATATCTACTTCCATCTCTCATATTGTGCAGATTATATCTACTTCCATCTCACATATTGTGCAGATTATATCTACTTCCATCTCTCATATTGTGCAGATTATATCTACTTCCATCTCTCATATTGTGCAGATTATATCTACTTCCATCTCTCATATTGTGCAGATTACATCTACTTCCATCTCACATATTGTGCAGATTATATCTACTTCCATCTCACATATTGTGCAGATTACATCTACTTCCATCTCACATATTGTGCAGATTATATCTACTTCCATCTCTCATATTGTGCAGATTATATCTACTTCCATCTCTCATATTGTGCAGATTATATCATCTACTTCATATTGTGCAGATTATATCTCTCATCTCTCATATTGTGCAGATTACATCTACTTCCATCTCTCATATTGTGCAGATTATATCTACTTCCATCTCTCATATTGTGCAGATTATATCTACTCCCCATCTCACATATTGTGCAGATTATATCTACTCCCCCATCTCTACTCATATTATTGCAGATTATATCTACTCCCCATCTCTCATATTGTGCAGATTAGATCTACTCCCATCTCTCATATTGTGCAGATATATCTACTTCCATCTTCATCTACTTCCATCTCTCATATTGTGCAGATTATATCTACTTCCATCTCTCATATTGTGCAGATTATATCTACTCCCATCTCTCATATTGTGCAGATTATATCTACTTCCATATTGTGCAGATTACATCATATTGTCATATTGCAGATTATATCTACTTCCATCTCACATATTGTGCAGATTATATCTACTCCATCTTATATCTACATCATTGTGCAGATTATATCTACTTCCATCTCTCATATTGTGCAGATTATATCTACTTCCATCTGACATATCTCATATTGTGCAGATTTATCCATCTCATATTGTGCAGATTATATCCATCATCTCTCATATTGTGCAGATTATATCTACTCCCATCTCACATATTGTGCAGATTATATCTACTTCCATCTCACATATTGTGCAGATTATATCTACTTCCATCTCCCATATTGTGCAGATTATATCTACTTCCATCTCCCATATTGTGCAGATTATATCTACTCCCATCTCCCATATTGTGCAGATTATATCTACTCCCATCTCCCATGTTGTGCAGATTATATCGACTCCCATCTCACATATTGTGCAGATTATATCGACTCCCATCTCACATATTGTGCAGATTATATCGACTCCCATCTCACATATTGTGCAGATTATATCGACTCCCATCTCACATATTGTGCAGATTATATCGACTCCCATCTCTTGGTGTGTTGTAGGTTGCAGCACTTCCCACTTCCAGTGCACCTCTGGTGAATGTATTGTGTCTGCGTGGGTCTGTGACGGGGAGGCTGACTGCCAAGATGGATCCGATGAGGTTTGTTCAGGTCAGGGCTATTCCATCATTTGTCTCACAATTTTAAGAGCATACACTTGCTATTTAAGAAGCATGAATCTGTGACGCATCTCGATGATGAATCTCGAAGTTCACATACAACAAAAACATTTTTAGTAATGTCATGTGACAGATCTGCATGCTGTCAGCGATGTGTTGTTACAGAACTACATGCTGTCAGCGATGTGTTGTTACAGTGATGTCCATGTGACTCTGTGTGTTCAGTGATGTCATGGTTCAGTGACAGAACTGTGTGTTCAGTGATGTCTGATCTACTCTGTGTGTTCAGTGATGTCTTGTGAGAGATCTACTCTGTGTTACAGTGTGTTCAGTGATGTCTTGTGAGAGATCTACTCTGTGTGTTCAGTGATGTCTTGTGAGAGATCTACTCTGTGTGTTCCAGTTTCCTGTAAGAAGGACCAGTTCCAGTGTTTGGACACACAGTGTATACCCAGTAGGTGGCGCTGTGACGGAGAGAGTGATTGTAGAGATGGGACAGATGAACTGGAATGTGGTAAGTGCACGGGCATGGTGCATCACTCTCGACCAGAGAGTGGTCTCTGTGATGTACTGGTTCCCTGGCTGTATGAGTGGCCTAGAGTGTGATGTACTGGTTACCTGGCTGTATGAGTGGCCTAGAGTGTGATGCTCTGACGTTCTGGCGTGGAACAACGTGCATCAACATCAAATAACACGTCTAGTGAGTGTGAGTGAGTGACTTTAGTTTTACATGTGTCAAACAAGTCAGCGAGCCGAACCACCCGATCCCGTTAGTCGCCTCTTACGACAAGCACGGGTAACTGAAGATCAAGTCTAACCCGGATCTTCACGGGTTTCGTCATTTCGTCTTAGTCAGTGTACACCTGCACATATTATAAACAATAGCATTTGTTTGGACAGAAAAAGAGACATCACAAACATTTAAAAAAAAGCGATAAAATACTTTCCACATTAATTAGAAATCCCTTCTAAAGCAGAGATGTTTCTATGATTCCGACTACTTCACGAGCACGTGTCTATGAATCACTTTCACATGACACCAGGTGTTCGAGTAAACTAGTCCTGTCCTTTCCTGCCCAGAAAATAGGGGCGTACCCTGTCCTTTCCTGCCCAGAAAATAGGGGCGTACCCTGTCCTTTCCTGCCCAGAAAATAGGGACGTACCCTGTCCTTTCCTTCCCAGAAAATAGGGCGTACTCTGTCCTTTCCTGCCCAGAAAATAGGGACGTACCCTGTCCTTTCCTGCCCAGAAAATAAGGACGTACCCTGTCCTTTCCTGCCCTGAAAATAGGGACGCACCCTGTCCTTTCCTGCCCAGAAAATAGGGACGTACCCTGTCCTTTCCTGCCCAGAAAATAGGGACGTACCCTGTCCTTTCCTGCCCAGAAAATAGGTACGTACACTGTCCATTCCTGCCCAGAAAATAGGGACGTACCCTGTCCTTTCCTGCCCAGAAAATAGGTACGTACACTGTCCATTCCTGCCCAGAAAATAGGGACGTACCCTGTCCATTGCTGCCCAGAAAATAGGGACGTACCCTGTCCTTTCCTACCCTGAAAATAGGGGCGACCCTGTCCTTTCGATGGCATTTGTCATAAACAAATGCAAAAGCTCCTCAATTGGTTGCCGGGAACCTACACGGGAACCTATGCCACAAGAAACATAAAGGAATCATTGTTACCACTGGCGCGTGAACATTCGAATCTCTTATACGTCCCTCTGACACTTGATTGCCTTATTTCCTGAAATTTATTTCTGATACCCCGAGTTAACTGAATAGAAAGAATTAAAACATGCCTTGAGTTGTAATGTCCTACCTCATAGCGGTCTTCCCAAGCGATGTCCACGAGAGTTGTCTTCCCTGACAAGCGCGGGAAACTTCGTAATTTTTCTAGTGGCGCACATGGTCACACGTGGTTACTTGTTCTATGTTAAATTTCCAGGTGTAAGTTTTATGTTCTGATTATATAATGAATAGCGCTACGATTGTCGTAACTCCCATACTTTAACAAAGGCTTACGACAATCGTAGCGCTATGGTCACTTTGAGGAACGGGGCCCTGGACAACATCTCTGAGTCACCACGACTTCACAGACTTCACCTGTCACACGGACCATACCAGTCGTCCGGGCCAGGCTAACCATACGGTCATCACGTGCCGAACGGATCTTACCAGCCGCAAGGACCAGCCTAGCAATACGAGCGACACGGGCCAGTCTAGCCGCATGGGCGACACCAGCCTAGCAATACGAGCGACACGGGCCAGTCTAGCCGCATGGGCGACACCAGCCTAGCAATACGAGCCGTCTCAGGCTAACCATACAGCGATGACCAGCTGGACCTACAATTACCGTTATCACACGGGACTGTATAGCGACACGGGCACTAGCAGTGGAGACACGGGCCACCTGGACGACCCACAAGGGTTCTTCAGAGACGGATCGTACGACAGGTAAGCTCACGGAGACATCCGTTACACAGACTGAATGGACCACAACACATACCAGACCATCCGTACAGACCACAGTACGGGCGACACCACCCCAGGTTAACCCTACGGTCCACACCAGCAGCAGGGAGGATGCACAATGGTCCTGGGGTAATGCGAGTCCATATCAGTTTATCAACAATATCCAACTACTGGCTTATCTCTGCCATCAGGAAGATACCACCTGCCACGGAGGCTGATGCAGCCGATGACCCATCCTTAGTTAAACAAGAGATTGCTGATGTCACAGCCCATATGCTACACGGCTCCCTGGAAAATATGTCAAGGCGATGTCTGACTTTAGACACACTTGGCAAAGCTTGCAGCGTAGTTCATCTCCTTCGCAGAGGCCATCACTTTCATCAATTTTGATATCTCTTGACATACATAACATTATCTATTCCCAGGCTATGGAGAACCAGCTGTTTAGCGGTTACGGCCAATCAAGACTTCTCGCAAGGGGCCAAGAAGGGTGTAAACCGCGCGAGGCCAACAGAAGAGGTTTGGACGAGTCAACCTCGGATAGAACACCAGTAGCAATGTGAAGACATCGGCCAGAGGATACAGCAAGTCCTTCTCGTTGCAGAAATGTGCCAAGTCTGGTCCCAAGTCGACAGCGATCACAATCACCTCATAGTGGAAACAGATCTCAGGCTTCCCAGGGTCCCGTGGGCGATGTTTGTCACAATTACGGGAAACTGGAAGATCATTACAGCCGACCAATGGATCCTAAAGGTCATCGTCCGACTTCTGATCACAAGGTCCGTGGTTCGAAAACCAGCAAGAGACTCGGACAGTTTATGGCTGCTACACTTGCAACACAGCCTCAAAGGTGTCCCAGTTGCATGCAAGGGGTGTCAGGTCCATTACATTCCCAAACAATCCCTCCAGAATCACGATTAGAGAATCACCTGAGTTCCTGACCAAGAATCAGAAGTCTGCTTTGAGACCTCTAGAACAAGGAGTGTTTACTGTCCCTTCTCTGGCTCCTACTCTAGAACAAGGAGTGTTTACTGTCCCTTCTCTGGCTCCTACTCTAGAACAAAGAGTGTTTACTGTCCCTTCTCTGGCTCCTACTCTAGAACAAGGAGTGTTTACTGTCCTTTCTCTGGCTCCTACCCTGGAACAAGGAGTGTTTACTGTCCCTTCTCTGGCTCATTCTCTAGAACAAGGAGTGTTTACTGTCCTTTCTCTGGCTCCTACTGCAGAACAAGGAGTGTTTACTGTCCCTTCTCTGGCTCCTACTCTAGAACAAGGAGTGTTTACTGTCCCTTCTCTGGCTCATTCTCTAGAACAAGGAGTGTTTACTGTCCTTTCTCTGGCTCCTACTGTAGAACAAGGAGTGATTACTGTCCTTTCTCTGGCTCCTACTGTAGAACAAGGAGTGTTTACTGTCCTTTCTCTGGCTCCTACTGTAGAACAAGGAGTGTTTACTGTCCCTTCTCTGGCTCCTACTCTAGAACAAGGAGTGTTTACTGTCCCTTCTCTGGCTCCTACTCTAGAACAAGGAGTGTTTACTGTCCTTTCTCTGGCTCCTACTCTAGAACAAGGAGTGTTTACTGTCCTTTCTCTGGCTCCTACCCTAGAACAAGGAGTGTTTACTGTCCCTTCTCTGGCTCCTACTCTAGAACAAGGAGTGTTTACTGTCCTTTCTCTGGCTCCTGCAGAACAAGGAGTGTTTACTGTCCCTTCTCTGGCTCCTACTCTAGAACAAGGAGTGTTTACTGTCCCTTCTCTGGCTCCTACTCTAGAACAAGGAGTGTTTACTGTCCTTTCTCTGGCTCCTACTCTAGAACAAGGAGTGTTTACTGTCCTTTCTCTGGCTCCTACTGTAGAACAAGGAGTGTTTACTGTCCTTTCTCTGGCTCCTACTGTAGAACAAGGAGTGTTTACTGTCCCTTCTCTGGCTCCTACTCTAGAACAAGGAGTGTTTACTGTCCTTTCTCTGGCTCCTACTGTAGAACAAGGAGTGTTTACTGTCCTTTCTCTGGCTCCTACTGTAGAACAAGGAGTGTTTACTGTCCTTTCTCTGGCTCCTCTAGAACAAGGAGTGTTTACTGTCCTTTCTCTGGCTCCTACTCTAGAACAAGGAGTGTTTACTGTCCTTTCTCTGGCTCCTACTGTAGAACAAGGAGTGTTTACTGTCCTTTCTCTGGCTCCTACTCTAGAACAAGGAGTGTTTACTGTCCCTTCTCTGGCTCCTACTCTAGAACAAGGAGTGTTTACTGTCCTTTCTCTGGCTCCTACTCTAGAACAAGGAGTGTTTATTGTCCCTTCTCTGGCTCCTACCCTACACAGGTTTACCCGACACAGTTTTATGCCCAGTTAGTATCTTGACAAAACAGAGGTTTTTCGCCAAGGACGTCACAGGCTATGGTTATCTTGCCAGGATCAGCCCGATAGAGATATAACCAAAGGTACAGTGGCAGCGGAGATCAACGAAACTATTAAGCTTGCCATGGTAGTAGGGCAACCTCCCTCCTATTGGTGACTCCGGCCTCATGAGATTCGAGCCATCAGCCTGGTGGAAGATGGTGTCAAGATCATGTCAACATGTCAGTGGGTTCCACCTTTTGCCTGAGAGATGGGACCTAGGACTTGCAAGGACTGCACGAGTTGTTTCCCAATCTATCCTTACCGTTTAGCCTTCCTCTAGGGAGGAGAAAATGGAGAACATGCTTATGCCTGGACCCACAGGCCTGTTTGTCTTTTGAGAAGAGATACCAGGAACCAACAGATAACAGTCCGAGGATGATTCCACATTACGTTTGTACCAAAGGTTGATTATTGTGATCCTGATCATTGCTGCTCATAGTCGAATCTAACACCGGAAATGGTAGACTGCCACTAAAATTGGAAACACGTTATATTCAATCAGGGATAGCACGTGTTCATGGTGTGGACAATAAAAGTACTGGGAGTGACATCATTGTAAGGTCACCATGACGTCATTTGAGGTACCATTAACCGGTGACGTTATCAAATACATTGTTAGCTGAAGTGACGTCATAAAGAGTATCCACTATGACGTCATCAGCTCGTCATCAAAGATACGGTTAATTCAAAGTGTAGTTACTGTGTCGTCATGTGAGGTATCATTCCACACTCCGGCGCAGTGATGACTCAGCACAACATCACTGCAGACTAATTTGCATATCACGTAACCGGACTTTTTGTCTCTTTTGTAAACACACGTTCATATTCATAAATAAAAAGAGACTGGCATAACGCAAGCTTTTCGGTGCGCTCTTCGTGATATTTTACATTGTTACATAAATATTCTTCCACAACTGCGACAGTACGGTTTATGACGTTAGATACCAAACCATTCACTCGTTTCATAAATATGGTACTACACGGTACATCGTTTAGTATTTTCTATGTATCAAACTGGCTGCATCGTTTGCCCTCCGTCGGCTTCGATCACAACACGTGGAGGCGTACAACCTATGGAAACAAAGGATCGCTACGCAAATCGAAATAGTGTTACATGTTTTAGGATATTTTCTCAATGAAACTATACCATTCTATCAAAGATGTTTAATAAGATGTGTAGACTCGTCAAAAATAAAGAGTTGAGAAATATGTACATTATATTGAATGGACGGTGCAAGATGTGACAGAGGTACAGTACAACCAGAAATTATTGAGAATTTAAAGATTGTATTATTTTTTTTTCACTCATTCCTCACGTATTAAATGTGAATATTAGCAGAACATAACTCCAGATTCAAAGACAGGTGAACAGTTAGTATTTTGTCAAGTCACCATGGGCAACAATGCAGGCTTCAATGCGGCGGGGCATACTACTGATCAAAGAAGTTAGAAAGTCGTGGTCCATGCTGTCCAATATCGGACCACCTCTTCTTTCATTTCAGCAATATTTGTCAGATGTTTCTTATTGACACTTTCCTTCATAAGTCCCCAAACATTTTCTATTGGATTTAGGTCAGGGCTATAGCTTGGCCAATCTAATAATGTCATATTTTGGGTCCGAAACCAGGCCTGTGAATGCTTTGAACGATGTTTTGGGTCGTTGTCCTGCTTGAAAATCCAAACATTTCCATAAAAGACATGAGCAGATGGAAATAAATGTCCCTCGAGAATATCTGTGTACCGCTCACTGTTCATATTCCCTTAAAATACACAGAGGGGCGTTGACCCTAACAAAGATATGCCACCACACACGTTAAATTTCGGACTGTACTTTGGGCGTTAATACAAGGTTTTTCAGTTTGTTTGGTCCAGAATTTCAGTGTATTAGGAAACAGACACACAGAACTTTCATCTGAGAAAATCACTAATGAAAAAGGATTAACGGAGTTGTCTCTCTTGAATGAAACCAAACACTTGATAGCTGGTCAAGGTTGTTTATACTAGAAATCCAATTAAACATATTCCTAAAATTCTCAATAATTTATGGTCATACTATACTATGCTGATCGCATGGAACTCTGGGTAGGAGAGTGGTATCATTCACCAGGAATTACGTCATAGTCCACCAAATCATTAAGTACAGCCGCAGAGACGTTCTTAAGTGTTGTCATATCAACCAGACGCAGGTCTATATGTCGTCTTATCAGTAAACATCTAGATTTGTGCGTAGTGTGGTTGCCTTCCAAGCCTAGTCCGGGGTACTCTGGGCGCATCAAGCCTATGTGGGATTCGACAATCAAACGTTAGAAGGACGTATTTGTAAGAAGTTTGATGTATTATCAACAATGGTAATACTAGTACTTCTTAGAATACTACCTCTAACACTCAAGGTAAAGGACCGCCAATCCTTCCCCCGGAATCCCGGAATACTTTTCACTAAAGGTACCTTAGGAAAAGTTGTGAAGTTTCCCGCGCTTGTCATGGGTGACAACTCCTGGCGCTTTGAAAAACCGCTAGGAAGAAGGACATCACAAGTCAATGAATGTTGTCAGTTCTTGTATGAGGCAATCAAGTGTTAGAGTATTCTCAGTATCATTATACTTAAAAATGTCCTCCATAAACCCTTTTTCACAACTTTACTGAGGCCTTGAATGCTGTAGTCTGCAAGAGGCTTATGACGCTCTTTGAAATCTTGACAATGTTCGCTTCTACCTCAGTTATTCTGAAAGATTTCCAAATACGTCATTCAATGTCCTGGTAAGAACTTCCAGGTGTATGAATTAACCGTGCAGAAGATCTTGCGCATTTTGTTGCTAATTTGAGAAGAAATAACTGCTTTCATTCTGATTTAAAATACACCATGTAATCATACAGGTTGTCATAATGTTAGGGCAATACGTGAAGACTTAGAAAAGACCCCACCAGGTCGTGCAGACACAATAGTTGTATATGGATTAGTTAACCAGGGGCGCGCCATGACCTTGGTATTTCATATATAGATAACAGACATGGTCATCCCCGTACAGTGAGCTGTTGTGTTCGCAAGATAAAATACGCAGGACAAGAACAGCCTGCTACATCTCCACCTCCCACAACTCCATCTTATGGTGAGTAGGAAGCTGAGGCTGATGCTTTGATTCGATGCTTTGAGTGGTTTCCATTTTAGGGTTTTGTCCATTTTAGAGTGGTGTCCATCTTAGGATGGTGTCTATTTTACATTTCTGTCCAATTTACAGTGTGAGGCTCCGATCACCTTTGTTGGAAGCTGAGGCTGATGCTTTGATTCGATGGTTGAGTGGTTTCCATTTTAGGGTTTTGTCCATTTTACTTGTGTCCCTTAGGATGGTGTTTTTACATTTCTGTCCAATTCTACAGGTGGTTCACCTAGGTTGGGTTCAGGTTGGTCAGCACCATACTTGTGCCCTGGGTTTCATCAAGGTTTCATCAAGGTCTACAGGCCGCATACCTGTGCCCATGGGTTTCATCAAGGTCTAGAGGCCGCATACTTGTGCCCCTGGGTTTCACCAAGGTCTAGAGGCCGCATACTTGTGCCCCTGGATTTCACCAAGGTCTAGAGGCCGCATACTTGTGCCCCTGGGTTTCATAAAGGTCTAGAGGCCGCATACTTCTGCCCCTGGGTTTCATCAAGGTCTAGAGGCCGCATACTTCTGCCCCTGGGTTTCACCAAGGTCTAGAGGCCGCATACTTGTGCCCCTGGGTTTCACCAAGGTCTAGAGGCCTGCATACTTCTGCCTCTGGGTTTCACCAAGGTCTAGAGGCTGCATACCTGTGCCCATGGGTTTCATCAAGGTCTAGAGCCTGCATACCTGTGCCCCTGGGTTTCATCAAGGTCTAGAGGCCGCATACCTGTGCCCCTGGGTTTCATCAATGTCTAGAGCCTGCATACTTGTGCTCCTGGGTTCCACAAAGGTGTAGAGACCGCATACTTGTGCCCCTGGGTTTCATCAAGGTCTAGAGACTGCATACTTGTGCCCCTGGGTTTCATCAAGGTCTAGAGGCCGCATACTTGTGCCCCTGGGTTTCATCAAGGTCTAGAGGCCGCATAGCTGTGCCCCTGGGTTTCATCAAGGTCTAGAGCCTGCATACTTGTGCTCCTGGGTTTCACCAAGGTCTAGAGGCCGCATACTTGTGCCCCTGGGTTTCATCAAGGTCTAGAGCCTGCATACCTGTGCCCCTGGGTTTCATCAAGGTCTAGAGCCTGCATACCTGTGCCCCTGGGTTTCATCAAGGTCTAGAGGCCGCATACCTGTGCTCCTGGGTTTCATCAAGGTCTAGAGGCCGCATACTTGTGCCCCTGGGTTTCATCAAGGTCTAGAGACCGCATACTTGTGCCCCTGGGTTTCATCAAGGTCTAGAGCCTGCATACTTGTGCCCCTGGGTTTCATCAAGGTCTAGAGCCTGCATACTTGTGCTCCTGGGTTTCATCAAGGTCTAGAGCCTGCATACTTGTGCTCCTGGGTTTCATCAAGGTCTAGAGCCTGCATACTTGTGCTCCTGGGTTTCATCAAGATCTAGAGACCGCATACTTGTGCCCCTGGGTTTCATCAAGGTCTAGAGACCGCATACTTGTGCCCCTGGGTTTCATCAAGGTCTAGAGGCCTGCATACTTGTGCTCCTGGGTTTCATCAAGGTCTAGAGCCTGCATACTTGTGCCCCTGGGTTTCACCAAGGTCTAGAGGTTTCCAAGGCATACTTGTGCCCCTGGGTTTCATCAAGGTCTAGAGCCTGCATACTTGTGCTCCTGGGTTTCATCAAGGTCTAGAGCCTGCATACTTGTGCCCCTGGGTTTCATCAAGGTCTAGAGGCCTGCATACTTGTGCTCCTGGGTTTCATCAAGGTCTAGAGCCTGCATACTTGTGCCCCTGGGTTTCATCAAGGTCTAGAGGCCGCATACTTGTGCCCCTGGGTTTCATCAAGGTCTAGAGCCTGCATACTTGTGCCCATGGGTTTCATCAAGGTCTAGAGCCTGCATACTTGTGCCCCTGAGTTTCACCAAGGTCTAGAGCCGCATACTTGTGCCCTGGGTTTCATCAAGGTCTAGAGCCTGCATACTTGTGGGTTTCATCCTGGGTTTCATCAAGGTCTAGAGCCCGCATACTTGTGCTCCTGGGTTTCATCAAGGTCTAGAGACCGCATACTTGTCATCAAGGTCCCTGGGTTTCATCAAGGTCTAGAGACCGCATAGCCTTGTGCCCCTGGGTTTCATCAAGGTCTAGAGACCATGCATACTTGTACTTGTGCTCCTGGGTTTCATCCTGGGTTTTATCAAGGTCTAGAGACCGCATACTTGTGCCCCTGGGTTTCATCAAGGTCTAGAGCCTGCATACTTGTGCCCCTGGGTTTCATCAAGGTCTAGAGCCTGCATACTTGTGCCCCTGGGTTTCATCAAGGTCTAGAGCCTGCATACTTGTGCTCCTGGGTTTTACCGAGGTCTAGAGCCTGCATCACCATGGGCTCTCGTCCCATACCAAGACGCCATATGAAACAGCTGCTGCCCAACGTGATGATGAACCCTACTCAGCCTGGGCTGTCATAAATCTGAAAAAGCCTATAAATGTTTTTTACCATTAGATTAGATATGCTTTGAGATCAAATCATTTGACTACCAATATGATACAACTCACGGATTGACACGGATTGACACCATTACCATTGACACGTTTACCACTCTATATAGTACCATTGACATGTTTACCACTCTATATTTTACCATGGACACGTTTACCACTCTATATATTACCATTGACACGTTTACCACTCTATATATTACCATTGACACGTTTACCGCTCTATATATTACCATTGACATGTTAACCACTCTATATATTACCATGGACACCTTTACCATTCTATATATTACCATTGACACGTTAACCACTGTATATTTTACCATGGACATCGTTTACCACTCTATATATTACCATTGACACGTTTACCACTCTATATTTTACCATTGACACGTTTACCGCTCTATATATTACCATGGACACCTTTACCATTCTATATTTTACCATTGACACGTTAACCACTGTATATTTTACCATGGACATCGTTTACCACTCTATATATTACCATTAAAACGTTTACCACTCTATATATTACCATGGACACCTTAAGCATTCTATATATTACCATTGACACGTTTACCACTCTATATTTCACCATGGACACCTTTACCATTCTATATATTACCATTGACACGTTTACCACTGTATATTTTACCATGGACATCGTTTACCACTCTATATTTTACCATTGACACGTTTACCACTCTATACTTTACCATTGACACGTTTACCACTCTATACTTTACCATGGACATGTTTACCATTGTTATAGCAGGAGCACCTTCAGCCCATGATATGTATTTTCTCATTATAGGCTGCAAACACAACTTCTTCCGCTGTGACTCGGGGTACTGTATTCGAGCAGACTGGCGCTGCGACCTGGATGTGGACTGTAGTGATGGGTCGGACGAGCAGGGCTGCACTCAGTGTACTTACACTATTGTTGTACCAGTTGATGATGTTATGCTGTTTAACTTTGAATAGGAATACGTAGTTCAAGAAATGGTTTTCAACAAGAATATTAAAGCTGTGGCCCCAAGAAGCACAGGCTACAAATGTGTCCCATGTTGTTAAAGCGATATCTAACCAACTTCGGTTGCTTCACAGAGTATGTACATCCTAAGAAAACTCCCTGCATTGAAACCGTATCGTGATTCTCTTTCCGCTCCTGCTGTAAGGCTGTGTATATGTCCATATCTGGAAGAAGGTGCCCTAACGCGGAGAACGCGCATCCAGTACCGTTCACCTCTTATGGGGTAAAACATATTTAAAACTAGTAATATGTTATCATATACCATCGTAAATATATACATGTACACAAATGTTCTTGTTAAAATCACACATCGACACGGTTTATATTTTTTACCTGCCCCTCAGACCCGCGATGTAAAAAGACAGACTTCCAGTGTGCAGACTCCCAGTGTATTCCCGACAGGTGGCGCTGTGACGGGGAGTCTGACTGTGGCGATCACTCCGACGAATCAGACTGTGGTGAGGAAATCGCGCGTGAAATAGGTCCTGCGTTGAGTGCAGCAATAGTGGATGAGTTGAGTGTACCAGGGATTGGTGATGTGCTACGGGGCACAATGTACCGGGGAGCGACGATATGTTGGGGCACAATGTACCGGGGAGTGACGATATGTTGGGGCACAATGTACCGGTCAGTGACGATTTGATAGGGGTACAATGTACCTGGGGGTGACGATTTGATAGGGGCACAATGTACCAGAAGGTGACGATATGTTGGGGAACAATGTACCAGGGATTGGTGATGTGCTACGGGGCACAATGTACCAAGGAGTGACGATATGATGGGGGGCACAATGTACCAGGGACTGACGATATGATATGGAGCACAATGTACCAGGGAGTGACGATATGATAGGGGGCACAACGTACCGGGGAGTGACGATATGATGGGTTGCACAATGTACCAAGGAGTGACGATATGTTGGGGCACAATGTACCAGAAGTTGACGATATGATGGGGGGCACAATGTACGTGGCAGTGACGATATGTTGGGGGTCACAATGTACCGGGGAGTGACGATGTGTTGGGGAGCACAATGTACCGGGGAGTGACGATATGTTGGGGGCACAATGTACCAAGGAGCGGCGAAATGTTGGGGGCACAATGTACCAGGGAGTGGCGATATGATAGGGGCACAATGTACCAGGGAGCGGCGATATGATGGGGGCACGATGTACCAGGGAGTGGCGATATGTTGGGGGCACAATGTACCAGGGAGCGGCGATATGATGGGGGCACAATGTACCAAGGAGTGGCGATATGTTGGGGGGCACAATGTACCAGGGAGTGGCGATATGATGGGGGCACACTGTACCGGGGAGTGACGATATGTTGGGGCACAATGTACCAGGGAGTGACGATATGTTGGGGTGGGGGTGGGGGGGTGGTTCAGTGAGTGACGATGTGTGATGGGGCCACAATGTACCAGGCGGGGTGACGATGTGTTAGTTAGGCACATTGTTATTCTGGGTTGGCTGGCTGGTTGGTTTGTTCTTTAAAACTCAGCAACAGTCCAGCTATATGGCGGCCTTCTGTAAATAATATTGAGTTTGGAATATGAATATCAGTGAATAGCATCATGAACATCGATCTACGCAATTAGGATACCATGACATGTGTCAAGAAGTCAGCGAGCCTGACCACCCGATCCTGTCAGTCGCACGGGTCACTGAAGACCAAGTCTAACCCGGATCTTCACGTACTGTGTGTGTGTGTGTGTGTGTGTGTGTGTGTGTGTGTGTGTGTGTGTGTGTGTGTGTGAGAGAGAGACAGACAAAGAACATTGTTTAGTCACTGTTTTAAGTCATGATGCATGGCGTATATGTCACAATACATGTTGAGGACATCTTTACAATTGTGTCTTATGTAATTATCTGTCACGTGCTAAACAGATATAGAGGCTGTAATGTTTTCTCGTATTCCTTTCGTAGCTTGTCATTCTATCCTGTGGTCAGCGTAACGGCCGAGCTACTGAAGTGTTCTTTGAAAAACAACTGTCATTTTATTCTCTATAATATATGAAATCATTGCGAGAAGACATACCCACTCACTGACTTACTGTAATATAATTTCACATGGTTTGGTCATCCTATCCTGTAGATATCAGCGTGTCAGCACATGCCTGCTGTATTGTAAGGCTGAGGAGATAACGCCCAGTTCTGTTATATCCCATCAATATCGGGGGCTGTACTTTATCGAGTTTACCAGACAAACCAGTCGTTAGTCTTCGGGTGTTGTGACATTCAGTCAACCAGGTCCCCCAGCTGGTCATACAGCCTCCTCCCACTGCGCTTGTACATCTGTCAAAAACCCATCATGTATGTCCTCAGGGCAAGTGCATCAGTCTGACGTGGCAGCCTTAAACAGTTCCGGCAACTTCTCAGACTTTAGCAGAGACAACTCGTCTTTCATTGTCGACAACTCAAGCATTCACGATCTACCCACGAACATCACCAGAGACAACTCGTCTTTCATTGTCGACAACTCAAGCATTCACGATCTACCCACGAACATCACCAGAGACAACTCGTCTTTCATCGTCAACAACTCCAGCATTCACGATCTACCCACGAACATCACCAGAGACAACTCGTCTTTCATCGTCAACAACTCCAGCATTCACGATCTACCCACGAACATCACCAGACACAACTCGTCTTCACCCATAAACAGCCCAAATATTGACAGTGAAAACATAAATGTCTCTACACTTGTTTCTGAAGCTAATCAAACAGAAACAAACCGAACCAACGTGACTGGTAGGTGTACGAAACCACGTGAGATCCCGGGACTGGTAGGTGTACGAGAACCACGTGAGATCCCGTGACTGGTAGGTGTACGAGAACCACGTGAGATCCCGTGACTAGTAGGTGTACTAGAACCACATGAGATCCCGTGACTGGTAGGTGTACGAGAACTACGTGAGATCCCGTGACTGGTAGGTGTACGAGAACCACGTGAGATCCCGTGACTGGTAGGTGTACGAGAACCACGTGAGATCCCGGGACTGGTAGGTGTACGAGAACTACGTGAGATCCCGTGACTGGTAGGTGTACGAGAACCACGTGAGATCCCGTGACTGGTAGGTGTACGAGAACCACGTGAGATCCCGTGACTGGTAGGTGTACGAGAACCACGTGAGATCCCGTGACTGGTAGGTGTACGAGAACCACGTGAGATCCCGTGACTGGTAGGTGTACGAGAACCCCGTGTTGTCCCTTCACTAGTAGGGGACCGTTCATAATTTATGGCTAGAGGGGGTGATGATGATTTTTATGGAGCAGCATATACAATGTGATGACTCCCCCTCCTAAAATGTATGTAGAAAGTAACTGACCCCCCCTGCATGTCATGTACAAAATCAATGACCCCCCTTCCCTTCCTATCAGTTTTAAGCATAATTTTTCATATTTTTATGTACAAAATGGGTGACACCCCCAACCCCTTAAAAGCATCATCATCCCCCTAGCCATAATTTATTAACGGTCCCTAGGTGTATGAGAGCCACGCATGGTCCCTTAGGTTGTACATACATTGAAGCCAGGTGTTGAATTATATCTTTGGATGAATATAAAGCTATGTTAGGACAAGTTTATCTTCTGCAGCAGTGACGGCGGCCTCGCCCACCGTGACAACTCAGCTAACTTCCCCAGCATCATCTTTTCACGATGCTTGTCTTCACGGTCAGTTTGCCTGCTCGAGCAGAATCTGCATCTCGACGTCATGGGTGTGTGATGGCGAGAGGGACTGCCCAGATGGAAGTGATGAGTCACGTGCCACGTGTCCCTCTGGTGCTTCCCCGTGCGGCATTGGTGAACTGGCCTGCACGGATGGCACGTGCTACAACAAGGAGTGGCACTGTGATGGTGAATTTGACTGCGTGGACAGGAGTGATGAACAGCCCGCATTGTGTCGTGAGTACTGCTGAGATATTGGTAATCTGTGAGTTCTGAGACTGTGCGTGATGGCCAGTTGGTATGGAGAAATATGTAAGAGATGTCCACAAGTATGAAGTAAGTTGTATATCATATCCACTTAGCATGATGTAATATGTAAATATACAGTTAGTAAGATATAACATGCGATATCCTCTTCGTATTAGGTATAAGTTGTAGGTGACATCCATCCAGTATGAAATAATATGTAGTTGATATCCTCTCGGTATTAAATATGATGTATGTGATATTCACTCAGTATGAAGCAATATGCAGGTGATATCCTCTTAGTATGAAGTAATATGTAAGTGATATCTACCTAATTATAATATGATGTAAGTTGTAAGTGATATCCACTTAGTATGAAATAATATGTATACTGGGCACAGAAAGAAACTGTGCATACAAAAATATAAAAATATAAATTTATCAAACCTGTGTAGACACATAAGGATTTAAACTCAGAGATTAGTGACATGTATCCAACATGCATTCACGTGCCACGTTCCGTGACGTCAGTGGGTTCGTCCTTGAGACGTGCAATACGTTGTTGCACGTGCATTCCGGGAAAGAGAAACACAGCAAATGAATGCCACGCAATACTGTCACTTTGGATAGCTCAACCCCTGCCCTTGCGTTCGTTCAAAAAATTAAACGGCTATTGAAACGCAGAGCATGCCAAGGCTCACGTCTGCACAACGTCATGAGGCCATTGGGATGGTCCGTGGGGGAATATCTCAACGACAAGTGGCTGCACATTTCCACTGGCACCGGAACACCATTTCTGCACTGGTGAGACGCTACCAGAACACAAATGAGGTCATTGATCGGCCACGTTCTGGACGTCCACGTGTAACAATGCCAAGACAGGACAGATGGATAAGGGTGACCCATCTTCGCCACAGGTTTCAGACTGCAGTGATGACTGCCCGAACCATCCCAGGACTTCGCCATATCCACCCCAACACAGTTCGACAACGTTTACGTCATCACGGACGTATTAATTCATAGATATTATTTGGGATGGGGGAAAGGGGAGGAACAATATCCAATTTAAGATAATATATACAGAAGTCAGTTTCTAAAACATTAACTACATTGTATACGAAGTGGTACCGTCAAATGAATTCGTTAAACATATGAATTTTAGATCCAACGCCTGCGTCGGGGCACCGCAAAATCTGCACCGGTGGCGACTTTCAGTGCGATGAAGACAAATGTATTGAACGTGAGAGAATCTGCGACAGACAGAAGAACTGTGTAGACGGGAGCGACGAGGATCCGTCTCTGTGTTCTCCCTGCCAGGCAGGGGACGTAGCGTGCAGGAATGGGTCATGTTACTCCGTCTTACTGAGGTGTGACGGTGACAATGACTGTGTAGACGGGAGCGACGAGGATCCGTCTCTGTGTTCTCCATGCCAGGCAGGGGACGTAGCGTGCAGGAATGGGTCATGTTACTCCGCCTTACTGAGGTGTGACGGTCACCATGACTGTGTAGACGGGAGCGACGAGGATCCTGACGTCTGCCCTGAGTCAGTTCAATCACCGCACCGTGAGCCTGAAGGTGAGTAAAAGTCATGTAACCTCCTCTACACTCTACATAGATCAAGGACTGTGCCCATGTGCCCCTCCCCATGTGCCCCTCCCCATGTGCAGTGCTTTCTATTTGAGACATTTTCTTGAAGGGGGTGGGGAGTGAAAGGGGGGTATTCTGGTAAATTTACCACCCGTTTTTTATTAGGAATGATGACAGTTTTTATGGATATACAACATCTTTTATTCTGTGAAAGGCGACGTTTCGACATTCATTCTATTGTCGTTGTCTAGCAAGTGGTGACAACGACATCAGAATCTATGTCGAGACGTCGCCTTTCACAGAATAAAAGATGTTGTATATCCATAAAAATTCACCACCTCAACGTCTAAAATGCTCATCAAAGTAGCCGTTTTTGATTATGAAATATGTGCAGTATCTTGCCGTCATTAATAGTGGAAACACGCCGTGTTGTGCAGTATCTTGCCGTCATTAATAGTGGAAACACGGCGTGTTGTGCAGTTTCACCACCGACGTTAATAGCCGGAGTCTTCGGGAAGCAAACGCTGTACATGGTTGACCTGTCGAACCACACCGTGAAAACAGTCGTGGCGACTTTCCAAACTGGACACGTTGGATACGGTGTCCTGGACGTGGATGTCGCCAACAGACACCTGTACTGGTCTGATGAGCAGGGGAGGAACATTTACACGTGAGTTACCTGTACTGGTCTGATGAGCAGGGGAGGAACATTTACACGTGAGTTACCTGTACTGGTCTGATGAGCAAGGAAGGAACATTTACACGTGAGTTACCTGTACTGGTCTGATGAGCGAGGGAGGAACATTTACACGTGAGTTACCTGTACTGGTCTGATGAGCAGGAAGGAACATTTACACGTGAGTTACCTGTACTGGTCTGATGAGCAAGGGAGGAACATTTACACGTGAGTTACCTGTACTGGTCTGACGTGAGTTACCTGTACTGGTACCTGATGAGCAGGGAGGAACATTTACACGTGAGTTACCTGTACTGGTCTGATGAGCAGGGGAGGAACATTTACACGTGAGTTACCTGTACTGGTCTGATGAGCAGGGGAGGAACATTTACACGTGAGTTACCTGTACTGGTCTGATGAGCAGGGGGAGGAACATTTACACGTGAGTTACCTGTACTGGTCTGATGAGCAGGGGAGGAACATTTACACGTGAGTTACCTGTACTGGTCTGATGAGCAGGGGAGGAACATTTACACGTGAGTTACCTGTACTGGTCTGATGAGCAAGGGAGGAACATTTACACGTGAGTTACCTGTACTGGTCTGATGAGCAAGGAAGGAACATTTACACGTGAACATTACTGGTCTGAGTTACCTGTACTGGTCTGATGAGCAGGGGGAGGAACATTTACACGTGAGTTACCTGTACTGGTCTGATGAGCAGGGGAGGAACATTTACACGTGAGTTACCTGTACTGGTCTGATGAGCAGGGGAGGAACATTTACACGTGAGTTACCTGTACTGGTCTGATGAGCAGGGGAGGAACATTTACACGTGAGTTACCTGTACTGGTCTGATGAGCAGGGGAGGAACATTTACACGTGAGTTACCTGTACTGGTCTGATGAGCAGGGAGGAACATTTACACGTGAGTTACCTGTACTGGTCTGATGAGCAGGGGGAGGAACATTTACTGTACTGGTCTGATGAGCGGGGAGTTACCTGTACTGGTCTGATGAGCAGGGGAGGAACATTTACACGTGAGTTACCTGTACTGGTCTGATGAGCAAGGAAGGAACATTTACAGGTGAGTTACCTGTACTGGTCTGATGAGCAAGGAAGGAACATTTACACGTGAGTTACCTGTACTGGTCTGATGAGCAAGGAAGGAACATTTACACGTGAGTTACCTGTACTGGTCTGATGAGCAAGGGAGGAACATTTACACGTGAGTTACCTGTACTGGTCTGATGAGCAAGGAAGGAACATTTACACGTGAGTTACCTGTACTGGTCTGATGAGCAAGGAAGGAACATTTACACGTGAGTTACCTGTACTGGTCTGATGAGCAGGGGAGGAACATTTACACGTGAGTTACCTGTACTGGTCTGATGAGCAAGGAAGGAACATTTACACGTGAGTTACCTGTACTGGTCTGATGAGCAAGGAAGGAACATTTACACGTGAGTTACCTGTACTGGTCTGATGATCAGGGGAGGAACATTTACACGTGAGTTACCTGTACTGGTCTGATGAGCAGGGGAGGAATATTTACACGTGAGTTACCTGTACTGGTCTGATGAGCAGGGGAGGAACATTTACACGTGAGTTACCTGTACTGGTCTGATGAGCAAGGAAGGAACATTTACACGTGAGTTACCTGTACTGGTCTGATGAGCAGGGGAGGAACATTTACACGTGAGTTACCTGTACTGGTCTGATGAGCGGGGGGAGGAACATTTACACGTGAGTTACCTGTACTGGTCTGATGAGCGGGGGGGGAGGAACATTTACACGCTAGTTACCTGTACTGGTCTGGTGAGCAGGGGAGGAACATTTACACGTGAGTTACCTGTACTGGTCTGATGAGCAGGGGAGGAACATTTACACGTGAGTTACCTGTACTGGTCTGATGAGCAAGGAAGGAACATTTACACGTGAGTTACCTGTACTGGTCTGATGAGCAGGGGAGGAACATTACACGTGAGTTACCTGTACTGGTCTGATGAGCAAGGAAGGAACATTTACACGTGAGTTTCCTGTACTGGTCTGATGAGCAAGGAAGGAACATTTACACGTGAGTTACCTGTACTGGTCTGATGATCAGGGGAGGAACATTTACACGTGAGTTACCTGTACTGGTCTGATGAGCGGGGGAGGAATATTTACACGCTAGTTACCTGTACTGGTCTGATGAGCAGGGGAGGAACATTTACACGTGAGTTACCTGTACTGGTCTGATGAGCAAGGAAGGAACATTTACACGTGAGTTACCTGTACTGGTCTGATGAGCAGGGGAGGAACATTTACATGTGAGTTACCTGTACTGGTCTGATGAGCGGGGGGAGGAACATTTACACGCTAGTTACCTGTACTGGTCTGATGAGCGGGGGGGAGGAACATTTACACGCTAGTTACCTGTACTGGTCTGGTGAGCAGGGGAGGAACATTTACACGTGAGTTACCTGTACTGGTCTGATGAGCAGGGAGGAACATTTACGTGGGTTACCTGTACTGGTCTGATGAGCAAGGAAGGAACATTTACACGTGAGTTTCCTGTACTGGTCTGATGAGCAAGGAAGGAACATTTACGTGAGTTACCTGTACTGGTCTGATGAGCAGGGAGGAACATTACGTGAGTTACCTGTACTGGTCTGATGAGCAAGGAAGGAACATTTACACGTGAGTTTCCTGTACTGGTCTGATGATCAGGGGAGGAACATTTACACGTGAGTTACCTGTACTGGTCTGATGAGCGGGGGAGGAACATTTACACGCTAGTTACCTGTACTGGTCTGATGAGCAGGGGAGGAACATTTACACGTGAGTTACCTGTACTGGTCTGATGAGCAAGGAAGGAACATTTACACGTGAGTTACCTGTACTGGTCTGATGAGCAGGGGAGGAACATTTACACGTGAGTTACCTGTACTGGTCTGATGGGCGGGGGAGGAACATTTACACGCTAGTTACCTGTACTGGTCTGATGAGCAGGGGAGGAACATTTACACGTGAGTTACCTGTACTGGTCTGATGAGCAGGGGAGGAACATTTACACGTGAGTTACCTGTACTGGTCTGATAAGCAAAGGAGGAACATTTACACGTGAGTTACCTGTGCTGGTCTGATGAGCAGGGGAGGAACATTTACACGCTAGTTACCTGTACTGGTCTGATAAGCAAAGGAGGAACATTTACACGTGAGTTACCTGTACTGGTCTGATGAGCAAGGGAGGAACATTTACACGTGAGAGAACCCCGAAGGGTCGGGAGACATTTTGTTTTGGGTTGCCTTTTGGGGGTTTGAGGATGTGCCTTTTTTTCAAGTTGTTGTTTTTTTTTCAATTTCTTTCTGTTTCCAACGATTTGGACTTTGTCTTTTTGAAGGGTAAGGTTCGTTTCCGGATCAAAATTCTGAGACTATTTGACGCATCTTCACCTAATTTGGTATACTGCCTCTCCATATCATGTAGATGTGCCTTTTGGGGGTTTGATCTTTTCTTTCAATTTTATTTTTTTCTGTTTCAATGGCAACAATTTTGGACTTGGTCTTTTTGAAGGGTAGGGTTTGTGTTCGGAGCTTAACTCTAAAACCATTTCACCCAGCTTCACCGAATTTTGTACACTTATTACCAATAGCAACTATTAGTAAGCTTAGAAGCATCAACCATATACATGTACTACTGTAATGAATCTAATGAATTGTTTGAGGTCTCAACGTTGAACTGGGGGAAGGGGGAGACATCTGTTTTTACGAGTGAAAACACTATCTAGTGTTTCCCAGTATCAGTAGGTGCCTGCACACGGACTGAATGATTCCCAATGTAAGAAAGGTGCCTACAAATAGAAAAGATGCCTACATATGAGTTGAATGTCTCCCAGTATCAGTAGGCACCTGCAGACGGAATGTTTCCCAGTGTAAGAAAGGCGCCTGGAGACGGGTTGAATGATTTCCCAGTGTGAGAAAGGTGCAGCAAAAGGGTTGATGTTTCCCAATATAAGAACAGTGCCCACACACGCGTTGAATGTTTTCCAGTATACAAGCGGTGCCTACAGATAGGTTACATTTTTCTTAGTATAGAAAAGGTGCCTACAGAAGGGTTTAATGATTCCCATTATCAGTATGTAGGCTTGAATGATTTCCCAGTCTGATCTTTACCTCTTATCCCCAAATCCATAGGTTCACAGTGAATGATTGCTGGTGGGTATGTATTGTTGGTTTCTTACCTTTAATTTATTGTTTAGTAGGAAAATATCTCTCTATATTGTCCCCTCATTTATCACCATGCCCTCGTAAAGGTCGTAAGAGCAGCATGTTCTTTGCTAAGTGTTCATATTTGTTGAATGTGGAGAGAATGTGGAATAACTAATTGGAAACGAGATCTGACTTGCAGAGGATACATCAGTGAAGAATATGATGTTGAGAACCCACGGCTAATCCTATCTCAACTGCACATTACCCACCTGAAACTCGACTGGATACACCAGAATCTATTCTGGGTACACGGCAAGGATGCTACGATCAGAGTTTTGTCCTTAGACACTATGTCACAAAGAACATTCAACATGAGCTACGAACAGATCGGTGGCATAGCTGTGGACCCAAGACAAGGGTAGGTATAGTTGTACTGTTGGTGGGTGTATGGACGTAAATGCTGGTTGTTGTGAGTGTTTGGATCAGGGTTAGATACAGGGTCTGATTTACTAGTCACAGATGTGAAATCTTGTGATTTTCAGCATGATCTGGTATGTGTCATCTTTGACTATGCCATTATCAATACTGGTCATAGGTCGTGGTACTTGGTATGTTACATGGGGTATGATCTAGCACCCATTCAGGTGCAGGCACCAAGCCAAAGGTCTACCCACATGGTCAGGGCAGCTGCTTCTGCAGGTCCATACCGTATATTTCCATTGAAAGCATACGACAAAAGCACCAAATCCGGATTCAACTCTGTCGCGATGGGGAATGGAACTTCCAAAGGTTAATGCACCCCTAAAGAAATTATCGAAATGCTTAGATATTGTCTGGTGTGCAAGTTTCTCATTTAATATAATCGTGTCACATCATCGATCTTGGAGTGGTTTTATTGGTGTGTTGTCAAGGGAGACAAGCCTGATGAAAGTAAAAGTCAGTCAGATTCCACTATTTGTAAACAACGACCAAACCCAGCGCGACACAATCTATTGTGGTCAATCTGATCTGACTAGATTCTCTAAAACTGAGCAAGTAAACTACCGGGCAAAAGAAACTTATCACCGACGGCCCAAAAATAGAAGCAAAGAGATGTTACATTTATGATGATTATTTTACAAACAGAAATCATTTTTCCAATAATTTGACTGACAATTCATTGTAATGTTGGTCTTGCATGTGTCGTAATTCATGAAGTCAAGGGGTCAAAGTTAAAAACTACACAAATCAAATTTATTCAAAAAGTGAATAAAGAGTCCCATAATGAGAGTGTGACCACCTTGGGCTTCAATAGACGCCAACACAGGTCTCTTCATTGACGTCGTCAGTCGGAGGATGTCAGCAGGAATCCTGTTCCATAGGTCCAAGAGAGTCTGTTCAAGTTCCTGTCATTTAGTGGAGGTGGTACATGCTGTCTTAGATGACGAGCAAGATGATCCCAGAGATGTTCAATTGGGTTCATGACTGGAGAACGCGCTGTCTAAATCTTGGGTTCATTACTGGAGAACGAGCTGTCTAAATCTTGGGTTCATGACTGGAGAACGCGCTGTCTAGATCTTGGGTTCCTGACTGGAGAACGAGCTGTCTAAATCTTGAGATCATGACTGGAGAATGTGCTGTCTAGATCTTGGGATCATGACTGGAGAACGCGCTGTGTAAATCTTGAGATCATGACTGGAGAGCGCGCTGTCTAAATCCTGGGTTCATGACTGGAGAACGAGCTGTCTAGATCTTGGGATCATGACTGGAGAAGCAGCTGTCTAAATCTTGAGATCATGACTGGAGAATCGCTGTCTAGATCTTGGGTCATGACTGGAGAGCAGCTGTCTAAATCTTGAGATCATGACTGGAGAATGTGCTGTCTAGATCTTGGGATCATGATGAGCAGCTGTCTAAATCTTGAGATCATGACTGGAGAAGCGCTGTCTAAATCCTGGGTTTCATGACTGAGCAGCTGTCTAGATCTTGGGATCATGACTGGAGAAGCAGCTGTCTAAATCTTGAGCTGTACTGGAGAGTGCTGCTGTCTAAATCCTGGAGGGTTCATGACTGGAGAAGCAGCTGTCTAGATCTTGGGATCATGACTGGAGACTGGAGAAGCGCTGTCTAGATCTTGGGATCATGACTGGAGAACGCGCTGTCTAAATCTTGAGATCATGACTGGAGAATGCGCTGTCTAGATCTTGGGATCATGACTGGAGAACGCGCTGTCTAAATCTTGAGATCATGACTGGAGAACGCTGTCTAAATCTTGAGATCATGACTGGAGAACGCGCTGTCTAAATCCTGGGTTCATGACTGAGAACGCTGTCTAGATCTTGGGATCATGACTGGAGAACGCCGCTGTCTAAATCTTGAGATCATGACTGGAGAATGCGCTGTCTAGATCTTGGGATCCTGACTGGAGAACGCGCTGTCTAAATCTTGAGATCATGACTGAAGAACGTGCTGTCTAAATCCTGGGTTCATGACTGGAGAACGCGCTGTCTAGATCTTGGGATCATGACTGGAGAACGCGCTGTCTAGATCTTGGGTTCATGACTGGAGAACGCGCTGTCTAGATCTTGGGATCATGACTGGAGAACGCGCTGTCTGAATACGTTGATGATAACGTTGTTAAAGTATTCTCGAACAATTCTGGCGGTGTTTCAGGTGGATGTACACACTTACATTAAGAACTGCTTCAGGTGGATGTACACACTTACATTAAGTATTGTTTCAGGTGGATGTACACACTTTCATTAAGTATTGTTTCAGGTGGATGTACACACTTACATTAAGTACTGCTTCAGGTGGATGTACACACTTACATTAAGTACTGTTTCAGGTGGATGTACACACTTTCATTAAGTATTGTTTCAGGTGGATGTACACACTTACATTAAGTACTGCTTCAGGTGGATGTACACACTTACATTAAGTACTGTTTCAGGTGGATGTACACACTTACATTAAGTACTGTTTGAGGTGGATGTACACACTTTCATTAAGTACTGTTTGAGGTGGATGTACACACTTTCATTAAGTATTGTTTGAGGTGGTTGTACAGACTTACATTAAGAACTGCTTCAGGTTAATGTACAGACTTACATTAAGTACTGTTTCAGGTGGATGTACACACTTTCATTAAGTATTGTTTGAGGTTGATGTACACACTTACATAAAGTACTGTTTCAGGTGGATGTACACACTTACATTAAGTACTGTTTGAGGTGGATGTACACACTTTCATTAAGTACTGTTTCAGGTGGATGTACACACTTTCATTAAGTATTGTTTCAGGTGGATGTACACACTTACATTAAGAACTGCTTCAGGTGGATGTACACACTTACATTAAGTACTGTTTCTGTCGGATGTACACACTTACATTAAGTACTGTTTGAGGTGGATGTACATTTAGAACACAGGTTAATTACATTAAGTACTGTTTCAGGTGGATGTACACATTTACATTACACATTAACTACTGTTTGAGGTGGTTGTACACACTTACATTAAGAACTGCTTCAGGTTAATATACAGACTTACATTAAGTACTGTTTGAGGTGGATGTACACACTTACATTAAGTACTGTTTCAGGTGGAAGTACACACTTACATTAAGTACTGTTTGAGGTGGTTGTACACACTTACATTAAGTACTGCTTCAGGTTGGAATGGATTTACATTAAGTACTGTTTCAGGTGGATGTACACACTTTCATTAAGTATTGTTTGAGGTGGATGTACACACTTACATTAAGTACTGTTTCAGGTGGATGTACACACTTTCATTAAGTATTGTTTCAGGTGGATGTACACACTTACATTTAGAACTGCTTCAGGTGGATGTACACACTTACATTACTGTTTCAGGTGGATGTACACACTTACATTACTGTTTGAGGTGGTTTACATTAAGAACTGCTTCAGGTTAATGTACACACTTACATTAAGTACTGTTTCAGGTGGATGTACACACTTACATTAAGGACTGTTTGAGGTGGATGTACACACTTTACATTAAGATCTGTTTCAGGTGGATGTACACACTTAAGTACATTGAGGTGGATGTACATTTACATTAAGTGCTGTGTCAGGTGGATGCACACACTTTCATTAAGTACTGTTTCAGGTGGTGGTACACACTTACATTATGATCTGTTTCAATTGGATGTACACACTTACATTAAGTACTGCTTCAGGTGGATGTACACACTTACATTAAGGACTGTTTCAGGTGGATGTACACACTAACATTAAGATCTGTTTGAGGTGGATGTACACACTTACATTAAGTACTTTTGCAGGTAGATGTACAGACTTACATTAAGTACTGTTTCAGGTGGATGTACACACTTACATTAAGTACTGCTTCAGGTGGATGTGCACACTTACATTAAGTACTGTTTTAGGTCTATGTACACACTTAAATTAAGAACTGTATCAGGTGGATGTACACACTTACATTAAGAACTGCTTCAGGTTAATGTACTGACTTACATTAAGTACCGTTTCAGGCAGATGTACACACTTTCATTAAGTGCTGTTTCAGGCAGATGTACACACTTACATTAAGTGCTGTTTCAGGTGGTTGTACTGGTCAGGTTGGGATACAGACGGCATCAAGGTTGAGCGCTGTGGCATGGACGGCAGTAACAGACAGATTCTAGCACTCGACAAGATGGTATGGCCACAGGGCATGCTCATTGGTATGTCCTGATTTGTTTGGATCTAACTGATCGTAATGCACCAACTATGTTCATGAATGTATTCAAATGGGAAACATAATCTTGTGAGGATCACTTTCGATATATCATGTTAGTCAAAAGAGTCATGTCAGCATGTGCACAATTCATTCAGCAGTGACTATTAAGATATTAGATTGACAACAATATGCTTAGGTACCAAATGCCCTGCAGTATTGCAGTGTTGCAGTGTTGGGGTAAATGCCAAAAAGTCCACCGTGCTTCGTCAGAACACGCCAAGTGACAAATGAAGATCAACATACGTCCTGGATGAGCAACTGGCGCACAGCATGCCACCTAGGTTGGGAAGTGAAGAATAACATACCACATGGGTGGGGAAGTGAAGAATAACATACCATATGGGTGGGGAAGTGAAGAATAACATACCATATGGGTGGGGAAGTGAAGAATAACATACCATATGGGTGGGGAAGTGAAGAATAACATACCATATGGGTGGGGAAGTGAAGAATAACATACCATATGGGTGGGGAAGTGAAGAATAACATACCATATGGGTGGGGAAGTGAAGAATAACATACCATATGGGTGGGGAAGTGAAGAATAACATACCATATGGGTGGGGAAGTGAAGAATAACATACCACCATGGGTGGGGAAGTGAAGAATAACATACCATATGGGTGGGGAAGTGAAGAATAACATACCACATGGGTGGGGAAGTGAAGAATAACATACCACATGGGTGGGGAAGTGAAGAATAACATACCATATGGGTGAAGGGGAAGTGAAGAATAACATACCATATGGTGGGGAAGTGAAGAATAACATACCATATGGGTGGAGAAGTGAAGAATAACATACTATATGGGTGGGGAAGTGAAGAATAACATACCACATGGGTGGGGAAGTGAAGAATAACATACCACCATATGGGTGGGGAAGTGAAGAATAACATACCATATGGGTGGGGAAGTGAAGAATAACATACCATATGGGTGGGGAAGTGAAGAATAACATACCATATGGGTGGGGAAGTGAAGAATAACATACCATATGGGTGGGGAAGTGAAGAATAACATACCATATGGGTGGGGAAGTGAAGAATAACATACCATATGGGTGGGGAAGTGAAGAATAACATACCTATATGGGTGGGGAAGTGAAGAATAACATACCATATGGGTGGGGAAGTGAAGAATAACATACCACATGGGTGGGGAAGTGAAGAATAACATACCATATGGGTGGGGAAGTGAATAACATACCATATGGGTGGGGAAGTGAAGAATAACATACCATACGGGTTACTGACTGACTGAAGAATAACATACCATATGGGTGGGGAAGTGAAGAATAGCATACCATACATGGGTGGGGAAGTGAAGAATAACATACCATATTGGTGGGGAAGTGAAGAAGTAACCATACATACCATATGGGTGGGAAGTAAAAGAATAACATACCATGTGGGTGGGGAAGTGAAGAATAACATACCACCATATGGGTGGGGAAGTGAAGAATAACATACCACATGGGTGGGAAGTGAAGAATAACATACCACATGGGTGGGGAAGTGAAGAATAACATACCATATGGGTGGGGAAGTGAAGAATAACATACCATAATACCATATGGGTGGGGAAGTGAAGAATAACATACCATATGGGTGGGGAAGTGAAGAATAACATACCACCTGGGTGGGGAAGTGAAGAATAACATACCATACCATATGGGTGGGGGGAGTGAAGAATAACATACCACTTGGGTGGGGAAGTGAAGAATAACATACCATGTGGGTGGGGAAGTGAAGAATAACATACCATGTGGGTGGGGAAGTGAACAATAACATACCATGTGGGTGGGGAAGTGAAGAATAGCATACCACATGGGTGGGGAAGTGAAGAATAACATACCATATGGTCTGGGGAAGTGAATAACATACCATATGGGTGGGGAAGTGAAGAATAACATACCATACGGGTTACTGACTGACTGAAGAATAACATACCATACGGGTGGGGAAGTGGAGAATAGCATACCATACGGGAGGGGAAGTGAAGAATAACATACCATATTGGTGGGGAAGTGAAGAGTAGCATACCATACGGGTGGGGAAGTGAAGAATAACATACCATGTGGGTGGGGAAGTGAAGAATAACATACCACATGGGTGGGGAAGTGAAGAATAATATACCACATGGGTGGGGAAGTGAAGAATAACATACCACATGGGAGGGAAGTGAAGAATAACATACCATATGGGTGGGGAAGTGAAGAATAACATACCATGTGGGTGGGGAAGTGAAGAATAACATACCATATGGGTGGGGAAGTGAAGAATAACATACCATGTGGGTGGGGAAGTGAAGAATAATATACCACCTGGGTGGGGAAGTGAAGAATAACTTACCACGTGGGTGGGGAAGTGAAGAATAACATACCACCTGGGTGGGCTAGTGCTTTACATATCACATGTGGCAAGTCTCAAATTGAGTTTTGCATACGTTCGTTTGTTATGGCTAACGGTAACATATTGATACCGTGATAACTATAGGGTGTTGCGGTAGTTTATGTCCATGTGTATATACATAAAACTCCCGCGCCTCAGTTTCTGAAAGGAACACCCATATCACGCGCAGCGTAGGTTTCGCATAAAACATGCTTGTCACATGCGGACTTGGTTCTCTGAACACATTTGACGCCCGGACCAGGTGCTATGTATAACACCTGCATAACCAGCTTTTTAAAGGAAATGTGTAATATTTAGTCCAGTAAGAGTGTAGAACACTGCGGACCAGGCTCTATATATTACACTAGTATTACACGAGATGATGACGGTCTCCAACAGGCAATAGTCGCCCCGCATGTCATGTCCATCAGCTCTGACTGTGATGCCACTGATGAGACGCTCCCATCCGCACCTGGCTATTCCCGTTGCTGTCGTTCGCCCCTCCGCGCCAACTGTCAGCAATCAGGTTTATAATGATGATAGTTTGTTAAAGGTCACATGCAACCAAAAAATCAAACATAATTAAAACACAATATTGCTGGTTATGAAAAAACATATAAACAAAATTATAAGCGTACAATCGCAAATCAAAAGTGCAATATTTTGTACTTGGGTTTACTTCCCAAGAAACAAAGCAGCCGGGATACCGAACCCAGTCAGTGCGGGTGGGTGTGCACTCGAGTGTAACGGCTGGTTCATTTGCAGATGCCTTCACGGCTCATTGTGTGTGTATATATATAGAGATGTTGGGTTTTGTAAATACATGCTCATTTTTTGTGTATAACATTTTGCAATCAACAGACATCATAACATGTCATGTGTTCAAGTATCACACCTGCCTGTCTGTGTAATTACATAATGTGACAGAGACCGAACTCGGGCCATAAATCAATGCATTTTGTTTATGGTGTATTGCCTGATTGGGTTAAGTTCAAATTGCATGTGGTCAGTGATAACAGCTGTGTATTGAATATTGTCATTAGCAGACAGGCAGGCAGACACACAGGTGTCAATAAAACAAGACATTGAGTTTTGTCTGTGACAACGACATATCTATATCACAGTTAGAAATTCTGTCAATGCTAAATAATGACATTGCTTTTAAGTATCGAACTGAGAAAGTGATTCGGTAAGAAGAACGTGTGATGAAATAGACAAATGAAATTATATAAACAGTTAATTTACTGTCATAACATATAAAAAGCTCGCGCCTGTGAGATATCAACAAAACATTAGAAAAATAGCTCACACCAAAGCCTTCACCGAGTATTCACCGGACAACCCGCTTCCAAGCTCCGCGAACCTACTTCACTGCGCACGTGCTATGAGCGCAGCCCAGCTGTTGAAACCCGTTTTCCCCGGAAAAGTCGGGGGAAAATTAGTGAAACGTTTGAACTCTGATTTCGCGCGTTTTTTTTCATCGCGTTATTTTTCAACTTTATAAGTTGAATTTGCATTTTTGATGATTTGTTTCGGTAAGTCCATACCGAAAGGTATCAGAATCTGCAAAGTTGTATTTTACGTTGCATGTGACCTTTAAGCAACTTTTTCTGTGATGCATGACAATTTCTAATAGATGAAAAGGTGTTTGGGTGTAGGTTATTCATGAACATCTTGCCTCATAACATTTATTAACTACCTTTCTAAACTGATATACTTAGTAATTCATGGGGACACTTTCCAGACAAACAGACTGTAGGTACGATATGAAACTCTTGTTTAACATGGAGACTATGACCAAAATTTGTTGAGCAAAGTTTCTGAAACCTTTTGTTTTAAACTTGTTCCCAGATTTTACAAGAGATCGAATTTATCTTGAGGACGCTTGGCCAGACCGAGTGACCACCTGCAACCTGGACGGCAGCAACTTCGTCACTGTCTTTCATGCACAACGAACTAAAGGGGGTGCTGGCATAACGGCCATTCAGCTGTACAGGGTAGGGTCGCCGACGAAGAAAGCACGTACACAGAGGACTGATATACCACTACACAGAGGACTGATATACCACTACACAGAGGACTGATATACCACTACACAGAGGACTGATATACCACTACATAGAGGACTGATATACCACTACACAGAGGACTGATATACCACTACACAGAGGACTGATATACCACTACACAGAAGACTGATATACACTACTACACACTAGACTGTTATACCACTACACACTAGACTGATATACAACTACACTGATATACCGCTACACACTGGACTGATATACCACTACACACTGGACTGATATACCACTACACACTAGACTGATATACCACTACACACAGGACTGATATACCACTTCACACTGGACTGATACACCACTACACACTGGACTGATACACCACTACACACTGGACTGATACACCACTACACACTGGACTGATACACCACTACACACTGGACTGATACACCCCTACATACAGAACTGATACACCACTACACACTGGACTGATACACCACTACACACAGGACTGATACACCACTACACACTGGACTGATACACCACCACACACTGGACTGATACACCACCACACACTGGACTGATACACCACCACACACTGGACTGATACACCACCACACACTGGACTGATACACCACCACACACTGGACTGATACACCACCACACACTGGACTGATACACCACTACACATATACAGAAATATGCAATGTGAACTTCACGCTCACACTATAGACACGTGACAACAACACGTGTCTTCTTGGGCATGAAAACATGGCGGAAAACGCCAACCTGAAGTAGTATCCGTTGCTCAAGGAACGCTTATCCTATGTACTTGAATATTAAATCATGTGTTCGTTGTGGTGATGATCTCACTGATTTTTTCGACTGTCCCATGGGAGTTCGGCAAGGGTGTATTTTAAGCCCTGTATTGTTTTCCTTCTTTATAAGCGAACTGTATTATGATATTTCTAATGCAGGTAAACATGGTGTGCAAATGTTTCCAGATATGATTGAAATTTTTATCCTCCTTTTTGCCGATGATGTAATTTTAGTGTCAGATACTATCGTCGGTCTACAAAACCAACTGAATATTTTGGAACGTTATACAAATGAATGGAAATTATTTGTTAATTTTTGAAAAACAAACATAGTTATCTTTAGAAGAGGTGGGCCTGTCGCCTCTAAAGAAAAAATGGTTCTTGAGTGGCAAAATGTATCTATTGTTAATCAGTATACCTACCTCGGGCTATTGTTTTCCCATACCATGAACTTTAAAAAGAGTGTTATAGACCTGACATCACGAGCTAAGAAGGCTCTTATTAACGTTATGTCCGTTTCCCAGAATTTTGGAATTTTAACCCCGAAAATATATTTTAAATTGTTTGATGCACAAATCCAACCGAATATGCTTTATGGGTCTGAAATTTGGGGATATCAACGTCATGAATGTCTAGAGAAACTACACCTTTTAGCATGTAAAAGGTTTTTAAATGTAGCGCAAGCAGCACCAACTTGTATGGTTTATGGAGAATGGTAGATATCCGATATATATAAATTCACAAATCAGATGTTTAAAATATTGGTTAAAGATCCTTGGAATGCACGAACAAAGAATCCCCAAACTAGCTTATAACATGCTTGTACATTTAGATGATAGGGGTAAGACAACATGGGCGTCTCATATTAGAACTCTTTTATTTTCACATGGCTTTGGATTTGTGTGGCTAAATCAAACAGTTGGTAATATCAATCTATTTCTTAAGCAATTTCGAGAACAATCTGTTAACATGTATTATCAAGAATGGCATTCCTGTCTAGACAACAGTTCAAGATACCAGTTGTACAGATCACATAAGAGCTTAATTCAACCAGAACTATATCTATCTGTATTGACATCTAGAAATACAAGACGCACACTTGTCAATTTTCGATTGGGCTTGTTAGACTTATCAGTAAATAAGGGCAGACGATTTTCAATAGAGAGACGTTTAAGGATATGTCCATTATGTAACTCGGCTATAGAAGATGAAATTCACTTCGCTTTTGTATGCCCACATTATGCTGATTTAAGAAAAAAATATATCCCAAATAATTACCTGTTAAAATATCCTAAATCTGCTTTTGCTTCCATTCTATCTTCCAAAAATGAAAATGTAATACGTAATCTTGCGCTTTATGTAAAACATGCTGTTTTCCTTAGAAGCAATATCTTATCTGAACTGTAATTTCTTTGTAAAACTACACACATGGACTGTATATGTACTTGTACTATATGGGCCGGAGGCCTTAAGTACGATAAATATCTTTGACTTTGACTTGACTTGACTGATACACCACCACACACTGGACTGATACACCACCACACACTGGACTGATACACCACCACACACTGGACTGATACACCACCACACACTGGACTATACACCACTACACATATACAGAAATATGCAATGTGAACTTCACGCTCACACTATAGACACGTGACAACAACACGTGTCTTCTTGGGCATGAAAACATGGCGGAAAACGCCAACCTGAAGTAGTATCCGTTGCTCAAGGAACGCTTATCCAAGTTCTTACAGGGTCTGGGTTTGATTCATAAGCTGTCGCGCTGGTCTCACCATCACATCGCAAAAGTGTTTGATACGTTTTGTGAGTTGGGAACGGGAAGGCCAGTCCATGACATCAACACTGGCGTTGCGTGAGAATGTGCGCGTCCGAAGCCAGAGTGTGGACCCATCATAAACGTTGACCACGATGAAATTGCGCCAGAATAGGTAATGCGTCGCATACATGCGGTGCGTAGTCGATGATCTGAGCGGACGCTACCTTAAACAACTGTTTGGTTGTGTAGGTTATAATCACAAACCTGATGTAGAGATTACTTAATTTGATTTGTACTCCATCTGGGCGTGAAGTCACACTCCGGTTGCAAGGCCATGCTCATTGTCGTGTGTATGGCACAACAAACGTATTACTCCCCTCACAATTATTGCCAATTAGGGGATGTCAAGTTTCTAATGTTGTTGAGTATACAATCAGAGTCAGACATGTCTAACAAACTCAACGGCAACCATAACATACACTGGTATGCCAAGGACAACAAGTTATGTCCAGACTCCCATGTGCGGTAATGTACATGGTATAACCACACGTGTAGATCATCGCTATGCATTTGTCAATACACCACCCCGTGTGCTGTCACTCTGTCCAGTTGTACCTCCCTTTCACATTCTGTGCCTGACATGTAAACATGAATGTGTCTTGCCCACAGGATCGGTTGTACTTAGTGAACCCTGTCACCAATCAGCTGCAGCGCTTTGATCTGAATCAGACAGACGGAATAACGGTCCCGATCCCTGATGGCGACAGACTTGTCGGACTAGCTGTGCTCGCTTCAGACATACAGCCGAGAGGTACACAATTCCGAGCCAGTTCCAGAACTATACCTAGAAAAGTAGTACCAACCATGTCCACTCATCTGAACTATACACCCAGAAAAGTAGTACCAACATGTCCACTCATCTGAACTATACACCTAGAAAAGTAGTACCAACCATGTCCACTCATCTGAACTATACTTCCCATCAAAAGTTTAGACTCACTTAAAACACTCACTATATATTATGTATACATATACATGGTTATATCGAAGATAGATTTCTCCACTAACTTGGGGGAACCAACTGCAAACCTTATGCAGATGAACTGCACGAGGATCATGCATCAAATTGCTGAAAAACGTGCAAATATCGTGCATGTGAACAGCTGCGTTTTTGGTGTAAAGTTTTGTTGATTTTTATCATTTATTGAACTCATGACAATAAACTTTTCAACGTTATGAGTTTGTTTTACAATACATCAGTTGTAAACAGTACCTTTTAAACAATATGGAATATTTTGCAAAATGTAGTTTAGAACAGTTGCCTGAAGTAAGTGGCTATATTTACACTAGTGAGTCTAAACTCTAGTGAGTGATAGGAAGTATATATACCTAGAAAAGTAGTACCAAGATGTCTGAACTATACACCCGTTTACATGTCACCAAGTAGATGTCTGTCCATAAGAGTCACAATACGGTTACATGTCACCAAGTAGATGTCTGTCCATAAGAGTCACCATACGGTTACATGTCACCAAGTAGATGTCTGTCCATAAGAGTCACCGCCCGTTTACATGTAACCAAGTAGATGTCTGTCCATAAGGGTCACCGCCCGTTTACATGTCACCAAGTAGATGTCTGTCCATAAGAGTCACCGCCCGGTTAAATGTCACCAAGTAGATGTCTGTCCATAAGGGTCACCGCCCGTTTACATGTCACCAAGTAGATGTCTGTCCATAAGGGTCACCGCCCGTTTACATGTCACCAAGTAGATGTCTGTCCATAAGAGTCACCGCCCGTTTACATGTCACCAAGTAGATGTCTGTCCATAAGAGTCACCGCCCGTTTACATGTCACCAAGCAGATGTCTGTCCATAAGGGTCACCGCCCGTTTACATGTCACCAAGTAGATGTCTGTCCATAAGAGTCACCGCCCGTTTACATGTCACCAAGTAGATGTCTGTCCATAAGAGTCACCACCCGGTTAAATGTCACCAAGTAGATGTCTGTCCATAAGAGTCACCACCCAGTTACATGTCACAAAGTAGATGTCTGTCCATAAGAGTCACCGCCCGATTAAATGTCACCAAGTAGATGTCTGTCCATAAGAGTCACCACCCGGTTACATGTCACAAAGTAGATGTCCGTCCATAAGAGTCACCACCCGGTTACATGTCACCAAGTAGATGTCCGTCCATAAGAGTCACCACCCGGTTACATGTCACCAAGTAGATGTCTGTCCATAAGAGTCACCGCCCAGTTACATGTCACAAAGTAGATGTCTGTCCATAAGAGTCACCGCCCGGTTACATGTCACCAAGTAGATGTCTGTCCATAAGAGTCACCACCCGGTTACATGTCACAAAGTAGATGTCTGTCCATAAGAGTCACCGCCCGGTTAAATGTCACCAAGTAAATGTGTGTTTTTGGTGTGTCACCTCGCAATAATCTATCACTGATTAGTTTCCAGTCGCTGTGGTTCGATCAATGGTGGATGTGAGATTTGTCTGCCAACGCCGTCTGGGTTCAATACTACTCTTGGCTTCAAATGCGCATGCCCAGATCATCTGTATTTACAAAAGGATGGCAGGACATGCGGTGACACGGGTAAGCCGGAAAGAAGAGACGATGACAGCCAAGAGCAGTTATTGTTTGTAGTTCTTGAATGGGTTATCGTCTGGTTGATGAAACTCTGCAGCTTAATTCGTGTCACGTAACATCAGCATTTTGATTTGTGTTTTCTCTATATCTCGGTTATTTTGCACTCAGTTTTACACAGAAAACTACGCCCAATGGAAAACATTGCATGATTAAATATAAAGGCAGAGGCCATTTTAGAAGACCCAAATACATCTTCAACTTACGTCAAAGGTCCATGAACAAATACTGATTCTATGAAATGAGATGCCTTAACACCGCTTGATCACTTCCACTTCCTTTCACTAGAACGGTTTCAGAAGGACAAAGAATCGTAATTATTATTACATGTACATAAAACATAAAGTGTAGATGATAAGGCATCATTATTTCAAATAGCAACAGTGTCACAATGATGTAGACAGTGTCACCAGGATGTAGACACGGTGTCACTAGGGTGTAGACAGTGTCACTAGGGTGTAGACAGTGTCACTAGGGTGTAGACAGTGTCACCAGGATGTAGACAGTGTCACTAGGATGTAGACAGTGCTTCTGCAGTGTTCACTTTCCACAGATCCCGACCCCCCTGTGTGTTCGGATGGCTTCCGACTGGACATGGTCACGTGTGTGGATGTGGACGAGTGCTCGGTGTTCCCACCGCCATGTTCCCAGACCTGTGTGAACACCCCTGGAAGTTATCGGTGTTCATGTACCTACGGGTATACTCTCGTGAACGGAACCACGTGTAGAGTACAAGGTGAGCAGTTATAAATATAGATAGATCAAAGACGTCAATATACGTCTTTGGATAGATATAAAAGTCATACATATCTACAGATAGCACAGTCCTATATATACAGATGATACTCATGTAGGTCTACAGATAACTCATGTACAGTCCTAGATACAGATGATAAAGTCATGTAGGTCTACAAAAATATGTTCTCGTAGATAGGACAATCTGATGGCTGTATCGATGTTACAGTAAGACAGATGTACATGTATTGTAGTCCTATAGTTGTACAGATGATATAGTCCTATAGCTGTACAGATGATATAGTCCTATAGCTGTACAGATGATATAGTCCTATAGTTGTACAGATGATATAGACCTATAGTTGTACAGATGATATAGTCCTATAGCTGTACAGATGACATAGACCCATAGTTGTACAGATGATATAGTCCTATGGCTGTACAGATGATATAGTCCTATAGCTGTACAGATGACATAGACCCATAGTTGTACAGATGATATAGTCCTATAGCTGTACAGATGATATAGTCCTATAGTTGTACAGATGATATAGTCCTATAGTTGTACAGATGATATAGTCCTATAGTTGTACAGATGATATAGTCCTATAGTTGTACAGATGATATAGTCCTATAGTTGTACAGATGATATAGTCCTATAGTTGTACAGATGATATAGTCCTATAGTTGTACAGATGATATAGTCCTATACTTGTACAGATGACATAGTCCTTTAGTTGTACAGATGATATAGTCCTATAGTTGTACAGATTATATAGTCCTATAGTTGTACAGATGACATAGTCCTTTAGTTGTAAAGATGACATAGTCCTATAGTTGTACAGATGACATAGTCCTATAGTTGTAAAGATGACATAGTCCTTTAGTTGTAAAGATGACATAGTCCTTTAGTTGTAAAGATGATATAGTCCTATAGTTGTACAGATGACAGTCCTTTAGTTGTACAGATGACAGTGCTTTATTTGTACAGATGATATAGTCCTATAGTTGTACAGATGATATAGTCCTATAGATGTACAGATGACATAGTTCTATAGTTGTACAGATGATATAGTCCTATAGTTGTACAGATGACATAGTCCTATAGTTGCACAGATGACATAGTCCTATAGTTGTACAGATTATATAGTCCTATAGTTGTACAGTAGTGAGTAGCAGCATGCGCCAATTTGCAAGGGTTGTGAAAATTGGTCTCCCGATAATTACCTAGTTTTGGACCCCCAAACGCCTACCAAGAAGCTCTGGAATGGGCTGATATGATGCCCTAGGCCTGCTGAACTATGGGAGGAAGATTGCAAGAAATAGTGCAAATCTTGCATTGTAAATCTTTTTAAACTGTATCACTATGAAGATTCTATCTACGTTCAAAACATTGAGCTGAGGAGGGTGAGTGTACCCAAGCCATATACCCAGGACTGATTGACTGACAATAGACCTCAGTAAAACACAATGAGGAGCTCCGATTGTGACGAGGCAGACACTCGTTATAACACATAAACAGTGGAGGATATAGACAATGGTATATTCTGAGAGTTACACCAGAAATTTGGACAGCTTGACAAGATTTCATTCGAAAATGAAATGGTCGAGCTATATGCAGAGGATGAAGACAAACTCAACGAGGTGAGATACAGTGTTTATGATATAGTCAGAGAGAGATGTGATAATGTGCCTAATGGATACTTGATGAAGAGGGTGCAAAGAGAAAACTCAAGAAAAAGTGTAGCAGAAAAATATGCTTCTGATGTTTTCTATCTTTACGGGTTCATAACAGGATCTGTACATCCGGATGTACTCCAGAAAGAAGTGTTAAACAAGTCAAAGTGGCAAAACCAGAATGATACTAGCACTGATCCTGTCCCCAGCCAAAAAGAAAAACAATCACAGAAAAATACTGACATCACGAGTAGTAGTAGGAGTAATGGGGGTACGAGATCACTTTCAAGAAAGGTTGCTGTAAAGCTTTATTTCATTAATATAGCTTTGTCAGGCCCTTAGATCTCGCCCCCATCGTATATACTACTTTTGAAACCCCAGTTAACTTACCGGCCAGGCGTGCCACTTCCTGATCACGTGATAGCTCTATGTCGTGTTGATCTCAATGAAACAGTTTAATGTGAATCGCCTATGATCTCTTTGGTGTTCGTAATAAAGGCTTGCTGGGCTTTTCGTACCCCCTGTTCTATGTACTTTTTTTTTTCGTCTTCGCTGATAGCAGACTGACGAGACTGACCAGATTTCTTGTTTCATCTTACGGTACTTGTCGAGTTCAGAGAGGATTGAACGAAATTCCTCCTCTGAGATCTTACTGTCAGTGAGTGCCGTGGAAATACGCTCACTTACCATGTTCAGCTTTGCTTCGGCCAGAACCCTGATCTCATCGTGTTTCAATGTTTTACGATGCAGTCTGCGTGATGCAAACTTAAACACCAACCCTGCCACCCCCACAACCCCAGCTGTTATTTCAATACCTAGCACTATAGGTGCGGCCACGATGGTGGCTAACAACCCAACACCTGCCGCCCCTAGTCCCATGCTGGTTGCCATAAGGGCAGTATCAGTCCCGTCCACGATATTGAAAGCTGTATGGTACTTCTTATATAGTGCTTTCCGTGTGTCGCAGTTTTGTTCTAGTTGGCGTTTTACATCACATAACTGTCTCAAGCGGAATCCGTCTACGGTTTCCAGGGTCTTCCACAACTGGGTACAGGCCCATTCTGTGCATATACTACAAGAGATATTTTAATTGGGCTTTAGTTAATGGTTGATCAATGTACTTGATACTTGCAAAGCCTAGATACTTACCTAGGTAAATAGGTGAGAGGCTAATAGGTACCTCTGCTCTAACATAAAACCCCTGGAGGCTTACTAAAGAGCATATAGGATCAGTTAAGGCGTCCGGTTGTATGACGATACGGCAGTGTTGGTATATGTGTTCGGTGCGCCAGTATATTGCCACCCCAGGTAAAAGTGGTACTGGTGCACTATCCGGGGCTATCTTCGAAAAGAGGACTTCTATGATGAGTGTGGAGCGTGAGCCAAACAAACCTTAATTTATTTTTTCCTACTGAATTTAACTTGTGTGGTTTACCAGTGCCTATCTTGACATATGTAATAGACTCCGGAATGAAAACCCCGAGCAAGAGACCGTTGTTCCTAATTTCGGAGACAAACCCATCTTTGTTTATCGAGATATAAGGTGCGGTGAGGGTCATGTTGATCAACCATGCGGGTTCTTTAAAGTCTGCCAGAGGCTGCCGTATGTACACACCGTCTCTTAAGAGCAGGACGTATAAGCCACCTTCCTCGCCGGGTAGATCGAATCCCTCCGTGTCCCCTAGATCGTTAAGTGTGGCTTTGGGCCTATGACGATTGGACATTGCTATAATACTATTATGAGATAGTTTCCAATTGTTTTTCTGATAATTTCTCAGGGGTGCACTTCACCCCCATGAAGTGTATGTTGTCGGGTAGGAAGATCTTGGTGAGTGATATCATGTCTTCCACGGTCACGATGACCCCCTGCAGACTGGTGTGGGAGTCGACACCCAGCCGCACGTAAATAGTGCAAACCTGATACTGGTGCCGTTTCACCCACCCAAGTTTGACACCCTTCACGATTTCGACTTCATCCCGCGATGGTTCCCCTAGGTAGACTTTGATGACCAGCGTGGAGTTCGCCGGTAGGCTCGCCAGGACGTTGACCACGCCAGCGAATTCAGACACCAACTGCAATGCCACGTCTTGCACTCCCGGTTTACTCAATAGCATGTGGGCTGCCATACTGGCGACTGGGCTGATGACTACGCTACGTCTCTGAGCCGGGATGTAAGCCACGAGAAGGGTTCCATTGTTCACGACTTTGTTTAGGTAGTTGTCTTTGTTCTCCGTGAACACGTAGGGGGAGCCGACCCTAATATTGAGAAACCAGTCGCCTTTAGCGGGTAACAACACCCATTTGTCATCGTCGGTGAAGACGAGCGTATATGGCTTGTTTCGGGCGACGGTCGTTCTCTCAATATCTTCTATATCGAACAGTTTGCCCCCGAACGATGGGTATACCATCCATTTATCATCACCGGTGCGGACTAGGGTTAACCAAGTGTTGACGGTCACTCCTGAGGTATCTACTATATCACCTATGGTTCTACCGGATGGGACTTCAACGCGTTTGTAAATGTTGTTTTTCAGTTGCAAGGCATACAATTTACCATCTACTCCGGGGCCGTCGAATCCACGTGTGTCCCCGAGGTCGGAGATCCCCGCATTGATGCATTTTTTCAACCTCATTCTGGGGCCTTGTGCGCTAGTCATTTTATGTGCAGCGTTATGCTGAGGTATCCTATATTCACAGGATGATCATTTATATCTAACACCGATATTATCAGCTCTGGGACTTTGCCCCAAGTTAACCTCTTATACTGATGCGGTGAAAACGACTCAGTTCTGCTGTCATTGTTCTTCTCCGTTTTCACCGGGACGGCTGTCAGTATCGTGGAAGGGTGACCACCTTGAATGTTGTCCGTTGTGCTCAACTGACCGAGATGAATGCACAGCTCTCGGTACGGTACTAGGTTGGGTAACTTTGTGCCTGTGACGGTAGTTGTTGGTTTTATCTCATCAGGCGGCATACTGAGTGTCCTCGCCAATGGCCGGCCGAGCCTCAAGGAGTTTCTTCCGGTGTTGATTAACACCACTGTGCCGTTTGAGTCATTCATCTTGAGTTCGGCTCCCAAGGGTTTGAAGACCTCGTTGCTTAGCGAGCACACGTTGTAGTAGCCGTCAGTTATCTGGTTCGAGCGCCACTGACGAACAGCTTATTGTTGTTGACGTTGATGTTGGTCCATCGTGGTGGGTAGGTGATATCGTAGAGTGCGACTTCGAGTTGACCCGACGTGTTATCGATCGCATGCATCAGCTGAACGGCCTCGCCGCTCGTTATTCCTGGAAGTTTTACGTACATGTTAGAGTATATATACCCATTATATAATACTTTAAAAAATGTACAACCCAGGAGGAGAATCCTCCCCAGGAGTGTTTTACCCTAAACTGGACATAGACTTCACGAATATGAAGATTGTGGTCGCTGATGGGCTGTATTTCGGCACCCACTTTATGGATGTATTTGCCAGGTAAAGGTTTTCGGTGACTAACGCTAAGGTAGTTCATGCTTGGTTCAACAAACCGATGCAGTTCTGGCAGAATCAACTCAACTTCGCCGTCTGGTGTGCGACGACTGGGTGTGGCTTGACATTAACCGACACTCGACGGGGACCGCTGAGTCAGTCTGTGTTCACATTCCACGTGTACTACCAGGTCAGACGTATCGTCAAAGAGATCAGCGCTCCACTCCCACAGGACAAAGCATGGGACGCAGTAAACAACCAGTACGATAGACGGGCCTACGAACGTATTTGCAACTAATTTAAGCTAAACCCGAAGACGGATTGGCGTTTGCCAGGGCCGAACCATGGGTTGGGTATCCCCATCGTTCACAACATGCCTATCGTGGATGCCAGCGAGAAGATGAAAGAACGGGGGTACAAGTCGTATCATCACCTCACAACAAACGAGTGTAATGACCGTTACATGGCTTTTGATGCTAGCAAGGATTACCGAGTCTGGAGGTTCGAGCAGGGGCCAGCGGATGACTGGAAAAAGTTCATGTTAGACACGTCGAGGGGGTTCACTCGTGCCGGCATTGAACGCTTGAACGACTTAATTCGAACGTACGTGTGGGCCGTGCTGGGCGCTCAGAATCAAATGCGTTCCAGTATCATCGGTATGGGTACTGCCTTAGACTCGCAGAAACAGTTCGTTGCTAACGTCGAGGATGCCATAGCCTCGTCGGTTGATCTACCGGGTGCCATACGACGATACCAAGACGTGTTGGAATATGCCCGGTCGAAAGTTGACTACGTGTTCGACGTGGGGCTGTACATGGCTCCGAGCGACATGCGACTGAGAATCAACAAAGTGGTGGGCTACAACAACAAAATAGTCATAGCCACGGCAGACCAAAAGTTGGGCGTCAACCCCGATGTCAACGTCCCCCACGTACCACCTCCCACGACCCGTGAAACGGGTATAGTCGTACCACCCCTGGAGTCCAGGGTTCAACACACACCCCTACAGCCCCAACCCCCACATGTACAGGCGTCCACTCAGCAGCACATCGATCGTAAAACAGCGTTGGTTTTAGCCAGAGCGCTCAGCAGCCACAAGATTGATGCTACCCAGGATGCCAGGCAGGGCTTCGGCGGCCTTACCAGCCAGTTTAGCCAGGGCCTCCCCGAGGGATTTCGGGTGTTTTTTTATCCAGTCTCTGACGCCCCCACCACTTGGGGGTGTGGGGGTACCCCCACTGGGTGTACCACTGCTGCCGGTAGGCATCAATGACACCACCAGGGTTGATATGATGAAGCCCAATGCAGTCACAATGCTGGCGATGGTGATGCCTTGCTCCCGGAACAGGATTCGGATCCTGTCAGCTAGAGTGGTGTCCTGGTAGAGGACTCGATCAATGGTTTCCCGCACACGGCTGATCTGGGATCGAAGCTGGTCTCGGAAGGAGGATGCCGTTTCCAGCTGGGTCCTCCTTTCCTCTTTCGTCTTCCGTTTCCCCGAGTTTAGCCTTTTCACGGGCGATGTGGTCGTCTGTCGCGTCCAGTTTGGCCGTGTTGTTCAAGAGATGTCCGCGAATGGTTTGCATGGCCTTGTCGAGCCCCCGCAGTTCCCGAACGGTAAATTCGAACCCGGGTAAGGGTTTGTTATGGTAGGTGGCCAACAGCTTTTCAATGCTATCAGCCATGTCTTTATCCGATGTGGCACCCCTGACGTCTTGGAGATCTTGAACGGCCTCCGGGGGAAGGGCTTTAGGTCGTGCGCCCCCATAATCTATGAAGCCTAGTTCATCGCGGATAAAGTCACCCCCATGGCGACTGCTGAGTGTTGATAAGGCAAGCGGTTCTCTCGTGCGCTTATTCACAAGATTGATCTCCGGGTGATCCCTCAGTCGCTGCGTGCCCTTGCCATCGATAAAAAACTTGGAATAGTCTCGTCCCCACGGCTCGACGTAATTTTGATCGCCTTTTAAACCATCGTAAAAACCATTGACTGTTTGTTTGATGAGTTCAGCGCTCAAGAGGTACGAGGACTCCTGCTCGTCGAACGCCTGGACACTATCATCCCACATATCATCCATCGGGATGTCCTCATGACCACCTTCAGCCATTATTTATATTATATTTTTATGTATATAACAATGTATGGTAGGAAACTAGATCCTTTCTGAAGATAAAGAGAGCCTCTAGGCGTCAGAGCCGTGCGCCAGTCGGTGACCATCACCAACAATCCCAGAAAGATAGACCAGAATCAAACGCTGCTGGTTAAATTCCCAAACCTGGGTGAGAATGACCTCATCGTAACAGGCACGGTTCGACTGATTTTCAACCTCATGTTGACCTCCGACAACAACAAAGCGAGCTAGTGCGGAACGTAGGTCGAGCCATGATCAAGAAAACGACCATCAAGATCAGTGGTAACGAGCTCTTGAGCATCGACGACAGCGACGTGTTTCACTGCTACGGGGACCTCTGGAAAAGCGATGGAGAACGCGTCAATGACGTGTACCAAGGTATCAGCAAATCGACCTGGTTGCGCGTGGGGTACGGCTTCACGGCAGACCAGCTAGACAACATATCAGACGGTGAAAAGGCCATCGCCCAAGCGTACAGGAGCCGGTTCTGCGTGCCGCTCGACTTCGAGCTGCTCAAGGGACACGCGCCATTTTACCAGGCCGCGCTGGGTGATAGGCTTGACTACGAGCTCACGTTTAACGATTACAGCAAAGTAGTACGTACGCCGAACGGTGATGAGGCCAGTTACACCATCGACAACATCACTCTGGAGTTCGACATGGTCACTAGCCGGAGCTGGCCAGGCAGGTTCGTCTTAAATCGGTCGTGCAGGATAAGAGCGACACTGTGTGGAACATCAACCTGAACGTGCTGGCGCGATCAATGAAAGGTATCCTGATCGTCCCCGTGGAGGATTACGAGCCGTTCCGAAGGGACAGCGAGAAGTTTTTCAACCCCCGAGATTGAAAAGGTGGAAGTGACCATCGAGGGCATGCCCAACCAGCTGTTCAGTCATGGTATGAGGGCATACCAGCAGTGGGATGAGATAAAAACGCTACCGGTTATCAAACAACACTCACACATAACCAAAGCCCTGGACCTATCCTCCGTGCAGATCGGTGAATACCTGACCACCAAGTACGCGCTATGGTTGGACATGCAATCCACAGATAATGATAAATTGCACGGCAGTGGTCGCCGCATCGACAACGGCAGCCAGGGGTTAACAATCCAGATTACCAAGAAGGCTCAACCCGCGGGCAAGTTGAAATTATATCTGTACGTTATTATGGACGCACAACTCAATATAGAGTATGGGAGATTCGTTCAAGCCATCTACTGATTTGCCTGCCGGTATTGATTTGCCCCACGACCCACACTGTGCCATAGTGTGCGGACGGGCTATGGGAAGACCGTTTTTGTGCTGGATATGTTGGAGGGGTACTACCGGGATGTGTTCGATAAGATCGTTATCATGTGCCCTGCACATGAATAGAACGTACACGGAAAGACCTTGGGTGCTGACGGACCCGGACGTACACAAAGTCGACCCGGGAACACGTCTGCAGGACTTGTTGAAGGCTTACCATATGAAATTCAAGGGGGAGTCGACGCTGTTCATACTGGACGACTGCAGCGCTAATCGTGAGATAACAAAAAAGAGAGACATGCTATCATACCTGGCCTTCTCCGGCCGACACGCAAAGCACAGGGTCTGGGTGCTAACGCAGAAGTTCAACTCGGTGTTGAAAGACCTCAGGGAGCAGACGCGATGGATGGCCTTATTCCACTGCAAGGACAGGGATTCGTTAGAGGAGTGTTTGAGAGAGAACGATGTGATGAGCAAACATGATAGGGAACGTGTGAAGAAACAGCTCGCTGAAACTAAACATGCTAAACTTGTGCTCAAGACCGACCAACCCTGGCCTATAGGGTGTTTTAGCTTAGCAATGCTAAGTAAATGCTAAGCAAAGCTAAGCAAATGCTAAGCAAAACTAAGCAATGGTTTGTGAAGTGCTCATCGTGTGCAACTTAACCTTCTTCTCGCTGTGTTTCGCCTGTATCGGTTATTATATCATTAGAGTTAAAAATTGCTTGATATCTTATAAGATGGAATGTGATGAACTACTCGAAAAACTGTTGGAGGGTGATAAGCGGCCTGATGATGACAAGCGAGAGAAACTAGTAGTGCTGGCTGTCGGTGGCAAGGCCAAACAATACTTTGGGGACTATACCCCTGATAAAATCCAGAAACTGTCAGCCGATGAGGTCGATAAGCTGTACGTGAGATACGAGTACCGGCCTGGGGCCGAGATAACGAAGACTATAGGCTCAACAATGACGCAGATCTACACCGGTTTGGCATCGTATGTCCTCCCCATTCCCCCGGAACGCCGGCTTTACCTGTGGGAGGACCTCGAGAAGGACCCATTTATCCAACATGCCTTGAGCACCATCAGCTGCCTGCTGTACCACAAATATGGTATGTTTTTAGCCCCGGTGACGGCGGCGATCATCACGGCGAAGCATTGCCAATTTAAGGAGGGGAAAAATAATAATAATAGTATACAAGATGGATGCTGCCCAAGAAATGACACAGGAGGTGACCCCACCGGATGAAACCCCCAGGGAGGTGACCCACCCCCCACCCTGAGGTGACCCCTACAGTCACCAGGCAGAAGAACCCTAAGAGAGTAGCTGCCGGTAAAAAGAGGTGGTCTAACCAACATAAGAGTAGCTACGCTCCACTGTGGAGCCGGGCTTCACTCCTGTTGATTGCAGGTGCAACTACTGCCGTGGCTATCTCATGGTTATATAATAAACAACCACTCAGGGAGGGACCACAATTAGAGGTCAACCCACATATCATGTTATAAATATATATTTTTATATCATATACATAATGTCTGAGGGGAAAACGTTCGTCAACGATGGATACCACGCCACCATGGTCGCCAGTCTAGCTGTAGGGTACGCTCGGTTGACCAAAATGGTGCTTAAACAACCGACTATCAAGCTAGATTTCACCCTGCAGGATATGGGTATGCTCATAATGAACCTGGGTATGGCGATGGCCACCAAGGACATCCTAGTAAAACAAGGGATCCTACCGGAAAATATTATGAAGTAAATGTAACTATATATAGGATGGCTACGATCGCCATGATGGTCGGCGGGGCGTTAGTAAACGCCCTGGCATTTTCCGGGAGTAATTTCCTCTTCTCGAAACTACGGGAGTCACATGCGGCTGAGATACAAGCTGCGCGTAAGCGCCATGACCTGGCCTTTGAGAAATTTCAAGCAGCGCAAGCCGAGTATGCGAAGAAACGTGTACAGAGGATCGATTACATTAACAAACAACTCAGGCGTGAGAACCATGCCGTTAAAAAAACCAGTACTCGGGGAAGGTGGCCATCCTGTACGATAGGGTCCTGCGGCATAAATCGGTCGTGCAGGATAAGAGCGACACTGTGTGGAACATCAACCTGAACGTGCCGGCGCGATCAATGAAAGGTATCCTGATCGTCCCCTTGGAGGATTACGAGCCGTTCCGAAGGGACAGCGAGAAGTTTTTCAACCCCGAGATTGAAAAGGTGGAAGTGACCATCGAGGGCATGCCCAACCAGCTGTTCAGTCATGGTATGAGGGCATACCAGCAGTGGGATGAGATAAAAAAAGCTACCGGTTATCAAACAACACCCACACATAACCAAAGCCCTGGACCTATCCTCCGTGCAGATCGGTGAATACCTGACCACCAAGTACGCGCTATGGTTGGACATGCGATCCACAGATGACGATAAATTGCACGGCAGTGGTCGCCGCATCGACAACGGCAGCCAGGGGTTAACAATCCAGATTACCAAGAAGGCTCAACCCGCGGGCAAGTTGAAATTATATCTGTACGTTATTATGGACGCACAACTCAATATAGAGAATGGGAGATTCGTTCAAGCCATCTACTGATTTGCCTGCCGGTATTGATTTGCCCCACGACCCACACTGTGCCATAGTGTGCGGACGGGCTATGGGAAGACCGTTTTTGTGCTGGATATGTTGGAGGGGGTACTACCGTGATGTGTTCGATAAGATCGTTATCATGTGCCCTGCACATGAATAGAACATACACGGAAAGACCTTGGGTGCTGACGGACCCGGACGTACATAAAGTCGACCCGGGAACACGTCTGCAGGACTTGTTGAAGGCTTACCATATGAAATTCAAGGGGGAGTCGACGCTGTTCATACTGGACGACTGCAGCGCTAATCGTGAGATAACGAAAAAGAGAGACATGCTATCATACCTGGCCTTCTCCGGCCGACACACAAAGCACAGCGTCTGGGTGCTAACGCAGAAGTTCAGCTCGGTGTTGAAAGACCTCAGGGAGCAGACGCGATGGATGGCCTTATTCCACTGCAAGGACAGGGATTCGTTAGAGGAGTGTTTGTCAGTATCTACCGAGATACGAGATTGATGTTATGAGCATCGCGGACGATTCGAGCAAAGGTTATATCCTCGAGGTGGACTTGGAATACCCCAAGGCATTACACACATCGCACAACAGCTACCCCCTGGCCCCCGAACGTATGAAGGTTAACCCAGACTGGATGTCCGAGTACCAACATAACTTGTTAGGTGGGCGGGTGGCAGACGTTGAAAAACTAGTGCCTAACTTAATGAATAAGACCAAGTACATCATTCACTATCGCAACCTATAGCTGTACCTATCGTTGGGTATGAGGCTGACTAAAATACACAGGGTGCTCATGTTCAACCAGAGCCCCTGAATGGAGCCCTATATCAGAATGAACACAGACCTGCGAAAGCTGGCCGCCAGTGACTTTGAGAAAAACCTCTACAAGCTCATGAACAACTCGGTGTTCGGTAAGAATATGGAGAACCTGAGGAAACACATGACCGTGAAGCTGGTTCGGTCAAATGAGGAAGACAAGCTCAGGAGGCTGATAGCCAGCCCGGCATTCAACCGGAGCAAGATATTCACCGACGACATGGTTGCCCTACACATGAAGAAAAGACACATCAAATTCAACCGGCCTGTTTACGTGGGGATGAGCATCCTCGATTGATCCAAACACCTGATGTACGACTTTTACTACAACGAACTGAAAAAACAGTACGGCGACAGGTGTGAAGTGCTGTACACTGACACGGATTCCCTGCTGATGGAGATTCGAACCGAGGACGTGTACAAGGACATGACAAAACGCCTCGATTTGTGCGACACCAGCGACTACCCCAAGGATCATGCCATACACAGCACGGTAAATAGAAAAGGTTCTAGGTAAGATGAAGGACGAGTGTGCTGGCACGCCCATAGCCGAGTACATAGGCTTGAGACCCAAGATGTACTCCATCCTGAAGGCCAACAATGGTGAGATCCGGAAGGCGAAGGGTGTCAAGAAGTACGTGGTGAAACAACACATAAAACACGCCAGATTCAAGGAAGCCCTGTTCAAGACCCGTACCTTCAGGCATAAAATGAACACACTTAGAAGTGATGGGCATAGGATATATGGACTGACGATAAACAAGACGTCCCTGTCGCCGATTGACACTAAGCGTTGGATAGCTATTGATGGGATAAACACGTACGCTTACGGGCATGAGAAAATTGAACCAAGAACATAGGTGTATATAAATACCCTGTCGGGGCGACATGTCACAGAACCAAAGAAACTTTGAGGCTATTTACAACAGCCCGCGTGGGTACTGGAAAGGAGTTAGCACCGTACATAAGCTGGCTAAAATGGCGCGAGTACCCCCCAAACGAGGCCAAAGCGTGGCTTGAAAAACAAGCCCTATGGTAGATCTATTTACCGGCACCACGCTACGTGCCTAGAAGGAAGTTCGGTATTAACATACCCAATAGCATTCACCAGGCCGACCTCCTATTCCTACCCCACGACAAGAGGTACAAGTATGCCCTAACCGTGGTGGAAGTAGCCAGCTGCTACAAGGAAGCTGAACCCTTGACCGCGAAAGACTCAGCCCAGGTAGCCCGCGGATTCAAGCGCATATACAAGCGCAGTCCGCTGACGTGGCCCACAGAGCTCATGGGAGTTCATAGGTGCCGTCTCACAACTGCTAGACAAACACGATACCAAGGTCAGGCGTGGCGCTGCCGGGGCTCATCGCAGCCAAGCCATAGTTGAGAGATTCAATAGGACTTTGGCTGAGCGCTTATTCGGGCATCAGTATGCGAGAGAGATGGCCAACCCTGGGAAACGATCGACTGAGTGGGTAACGCGGTTACCTCAGGTGGTGTCGGCCATCAACCACGAAACCACTCGGCTCACTGGCAAGAAACCAGCCGGCGCTATCAAACTAAAATCAATAGTGGCAGAGTCGGCTGCGCCATTGCGTGGGAAGGAGAAACAGATGCCAGATAGGGCCCTCGTGAGGTACCTCTACCAGCCGGGGGAACACGAGGGTGATAGGTGTAAGCGAGCCACCGATCCGATATGGTCGGTCAAAACTTACAATATAGATAAAGTGGACATGAAAGCTGATGAGCCAAACTTGTACTACTTGAGAGATGGGCCAGGTAGAGGTTTCATTAGAGAGGAATTATTGATCATACAGTAGGGGACAATGTTGCCACCCAAGCAAAATATTTAACACTTACCTTGTTGGGTAATCTCAATAGTATCCTGTCAACACGACATAGAGCTATCACGTGATCAGGAAGTGGCACATGTGGCCGGGAAGTTAACTGGGGATTCAAAAGTAGTATATACGATGGGGGCCTGACAAAGCCTGACAAAGCTTTATTAATGAAACAAAGCTTTACAGCGACCTTTCTTGAAAGTGATCTTGTACCCCCATTACTCCTACTACTTCACGTCATTTATGTTTGCAAAGATTTTAGAAATGCATGATTGCTTAAAGGAACATTCTCAGTCTGTTGACCGCAAGATTGAACATCTGTGTGAGAAATTTGATCTAAACATCAAAACCGTTAATCGGTCATTAGAGGAGAAAAATAACGATCTGATAAATGCCAGCACAGAAATAGAAAGACTTCGCAACACTGAACTAAAACTACGCAGTGATATTAGGGTCTTAGTATACCAAATGAAGGATAAAGACTCACAGATCAGCCTCCTAAAAGATGAACTAAAAACTAGCATCGACACAGTCCCTTGCAGAACAAAAGATATAGATGGGAAACTCAATTCAACGAATAACAGAGATAGACAATTGTGTTCAGAATCATTAACAAATCCCCGTATGCGCACGTCACCCAAAGGTTACGAAACCAGCAGTATGCAGCCTGACACACCCTTAAATCAACTCACAGAAAATACTTCCGCCAGTGGGGATGGAGTATATGCAGACGATAGCAGAAACTTAATTCTCAACTCGTCTCATGAACCTCAGACTCAGACAAGGGACACGCAACATGAACATAGTGAACTTCTACGAGAGCACAGACAGTGTCCTAACAACGATAAGTATCATTCACAAAGAACAATCAAGATTGACAGTGAATGGGAGAGAGCTTTCAAGGGTGCTTCGCCCAGATTCAAGCGAAAAAGACTCGTACTATCAAATGTCAAAGCGGAAAGTCCATATGAAGTAGTGCATGATGCTATTGTGGCATACGCCAAAAGGCATGATGTCCATGTCAGTTTGGTCAGACTCCTGAAACACTGGACCGGTGCTCAACCGACGTATACACTTCGGATCAACATTGATACTCGATCTGCTCATAAAGTTGGCCCCAAAATGTGAAGTGCCGTGAATGGGTACCCTACCAGCGGCCCGATGGTGGACATAAGTAGACATAAATATGTTTAGATTATATCTATTACTGTTCATGCTAAGTATCGGCACTTGGAATATCAGAGGTGCGCTGTACAGTCACCAGTACCTTGATAACATTGCTGACAAATGTAATGTCTTAACGGTTTCTGAACACTGGTTGATGAATAGAACTCAGAGATTTTTTGAGACCCTTGGCTCGTCTTATGACACAGCGGTCAATATTAAAGAAGATCAGAAGGGTCACAGAGGTGAGGGCGGAGTTGCTATCTTAGTGAAGAAAGACTCGTTCAGTGATATACGCACCTATGTCCCTGAATATGACTCAGTCATTGCTGTACGATTGTCTAGGCCCAACCTAGTAGACATATCTGTTGTATGTACACACCTCCTTTCTACTAATAGCACTGTGTCTACCTATCAAGAGCGGCTAAAGGAAACATTTGACATTGTTGATGAACTCTCTAAAACTAGTCACACTATCTTGTGTGGCGACTTTAACACAGACTTCTTTGAGAGGCATTTTAGAAGTTGTGAAGATGAAGGAAAACTGATTTGTGTGGATAGTCAACTTCTTTACTGCAATGAGTGCGACGTTTCAGTGTAGGTACTAACACCGTTATCAAGCAAGTGATACAACAACTGAGGCAAGGAGAATATATACATAGCTGTAAAGTGAGTATATACAATTAACAAGGTTGATGTACATTGGGTTTTGATAAGTGATTACAGCAGAGGAGGTTGATGTACAGAGTGATTGATTGTGATTAGAGTTGAGTTTATACAATTGATGAGTTGACGTACAATAGTTGTGATTACAAGCACAAAGGAGGGAGCATGGAAGCCAGGTGGACAAAGGAGGTGGGGAAGGATTACTGATGGTGGTGTTTGATTAGGTGGTGATAGGCTGACGAGATGAAATAACATTGATCTCGATCATGGTGGGGTTGTGGCGTTGGATGTTTATGGCTTCAAGGAGTTTCCTAATTTTGTAGTCTTGTCGGTTGATTTCTAGGATATCGATGTTGTTCCATAGGATGGCATGGTCAGGGTTGGCTTGGGTGTGGTCAGCTATGGCGCATTTGTAGTCGTTTTTCTGGACTGAGGCTTTATGTTCCTTGATTCGTAGTGGGAGCGGGCGGGATGTTTCACCAATATAGAAGTCTCCGCATTGACAACGAATCTGGTAGACTACTCCCGAGGGGTCATCTTTTGTTGTTGACGGTGGTTTGCCTGTGGCTTGGAGGAAGTTCTGGATGGATTTGCCTTTTTGGAACAGGACGTCTATGCTTGCTTGCTGCTGAAGGAGTCGTCTTATCTGGTGGCTGACTGCTGGGACATACGGGATACTTGTTACAAAGGGTGCTGATTGCCGGCAGGGTGGTTTATCTCTTTGGTTGAGTGTGGTTGTGATGATATTGTTGACTAGCTTCTGGGGGTACTGGTTATAATGGACGAAGACATGGTGGATGTGGTTAAGTTCGGTTTTTAGGGCTTCCGTTGTCGAGCAGATGTTCTTAGCTCTCCAGGTGAGAGTGGATATGATGCCTTTCTTAACCTGTAGCGGGTGGTTGGAGGTAAAGTGAAGCTATTGGTCGGTATGGGTGGGTTTCCTGTAGACAGTAGTGGAGAGCTTGTTGTCTTCTTTCTTTACTAGGACGTCAAGGAAAGGGAGCTTGTTGTCAGATTCTTCTTCCATTGTGAACTGCATACGGGGATGTTGGGAATTCAGGTGGTTGAGGAAGTGTTCAGGGTTGTTGTTGGGGTTGAGAACTACAAAGGTGTCATCTACTTTTCTATACCAGGAAATTGGTGCAATGGGTGATGTCAGCAGGGCCTTGTCTTCTAGTTCCGTCATGTATCTCTCAGTGATGACAGGGGAGAGAGGAGAACCCATGGGTAGCCCATGGGTTTGCTGGTAAATCTTATCTGACCAGGTAAAGTAGGTTGAGCTGATGCAGTTGTTGATGAGGCGGATTATACTGTCAATGCTGAGGTGGGTGTCTAGGTCAGGGTGGAGGTCTTGGAGTCTTATCCGAATGATGGTAAGGGCTTCCTCTCTGGGTACATTAACACAGACATTATCAATAATCAAACCTCACATAGATCACGTTTACTTCAACGGTATCTTTCTGTGAGGAATATGGTACCTTCCTATAGCAGCGGCAAAGTAGTGGGACAAATGATAACATGGAGAAACAGAAGTTACACTCAATCCTCCATAATTGACTATATACTTGTGCCCAAACACCTAGAACACTCGGTCAACTCACGTATTTATGACTCAATCCCTTTCCATGTATCTGATCATTTCCCTGTCGTTGCATCCCTTCATCTCGACAGCCTCACTAGAACTACATGTAAAGCTGGTATGCCATCTACTCCACACAAATGGTCAAAAGCTAGTCAGCAACAACTTGGTATGTTCGAAGCCGAGGTACACAGATTGCTAGGTGACATAACGCCAGTCACTGGGGCTTTAGGAGCAAATATGATAGAGAGTTACTTTGACACCATTGTTGGTGCACTAAAGAAGTCTGCTGATGAGCACATACCACGTGGATACTATAGGCCGTACCTCAAGCCTTACTGGAAACGGTCAAATCTCGATCTCTATCACTACAGGATGCGCCAAGCAAAGAGAAATTGGTCAGCTGAAGGCAGGCCCAGAGGTACCGGGAACGACTCGTACACCCTATACAAACAGGGTAAATGTGACTTTCGGCGTTGTAAAAGACAAGCTGAGGACAGTGGAATAAAGAAAAGTATGTGGAAATAAACTCAGCATGTGAAGTAGATATTGCTGAATTCTACAGGATTGTAAAGAAACAAAGGAAAACTAAGACTGTTAGCACACACCTGAAATATAAGCAACGTTCCTGCAATACACCAGCTGAAGTGTGCAACTTGTGGGCGGACTACTATGCAGATCTATTATCACCTCTTGAACGGCCGAAGTTTGATAACGACTTTCGTAATCAGACAGACTCTAGAGTAGACCAGGTCTCAAGAATACCACCACACGATTATGACCCTATACTCAAAACGGACATTGAAATCAGTGAACTAAAACGATTGAAACAATGCCTAAAAATGAGAAAATCACCTGGACCGGACCAAATCACAAATGAACACATTTATTTCACTGGCGATGTGCTCCTCAAACATTTAACGAAGTTGTTTAACATGACACATACCTGCTATACCCCTGCATTGCTAAGATCTGGAACAATTATACCAATATATAAAGGAAACAATAAGGACAGATCGGACCCTGCCAATTACAGAGGTATAACCCTCACCTCCGTCATCTGGAAACTGTTTGAGAAGATCCTGTTAGAAAGAATTCAGAGGTATGTTAAATATATGGAACCTGACTTCCCCCATAGACTACAGTGTGGATTCCGACCAGAGCATGGTGCAAACATAGCTACCTATATACTCAAAGAAGTGATATCATTTTATACGGAAAGATCCTCCAATGTATACACTGTGTTTCTCGACAATGAGAAAGCGTTCGATCGCATCTGGCACAACGGTCTACTACTAAAACTATCTAACCTAGGTGTGCAAGGAAAAGCCTGGCATATAATACGACAGTCGTAACACGAATCAACCGGATGTGTCAGATATGATGACAAGACAAGTCGGACGTTCAAAATCAGACAAGGCATAGGACAAGGGCGTGTGTTATCCGCGTGGATGTTCCTTGTGTATATACATGAGCTAATATGTCGCCTTGATCAGCTAAGACAAGGCCTTATCCTTGGAGGTGATCACTATCCAGTAGTCCTACTCGTGGATGACACGACACTCGTAAGCCCGACAAGTAGTGGCCTACGTATGTCTCTAGAAACTGTCCATCAATATGCTTGCCAATGGAGGCTGACATATAATGCAAGCAAAAGCTGTATATTAATATTTAAGGGTGGAAACAAAATTGACCAGTCATCACCTTTCAGCCTGGGCAACCACATACTGTCCATGAAGTCGAACACAATATACGCAGGTTCCTTTATAAATTCTCATTTGGAATCCGAAAGGAGTACGAGAGCTTGTGCTAAGGCGAGACAAACCTTGAACTCACTTAGAGATATTGGACTTAAAGCTGGTGGTCTAAACCCAGTCTGTTGTGTTAACATTTGGCGAAGAGTAATAATTCCTTGTGCCTTCTACGCGAGTGAGCTGTGGTCAAATATGTCACGCACAGAAATGAATACCATTGAAAATACCCAGCGATACTTTGCACAAACTGTGCAAAGTTTTCATCAAAGCTCTCCGACCGCTGCAACTATTCAAACTCTAGGACTGTGGACTATGACAGCTACTATCGACAAAATGAAGCTGATGTTCCTTGGAAGGTTGTGCTGAAGCAACCACAGATATGCCTTTAAAAAGATATTCTATTTCAAGTGTGCTCAGTATATAGCAGCCGGTTACAAATGTGAGTCTGTAACGCACGATCTTCTAAATGTAGCCAAGAAATATGAATTATGGAATGCAATTGATCTCTTTATGAAAACTAACCAGTTTCCATCCAAGGAGGCGTCGAACAAAACTTAGTCTGTCTCACAGTCCCTGAACCACATTATTTTCCCTACTGCCAAGCCCTCTCTGCAGTGCTTAAGCCCTAAATAAAGCAAGTCTAGATTTCCTCAGGTTCAGGATCTCTGGTCTCCCTAGGGCTCCTTTTCAATATAAATGGGCTTGTTTGTTACTATCAAAATTATATATATTCAGAGACTAAGCCTTAGTCTAAACAAAACTATACGGGCCAAGATAACAGAGCATGAAACTGCTCATTGGCATACCTGCCTGCAAGATCGCCCTGAATTGGACAGATTCTGTAGAAACTGGTTCCACATAGACTTTGGAATATGTGTATACTATACAATATCCCAACCAGACCTATGTATGCACTTGTGAAACTAGGAATGCTACCAATAACACCTGGTCAGTGTCTAATGTGTAATGAAGAGTGCAATGATATAATAAAACACCAACTGGTATATTGTGCAGCTTTAGCTGATGCAAGAAACATTCTTTATGAGCATCTGTTTGACACATTAAGCCTGGAACAGTACATGTGTATCGAAGACTGTGCATATGACGAAGTCAGAATTGTGACATTCCTCGGTGGAATAACCTCTATTATAGAGAATATGAGCCTTGACACCTGGGCTGAATTCATAGGTTCTGTATCACGTGACATAAGCTCCTGGAGCCTGCGATCACTGCTATCTATAGACAGCGATCTATAGATAATGACTTAATTCTCACCAGAATCATGTAAATATGTGGCTTTGTAAAACTTCATGTTTTCTCTTTATCATATTTCTGTAAGTATGTTGTGTTAAAAGAACATCCGACGTTTGTCACTCTCCGAAGCTACTGGAGGAAATAAAGATCATTCATTCATTCATTCGTTCATTCGTTCATTCGTTCATTCGTTCGTTGTCCGATAGTAGTCCGATAGTTGTCCTATAGTTGTCCTATAGTTGTCCGATAGTTGTCCGATAGTTGTCCTATAGTTGTCCGATAGTTGTCCTATAGTGGTCCCATAGTGGTCCTATACTGGTTCTATACTGGTTCTATATACCTGGTCCTATAGTTGTACAGATGACATGGTCCTATAGTTGTACAGATGACATGGTCCTATAGTTGTACAGATGACATGGTCCTATAGTTGTACAGATGACATGGTCCTATAGTTGTACAGATGACATGGTCCTATAGTTGTACAGATGACATGGTCCTATAGTTGTACAGATGACATGGTCCTATAGTTGTACAGATGACATGGTCCTATAGTTGTACAGATGACATGGTCCTATAGTTGTACAGATGACATAGTCCTTCGGATGAACATATATCAGTAAATGTCTCACAATAAACAAACAGTAATTATGGAGGTTAAACCTTGGATTGGTGTTTACTGGTGCTGTTGTTTACTGGTGCTGGTGTTTACTGGTGCTGTATTTAGACAGATATCCCAGTGAACCCAGAACAATCTTTATTAGGATCCTTACATGTAAAACAATATGTCCTCCTTACATTGTAAAACAACATGTCCTTCTTACATTGTAGAACAACATGTCCTCCTTACATTGTAAAACAACATGTCCTTCTTACTTTGTAGAACAATATGTCCTCCTTACATTGTAAAACAACATGTCCTCCTTACATTGTAAAACAACATGTCCTTCTTACTTTGTAAAACAACATGTCCTCCTTACATTGTAAAACAATATGTCCTCCTCACTTTGTAAACCAACATGTCCTCCTTACATTTTAATGCAGCATGTCCTCCTTACAATGTAAAACAGCATGTCCTTATCGATTTGTAAAACATGTCCTTCTCACTTTGTAATGCAACATGTCCTCCTTAAAATGTAAAACAGCATGTCCTTCTCACTTTGTAAAACATGTCCTCCTTACAATGTAGAACAACATGTCCTCCTTACTATGTAAAACAACATGTCCTTCTCACTTTGTAAAACAACATGTCCTTCTCACTTTGTAAAACAGCATGTCCTTCTCACTTTGTAAAAAACAGCATGTCCTTCTCACTTTGTAAAACATGTCCTTCTCACTTTGTAAAACAACATGTCTTTCTCACTTTGTAAAACAGCATGTCCTTCTCACTTTGTAAAACAACATGTCCTTCTCACTTTGTAAAACATGTCCTTCTCACTTTGTAATACAACATGTCCTCCTTATAATGTAAAACGGCATGTCCTTCTCACTTTGTAAAACATGTCCTCACCTTGTAAAACAACATGTCCTTCTCACTTTGTAAAACAACATGTCCTTCTCACTTTGTAAAACAACATGTCCTTCTCACTTTGTAAAACAGCATGTCCTTCTCACTTTGTAAAACAGCATGTCCTTCTCACTTTGTAATACAACATGTCCTCCTTACAATGTAAAACAGCATGTCCTTCTCACTTTGTAAAACATGTCCTCACCTTGTAAAACAACATGTCCTTCTCACTTTGTAAAACAACATGTCCTTCTCACTTTGTAAAACATGTCCTTCTCACTTTGTAAAACAACATGTCCTTCTCACTTTGTAAAACAACATGACCTCCTTACTTTGTAAAATAACATGTCATCCATACATTGGTAAACAAATTGTTAGATGTTCCGCAGTAGACTCAAATTATTTTAACTTCATTGAGTAATTTGTTATTTCGCTTTTCTGTTGACAGTCAACTCTGCCTTTCTGTTGATGACGCAAATTGGGTCAATGAAACGTGTGAACCTCACAACCAAGTACTCCCGGATCATGAGTTTCACTGAACAAAAACACAACATGCAACATCCGGTGTCCTTGACCTTCAACGTCAGAAATAGCACAGTGTTCTGGGCAGACCTGGTTACAAGAACCGTGAATATGTACTTACTTTGAAGCATTCAGTCATCATATCAGGTAGTGTCAGACATAGCGTATAATCACATATTTGTTATAAATAGTGAAGCAATATTAGTAATAGCACACACACTGGCACACACACAGGCACACACACAGCTTGTAACAACACACACTGACACACAGCATGTAACAACACACACTGACACAGCACGTAACAAAACACACACTGACACACATCATGTAACAACGCACACTGACACACAGTATGTAGCAACGCACACTGACGTACACACAGCTTGAACAAAACACACTGATGTACACTCAGCATGAATCAACACACACTGACATACACACAGCATGAACAAAACACACTGATGTACACACAGAATGTAAAAACACACACTGACATACGCACATCTTGTAACTATACACACTGAAATACACACATCTTGTAACTACACACACTGAAATACACACACCTTGTAACTACACACACTGAAATACACTCAGTATTTTACAAGACACTGAAATACACACATCTTGTAACTACACACACTGAAATACACTCAGTATGTTACAAAACACTAAAATACACACATCTTGTAACTACACACACTGAAATACACTCAGTATGTTACAAGACACACTGAAATACACACATCTCATAACAACATGCACTGAAATACACACATCTTGTAACTACACACAAACTGGCATACACACAGCATGCAAAAGCACACCAACCCACACGGACCAATAGTTCAGTTCGTTAACCTGTTACTAACTTACAATGAATACACATAGTTTCAGAAAATATTTGTTTTGTAATAAAGCTGTGATGTCCAACAGATGAAACACGTACTTGTAAACCATGAAGAAGTAGATTCACTCACTGTACAATGTGCTGTTTGGGTTCAGTGATCAGAATGAGTACATGTTCTCCAGGGCTCACATGCAAGGATTTAGTCTTCTGTCACCAACCCAGATCTTTCAAGATAAGAGTTCATACATTACCGACCTGGCCTACGACTGGATACATAAGGCCATATACTGGACAGACGCCAGCCGGAAGTCGATAAGGGTCATGACCTTAAACCTACTGGACAGGAAATATATCACCACTGTCATCGACCTCTTGGGTAAACCGCGAGCTATTGAGCTCGACATAAATCAAAGGTAAGTTATTCATAGAATCTTGTCATGACATTTAGAAGTGATACACGTTAAGGGGAAGTGTATGGGCGTCATCTTCTGTTTTACGGGGAACACGACGTTCCTGAGAATATGTTTTCTTTCTCCTTCATCAGGCGAATGAATGCGTGGAATCTCGGGTTATATGCAAGTGAAAACAACATAAAGAGTAAAATAACAAGTCGGTACATAACGAGTGAAACTAGTGAGTGAGTGAAACAGTAGATGACGTTGACTGGTAGTGGACAACAGGACACCAGGAATAATACGAACTGATAGGTTATGGACAACAGAAGGGCAATGGGAAGTGGTTTATTAGAACTGATAGGTTATGGACGACAGGAGGGCAATGGGGAGTGGTTTATTAGAACTGATAGGTTATGGACAACAGGAGGGCAATGGGAAGTGGTTTATTAGAACTGATAGGTTATGGACAACAGGAGGGCAATGGGAAGTGGTTTATTAGAACTGATAGGTTATGGACAACAGGAGGGCAATGGGGAGTGGTTTATTAGAACTGATAGGTTATGGACAACAGGAGGGCAATGGGGAGCGGGGAGTTAGAACTGATAGCAGATATGTTCCCTGACCGCCATCCATGGTTGGCTGGAATCTCCTGATGTACATTCCCCAGCTCGGTGCTCCTCGAATCCCTCCCTACACTCTGGTTGGTGGAAAGAGTTATATCCATCAGACAGCAAGCAAACAAAGACAATGTTTGCTTGCTGTCTGATGCAGCACATTCGCTACTCACACAAACTAGATCAAAGTAAATGTTTGTGGGCTACTTCTTGCCCTCCATCATCATTCACCTGGCAACAAGTAGACCAGGGACGTCACGTTGTAAATAATATAGACTTTGTAAATCCATACCATACGTTGTTGTGATGTTAGATGTTTGCTAACAGGTACATATTCTGGACCGACTGGAAGGAACCGGCTATGATAGGGAGATGCGGCATGGACGGCTCCAACCGCAGCAGCATCGTGGACTCAAAGATCTACTGGCCAAATGGTTTAACTATAGGTACGTACACAGTCAGCTACACACAAACTCAGAAATGAAAGCTTCCCAAACAGTATAAGTGGATTTATCCCAAAGAACCCTACTCCTGCAGAAACATTTACTGGAATCCTTCTCTCAAAACATTCGAACGGGTAAATTATCAAAGTTATATAAAAATGCTTACGAAGGGTGGCTGAAACTTCTCTTTAACGACGCAGACTGTTACGTGTAGCTGTAAACATGTAGTCATTATTACGTTCTTTAACGTCCGATACATTCTGGTATAAATGGCACATTTTATATTCAGATTGTCGCTATGGATATCCACCTGCTACTAAATGTCAATGGTTTGCACGTGCGAGTCGCTCTATCCATAGAAAGTGGAGGACAATACACATGCATTGTTGCTTTTTCACCGTCGTTTACTGTTCAGATACCTGTGTGAAATCGCAGCTTAAAATGAGATGTTTTTTCACACTTGCTGAAAGGGGTCAGGCTATAGGCCTTTTGAATCTGGTCAAACTCAGCGGCAGGTTGCTGTCCGCGTTAATGTGAGTCAGAGTGCAATTGGTAGACTGTGGCAGAGATTTCAAGCCAATGGGTGGGGAATATGCACATTGACCAGGTTGCCCCGTAGGCACACGATTAACACTGCGTTACGTAACAGATTTCTTAACGCACTAGATCTTCAGACAAAACACTTCAATGTGAACAATGTAAGGATATTCAGGAGCACCGTTCGTCAACGTTTAAGGGAAGACGGACTCCGATGTAGGCGACCTGCAGTTCACACACTAATACCACGTCACAGACAGGCACGTTTGAGATTGAGTAGACATCATGGCCGCTGGCTTCAACGTCAATGGGCTTGTGTGCTCTTCACAGATGAAAGATGCTTAGAGATGCTCGCCAGACCTCAACCCAATTGAGCATGCCTGAGATGAACTCGGTCGACGTATGTACACACGTCACCCACCACCAGTGGATCTCCCAGGACTCCGCAGAGCTCTAGCAGAGGAATGGAATGGAATTCTGCAAGCTTTCTCTATGAACTTGAAAATGAGCACGAGAACAAAGGGCACAGCTCTTGGACGCGCGAGCAGGGTACACAAGATGTTGAATGGCCGAGTGCTTCATGTTTGTCATTTTGAGGGGTTGGCATATACAATTGATGTTTGCTAGTGTTGTTGAACGTTTTGTCTGTATGTCACGATGTGTCACGTTTGTCAACACATTAAACATTATCATGACAGTCTTAGTTCTATTATTTCTGAGAAACTTTTCTTTATGTGTGATTTATACTCTTCAAACAAAGAAACTTGACATAGGATAAATTTGAATTTTAGGAAAATATTTGGCACAAACCAATCCATGCTGAGTCCCAGCATGTGGGGGAATGGTTGCCGACGACAGAAATTTTGAACGTTTAACAAAAACGAAACGTTACACTCACGTCTATAGTGAATCGCTAAAACGCACCCTACATGAAATGCACGAGCATCATAAAATTGTGTCACCCTGAGCTGAAGCCATGACTCTAGGCTTTAAACTCCACTTGCATTGCTTTAAGCCACTACAGACAAGAGAATGAAAAGACTAACAGAGGCTCAATGACACAACGCCATCGGCCGTTTACAAGGACGGACATCGCAGCATGATGTTGCAAGGCACTTCAGCGTGTCCAGACAGACCATCTCAAACCTATGGACCCAACTTCCTTAAGTGGCATTTAGAAGCTGGCATGATGAAGTGGAACACTTTTTTATGGATAGACAACGTCTTTGTTGCAGTAGTAGTTGCGACGTTTCGGTGTAGATCCTAACACCGTTATCAAGCAAATGATACACAACATTTGCACAAGCAGAAATATATACATGGCGGGTATTGGTTTATACAATAGAAGAGGTTGATATACGGTGTGTTGACATGAGAATTGTTGTGATAGGAATGATTTAAGCCAGTAGACAAAGGGTGGGCTATTCTTGATTAGTGTTATCAAATCAAGCCTAATCAAGAATAATCAAGAATAACCCATTATGGAATACTCTTGATCGACGCCAGCGTAATCCGCCATCTCAGACACTACAAGAACTGCACGCATTACTTCAGCAAGTGTATCAACACATTCCTCAAGACAGCATTCGGCATCTCCTTTCTTCTAGGGGTCACCGCTGCCAAGCTGTTATCGATGCTCATGGTGGTCACACCAGATACTGACATATTACTATGACCAAGTGGCTTTAATAGCCCTCTGTGGTTTCTAGATAATGTTTTGGAAATTTGTAAAGTGATGATTTTACTGTAACTGAGCAATGATGTCATGTTTGAATCAGTTATATGCACTCAGTAAGTAAACTCCAAAACAGCATGTCAAGTTTCTTTCTTTTTTTCGAAGAGTATCATTTGACCGTTTATTGATGACGCCTAGTGTGATATGATTGTGGCTGATAGGAAAATCAGGGTGTCTAGCATACGAGAGATGAGAACGTTCTGAGGAATCAAAGTGATCGGTTATGCGTGGCCACAGTTGCATCTGAGATTGGCTCTGCAAGCAAGTGACAGCGACATTAGAATCTATGTTGAAACATCGCCTTTCACAAAATAAAGAAGTTGTATATCCATAAAAATTGTCACCATTCTTCATCCACTAAATAGGTTTCATCAAATTCATTGCCTATCTACATTCAGTATTTACATTGTGACGCGAAATCACACACTGTCGGTTTGCAATAGGAAGTGGCTGGTCCTGAGTAGCAAACAGGAAGCCTTCTGTTTCACTTGTCATACCAGCTGACTCCATCTAAATCGAAGGACTTCGCAAGGTTGCTCTTCTCAAAACTTAAAGACTGTGCAGCGATTGTTCAAAGAGCAATCCTTTGGAAGACTGAGCTGGTACCGATCTGAATTGTCGCTTTTGTTAGCTGACGCTCATTTTTGTACAGAATTTATCGTCATCGCAGCTGGTTTTGTTGTTGTTGTTGTTAAACGGTTTTATAGATTCCTGCACCTTATAAACAAATGCATTTAATACACACACTATCTTGAACTTCTTTGGTATTTCGTACAGACTATTCCGAAGGTCGTTTGTACTGGACTGACGCCAGACTAGACACAGTGAGCAGCAGCGACATGGACGGCGGTGACCGCAGGGTGGTCATCCAAATGCCAGGATCTACTGAACATATGTTTGCTCTTACCATGTTTCAGGTGAGATGTGACAAAAGGCGCCCGTTCGGGACTGCTGTAAAAAGGGAAAAAACACGGTTCATTTGAGTTATGCAATATGACATGTGACACTGGGTTCTACTGACAGCTTACATGAGGTATGCAATATGACATGTGACACTGGGTTCTACTGACAGCTTACATGAGGTATGCAATATGACATGTGACACTGGGTTCTACTGACAGCTTACATGAGGTATGCAATATGACATGTGACACTGGGTTCTACTGACAGCTTACATGAGGTATGCAATATGACATGTGACACTGGGTTCTACTGACAGCTTACATGAGGTATGCAATATGACATGTGACACTGGGTTCTACTGACAGCTTACATGAGGTATGCAATATGACATGTGACACTGGGTTCTACTGACAGCTTACATGAGGTATGCAATATGACATGTGACACTGGGTTCTACTGACAGCTTACATGAGGTATGTATGACATATGACATGGGTTCTACTGACACTTATGAGGTATGTAATGGGTAACACTGGGTTCTACTGACAGCTTACATGAGGTATGTAATGGTGACATGTGACACTGGGTTCTACTGACAGCTTACATGAGGTATGTAATATGACATGTGACACTGGGTTCTACTGACAGCTTACATGAGGTATGTAATGGTGATGAGGTATGTAATGTGACACTGGGTTCTACTGACAGCTTACATGAGGTATGTAATGGTGACATGTGACACTGGGTTCTACTGACAGCTTACATGAGGTATGTAATGGTGATATGTGACACTGGGTTCTACTGACAGCTTACATGAGGTATGTAATGATGATATGTGACACTGGGTTCTACTGACAGCTTACATGAGGTATGTAATGATGATATGTGACACTGGGTTCTACTGACAGCTTACATGAGGTATGTAATGATGACATGTGACAGTGGGTTCTACTGACAGCTTACATGAGGTATGTAATGGTGACATGTGACACTGGGCTCTACTGACAGCTTACATGAGGTATGTAATGATATGTGACACTGGGTTCTACTGACAGCTTACATGAGGTATGTAATGATGACATGTGACAGTGGGTTCTACTGACAGCTTACATGAGGTATGTAATGATGATATGTGACACTGGGTTCTACTGACAGTTTACATGAGGTATGTAATGGTGACATGTGACCCTGGGTTCTACTGACAGCTTAAATGAGGTATGTAATGATGATATGTGACACTGGGTTCTACTGACAGCTTACATGAGGTATGTAATGGTGACATGTGACACTGGGTTCTACTGACAGCTTACATGAGGTATGTAATGACATGTGACACTGGGTTCTACTGACAGCTTACATGAGGTATGTAATGACATGTAACACTGGGTTCTACTGACAGCTTACATGAGGTATGTAATGACATGTAACACTGGGTTCTACTGACAGCTTACATGAGGTATGTAATGACATGTAACACTGGGTTCTACTGACAGCTTACATGAGGTATGTAATGGTGACATGTGACACTGGGTTCTACTGACAGCTTACATGAGGTATGTAATGACATGTGACACTGGGTTCTACTGACAGCTTACATGAGGTATGTAATAATGACATGTGACACTGGGTTCTACTGACAGCTTACATGAGGTATGTAATGATGATATGTGACACTGGGTTCTACTGACAGCTTACATGAGGTATGTAATGATGACAATTCAAAACAAAGTGTCACTGTGGCTGTACAAAGTCAAAGGTAATATGATGGAAAAGCAGTGTTTACAGCAGTAGCGCTAGTGATGGCAACAGTGATCTCGCGTGCAATAATGGTCTAGGGAGGGTATAAATTATAATGATTATCACACAATGGCCTAGGGAGGGTATCATGATTATCACACATAATGGCCTAAGGAGGGTATAATGATTATTACAGATAATGGCCTAGGGAGGGTATAATGATTCTCTCTCATAATGGCCTAGGGAGGGTATAATGATTATCACCAATAATGAACTAAGGAGGGTATAAATTATAATGATTAACACACATAATGGCCTAGGGAGGGTATAATGATTCTCTCTCATAATGGCATAGGGAGGGTATAATGATTATCACTCATAATGGCCTAGGAAGTGTATAATGATTATCACTCATAATGGCCTAGGGAGGGTATAATGACTCTCTCTCATAATGGCCTAGGGAGGGTATAATGATTATCACTCATAATGGCCTAGGGAGGGTATAATGATTATCACTCAAAATGGCCTAGGAAGTGTATAATGATAAACACACATAATGGCCTAGGGAGAGTATAATGATTATCACTCATAATGACCTAGGGAGGGTATAATGATTCTCTCCCATAATGGCCTAGGGAGAGTATAATGATTATCACTCATAATGGCATAGGGAGGGTATAATGATTATCACTTCTAATGGCCTAGGAAGTGTATAATCATTATCACTCATAATGGCCTAGGGAGGGTATAATGATTATCACTCATAATGGCCTAGGGAGGGTATAATGATTATCACTCACAATGGCCTAGGAAGTGTATAATTATTATCACTCATAATGGCCTAGGAAGTGTATAATGATTATCACACAATGGCCTAGGAAGTGTATAATGATTATCACTCATACTGACCTAGGGAGGGTATAATTATTCTCTCTCATAATGGCCTATGGAGGGTATAATGATTCTCTCCCATAATGGCCTAGGAAGTGCATAATGATTATCACCCATAATGGCCTAGGAAGTGTATAATGATTATCACTCATAATGGCCTAGGGAGGGTATAATGATTATCACCCATAATGGCCTAAGAAGTGTATAATGATTATCACCCATAATGGCCTAGGGAGGGTATAATGATTCTCTCTCATAATGGCATAGGGAGGGTATAATGATTATCACACAATGGCCTAGGGAGGGTATAATGATTATCCCCCATAATGGCCTAAGAAGTGTATAATGATTATCACCCATAATGGCCTAGGGAGGGTATAATGATTCCCTCTCATAATGGCATAGGGAGGGTATAATGATTATCACCCATAATGGCCTACGAAGTGTATAATGATTATCACTCATAATGGCCTAGGGAGAGTATAATGATTCTCTCTCATATTGCCTAGGAAGTGTATAATGATTATCACCCATAATTGCCTAGGGAGGGAATAATGATTATCACTCATAATGGCCTAGGAAGTGTATAATCATTATCACTCATAATGGCCTAGGAAGTGTATAATGATTATCACTCATAATGACCTAGGGAGGGTATATAATGATTATCACTCATAATGGCCTAGGAAGTGTATAATTATTATCACTCATAATGGCCTAGGGAGGGTATAATGATTCTCTCATAATGGCCTAGGAAGTGTATAATTATCACTCATAATGGCCTAGGGAGTGAATAATGATTATCACTCATAATGACCTAGGAGGGTATAATGATTATCACACAATGGCCTAGGGAGGGTATAATGATTCTCTCTCATAATGGCATAGAGAGGGTATAATGATTATCACCCATAATGGCCTAGAAAGTGTATAATAATTATCACTCATAATGACCTAGGAAGGGTATAATGATTCTCTCTCATAATGGCCTAGGAAGGGTATAATGATTCTCTCTCATAATGGCCTAGGCAGTGTATAATGATTATCATCCATAATTGCCTAGGAAGTGTATAATGATTATCACTCATGATGGCCTAGGGAGGGTATAATGATTATCACTCATAATGGCCTAGGCAGTGTATAATGATCACTCAATGGCCTAGGAAGTGTATAAAGATTATCACTCATAATGGCCTAGGGAGGGTATAATTATTCTCTCTCATAATGGCATAGGGAGGGTATAATGATTATCATCATAATGGCCTAGGAAGTGTATAATGATTATCACTCATAATGGCCTAGGAAGTGTATAATGATTATCACACAATGGCCTAGGGAGGGTATAATTATTCTCTCTCATAACGGCATAGGGAGGGTATAATGATTATCACCCATAATGGCCTGGGAAGTGTATAATGATTATCACTCATAATGGCCTAGGAAGTGTATAATTATTATCACTCATAATGGCCTAGGGAGGGTATAATGATTCTCTCTCATAATGGCCTAGGAAGTGTATAATTATCACTCATAATGGCCTAGGAAGTGAATAATGATTATCACTCATGATGACCTAGGGAGGGTATAATGATTCTCTCATAATGGCCTAGGGAGGGTATAATGATTATCACACAATGGCCTAGGGAGGGTATAATGATTCTCTCTCATAATGGCATAGAGAGGGTATAATGATTATCACCCATAATGGCCTAGAAAGTGTATAATAATTATCACTCATAATGACCTAGGAAGGGTATAATGATTCTCTCTCATAATGGCCTAGGAAGGGTATAATGATTCTCTCTCATAATGGCCTAGGCAGTGTATAATGATTATCATCCATAATTGCCTAGGAAGTGTATAATGATTATCACTCATGATGGCCTAGGGAGGGTATAATGATTATCACTCATAATGGCCTAGGCAGTGTATAATGATCACTCAATGGCCTAGGAAGTGTATAAAGATTATCACTCATAATGGCCTAGGGAGGGTATAATTATTCTCTCTCATAATGGCATAGGGAGGGTATAATGATTATCACTCATAATGGCCTAGGAAGTGTATAATGATTATCACTCATAATGGCCTAGGAAGTGTATAATGATTATCACACAATGGCCTAGGGAGGGTATAATTATTCTCTCTCATAATGGCATAGGGAGGGTATAATGATTATCACCCATAATGGCCTAGGAAGTGTATAATGATTATCACACAATGGCCTAGGGAGGGTATAATGATTCTCTCTCATAATGGCCCAGGAAGTGTACACTGATTATCACTCATAATGGCCTAGGGAGGGTATAATGATTTTCTCTCATAATGGCCCAGGTAGATTAACCATTATCACCCATAATGGCTGAGGAAGGGTGTAATGATTATCACACATAATGACCTAGGGAGGTTTTAATGATTATCACACAATGGCCTAAGGAGGGTATAATGATTATCACTCATAATGGCCTAGGGAGGGTATAATTATCACCTATAGCGGCCTAGGTAGATTAACGATTATCACCCATAATGCCTGAGGAAAGGTGTAATTATTAGTATACGTCAGCACCCTCCTCAAGGGTGATGTGGATTCCAATGCTCGAGCCGTCAGGCGAGAGCGTTGAAGCCATATCACCCGCAGAGGTTGGGTGCTAACCTACTTATACCACGTGGGCACCGAATGGACTCGTACATTGCTTGTTGCACGTGCGTTTCCTGCACCGCAAAGGTTGTTATCCACATATCAACCTCTGCACGTGCAGATAGAAGGTTGATACACAGAAAATCACCTGCCAGAACAATGGCCTAGTGGGACCTAGGGAGGGTATAATGATTATCACCCATAATGGCCTAGGTAGATTAACGATTATCACCCATAATGGCTGAGGAAGGGTGTAATGATTATCACACATAATGGCCTAGGGAGGGTATAATGATTATCACACATAATGGCCTAGGGAGGGTATAATGATTCTTACACATAATGACCTAGGGAGGGTATAATGAATATCACACACAACCTAGGGAGGGTATAATGATTCTTACACATAATGGCCTAGGGAGGGTATAATGATTATCACACACAATGGCCTAGGGAGGGTAATGGCCTAGGGAGGGTATGATTATTCTTACACACAATGACCTAGGGAGGGTATAATGAATATCACACACAATGGCCTAGGGAGGGTATAATGATTATCTCACACAATGGCCTAGGGAGGGTATAATGATGATCACACACGATGTTGTTCTTATGGTAACTTAAAAAGTCATGTGAGATGAGAGGCAAGCAGCCTGTAGTAGTTTCTAGATCTCTTGTCTTGATCTAGTGCAAGTGCAACTACAGCACACCACTGCCTCTTACTACAAGTACAATATATCTCACACTTGGAACATGAGGTAAGGATCTTTGAAATGTGAGACTAACCCTAAACCTGACTGCTACTGCAGGACTTTCTCTACTGGAGTGACTGGAGATCATCAACACTCAGAAAGGTCAACAAGAGGACAGGAAAGGACTTTGAAATCATCCATATTGGTGGCAAGGGAAGGCCCTTTGATGTCAAAGTGTTCCACCCGGAGCTACAACCACTAGGTGATACTCTTTCATCACCCTACCAGTGAAATATTCCTTATAACTATGAATTGCCTGGTACCACTTTGTTTTGTAACATATATAAAAGTTAAGTAACACATGCAGATCGAAGCCAGTACTATTCTGACTGTTTTACAGAAGAACCTTGGTTTACAGCATCGAATGCATGTGGGGACAACAATGGTGGATGCTCACACATATGCCTTCCTTCGCCTCATCGGTCACGGTATTCAAGCTTCCAGTGTAAATGCCCGGATGATGGACTTTACAAACTGTCGACAGATGACAAGACATGCATTGACGGTAGTATTTTACCAATATCTTAGTGTATTGAGCAAGCACAGTAAATTAACAGCCCATCATCGACACTCTGGCAGCTGACGTGTTCAGATGGTTAAGTCTGGATGAATATGTAAACTAGAATAATGTCAACATTGACTTTGCTTTGTCTGAGATAAATCAGGTGATCCATGAATGACTGAGGCTTCTCAGTGAATGCTAGGAGTGTGGTTGAGGTTTTGGGGGCTACCACAACGTCCAGGCCTTTAGTCCTTCACTGGTCTGGTTAAGTAGGTTCTGTGTAATGAAAGATGACGTCGCTACTTCAACAAGACACACCGGAAGTGACCTGATTATGATTTAAATGGAATCAACTTCTATATTTGTTATATTTCAGATTTCTAACACGTCAACTCTTCGTCAATCTAAAGTGAAGAGGACAAACCATAATGTTTAATTTAAGATAATAAAATAATTACATCCGCCATTATCAAGGTTCTTTGAAATTGAATACATTACATTCTCTTCAGTTTATATATGAACTGAGACTCTCTACTGACATGTATGAGACGTAGTTTATCCAGCAAAATCTACAGATTACTTCGACTGAAATGAAGGACACTGAAGAATGAAATATTCACGGTCATCAAAAGTAGAATCAAAAACATTCCTCAAAACATTGTGATCTACATAACAGAAAAAAACACTGCCACATAACAAAATATATAACAGCATGATTCATAGTTGTACCATACACCATTCAAGCCATCCCCCCTGGGTTCCCGGCAATCACCCACGTCCATTCAAACGTTAAACTGCCTCTCTGCAGCAACAGTGTTTGGAACCTAGCAAAACCTCTTATTGGATGTTAAAGCTTCCTTGTGTCAGAAACAAGGGGGTGAGTAGCATAGTGGTTAAAGCGTTTGCTAGGGTTCGATTCCCCACCGTTCCTTGCTTTCATAAGAGAAGGATCCGTTAGATCTTCTTTCAATACTGTGTAGTCCCTGCTTTGTAGTGCTGAACCCATGGCTCACCAATGGTTACAAACCATTCAAGACAATCTGCGTTTCTGGTGTCCCCCGCGGTGATTTCTCTGGAATGTTGAAAGTGGACACAGGCGTAAAACCATACTCGCTCACTCTTGTCAGCGTTGATAACACGTTTGACCCGTTAAAACTATCTCGTGTAGAGCAATAAGGAACAATGATTTCTTTGGTCTGTGAACAGGGAAACTTGAGAACAAAATCTAAAGTAAGATGTATTTCTTTGGTCTGGGTTTTGTCAACAGGGACAGTTCAAAAGAAAGATGTATTTGTTTGGTTTAGGAATAGGGTACAGTCCTACATAAGACTAGTTTAACAGGAAGTCGGAATAGGGTACAGTCCTACATAAGACTAGTTTAACAGGAAGTCGGCAGGTATATTTGGCCACGGAAGAAGACCTGCTTCAATATTTAGAAGACAACTTGGAAGCAGAAAAAGGCTACAATCGGAACAAACCAATTGATCTTGTTTATACGCTTTCATCTGCTGCAGATTTGCAGCAGCCGTGGCACTGTACCAGTGTATATCATTCACATTTAGCTAGCTGTGGCTTTTCGAACGATGTGGATGGTGAAAAGGCTGCCTCTGGCTGTTTTAAAACTTGGTTTCCTCCTCAGCATTCAACTCCCTGAGATGGGAACCCCTACCTTAATATTCAATAAGCATTGTCACTAAGGTTGGAACCCCTACCTCAATATATTTAATAAGTCACTTGCAGGGATATCCCATACAATTAATCAATGAATTAATCAGATCATATACAGTAACAACCCAATATCTACTTCAACACAGGTTACAGAAAGTACTGGGCAAAACAAAGTTATCACCGACTTCACTTGACCAGAAAATAGAAAGAAAGACGTAGGTTTGATTTATGATGATTATTGTACAAACAGAAATCATTTTTCCAATAATTTGACTGAAAATTCATTGTAATGTTGGTCTTGCATTTGTCGTAATTCACAAGGAGTCAAGGGGTCAAAGACTACACAAATCAAAGTTTATTCAAAAAGTGAATAAAGAGTCACATAATGAGACAGGAGACAGGGACACACGTCCCCTCATTGACGTCGTAAGTCGGTGGATGACGTCAGCAGGAATCCTGTTCCATAGGTGCAAGAGAGTCTGTTCAAGTTCCTGTCAGTTGGCTGGAGGTGCTACATGCTGTCTCAGCTGACGATAAAGATGATGTTCAATGGGGTTCATGTCGGGAGAATGCACTGGCCAAGGCAATAAAATGACGTTAACGTTGTACAGGTATTCTCAAACAATTCTGGCGGTGTGAGGCCTTGCATCGTGCTGCAAAATGACTCCTCTTGGCTGTTGCCGAATAAAGGACACCTGATTAATGACCATACTGTTCACACAGGCCACACTGAAAATCTTTTGAACATCTTCTAAGCAATGGTGGGAACAAGCACATGAAACTTCATCTTCTTTAGTCCTGTGGTTTTAGAGAAAAATGTATCTGTCACAAAAAGCAGGACGGTCCTTGGAGAAACAGACCACTATATAAACTTATGTTCTTAACAGTGAACTAAATTACATTCTAGTGAACAGGAACATATATATTTTATAACTTTCCCTTGGAATGAAGCCACTGGTGGCTGCACCTGTGTTGTGAGGCTCATTTCCAGATCATGAAAAATGTATCCCATATCTGGATCAAAGAGGGAAATAATTTGTGGAGTCTTTTCTCTAAAATATAATTATCAGATCTGCATTTCAGAAATATGTAGAACTGGAGTTACCGTTTCCAGATTCCTGACTTTCTGGGTCTACAGTTCTGTAAATTGAGTTACATAATATACCTTACTGTAAGAAGGGTCGAGTCCCATCTGGTATCGGTCGCTAAATTTGTGTGCTGGTGCTTTCATGACTCACACTGAGATCGTGGGTTCAACACCCAGATGAGACTCAACCCCCAAAGTACTACTATTTTGTACTTTACTGAAAAAGGGTAATTTCAAATACTTGACCCCTGAAGCCACTGTGTATTCATACCTTGGCATCAAAGTTTGGTGTGTATGAAAAACAAACCCTACCAAAACAGATGTACTGTTACACATGTAAGTTTTATTGGAAAACTTTGATATTCATTCACACAATAATATTTACAATAGATGTAGCACTTTGTGTGCATGAAATGTGTACACCACTCACTCAACTTGAATAGCACATGATGAATATCTGACACTCCACAACAAGGGAGGCAACTGCTTATGTCATGGAAAACATCACAGTCATAATCTTAATGTCTATTTTGTTCAGGCTCAAGAGTGGAACTTCTTAGATGGATCGTTAGCATGGTCTAGGAGCAGCTGACATGGCTGGAACTGGATTCCGTACAAGTCTCTGTACTTGAGCATGCGATCCACCAGGGGCTTGGCTCCATGCAGGTCCATGTAGCGGAACGGGCCTACAACATAGAAAGAGTCATCAAGACGGCAACAACCCCTCATTACACATTTATCATTCACAGGTCAAGACCAATATGAGGAAGCATATGGGTCAAACAGTCATGAATCATTGTTTTCTTGAAATATTATCAACAGAATTCGGATGAATGGATGGTTGTAAGGGTGGATGAAGTAATGGATGGATGGATGTAAGGGTGGATGTAGTGATGGATGAAGGTGGATGGAGTGATGGATGGGTGGATGAAGTGACGGATGGATGTAGTGATGGATGGGTGGATGAAGTGATGGATGGATGTAGGGATGTAGGGATGGATGGATGATGTAAGGGTGGATGTAGTGATGGATGGATGGATGTAGGGGTGGATGTAGCGAGGAATGGATGTTGGGAGGGATGGATGGATGTAGGGGTGGATGGATGTAGGGGTGGATGTAGGGAGGAATGGATGTAGGGGTTGATGTTGGGAGGGATGGATGGATGGATGAACGGATGGATGGATGAACGGATGGATGTAGAGAGGAATGGATGTAGGGGTTGATGTTGGGAGGGATGGATGGATGGGCGGATGGATGGATGAACGGATGGATGTAGCGAGGAATGGATGTAGGGGTTGATGTTGGGAGGGATGAGTGGATGGATGGGAGGGGATGTAGGGATGGATGGATGGATGGATGTAGGGGGAGGGATGTAGGGAGGATGGATGGAGGGATGGATGTAGGGGTGGATGTAGGGATAGATGGATGTAGGGGTGGATGTAGGGATGGATGGATGTAGGGAGGGATGTAGGGATGGGTGTAGGGATTGATGTAAGGGTGGATGTAGTGATGGATGGATGGGTGGATGTAGGGAGGGATGAATGGATGTAGAGATGGATGTAGGGATGGATGTAGGGATAGATGTAAGGATGGATGTGGGTGGATGTAGGGATAGATGTAGGGGTGGATGTGGGTGGATGTAGGGATGGATGGATGGGTGGATGTAGGGATAGATGTAGGGGTGGATGTAGGGATGGATGGATGTAGGGAGGGATGGATGGCTCGACAAATGTAAGGATTGGTCGGATGGAAGGATGGACGTAGGTATGGACACAGTGATTGTACCAGATACATGGAGACAGTGCTTGTACCAGATACATGGACACAGTGATTGTACCAGATACATGGACACAGTGATAGTACCAGATACATGGACACAGTGAATGTACCAGATACATGGACACAGTGAATGTACTAGATACATGGACACAGTGAATGTACTAGATACATGGACACAGTGAATGTACCAGATACATGGACACAGTGAATGTACCAGATACATGGACACACAACAAACACTCACCACCAAGGAATGGAGGGAATCCAAGACCAAACACAGCACCAATGTCTCCTTCCAGCTGGAATAACATGACATGATTCACAACACCAAGTAGTGGGACACCCATGATCTACAATAACATCCTACACACACACCCTCACTTCAACATACTAATCCTGTAATAGTCAATGTAATCACTCAGTAACTATAAACTGAAGTATCACAGTCTTTCCTTCATTTTACCAAGAAGCCAATGTCAAAACAATCCCAGTATGCTGTCTGTTGTTATTCAGCTATTTCATTATCCTACCCTTATAATGAGGATTTTCAAACTTAGTGGACAAAAGGCCTAACCTTTACTGAACAAGAGACACAGGACGAAATAAAAAACAACAAGTGTTTGCCACTGTTATGGCAATGTCCCCCGCCGCTAAAAAATGGAATATCTATATTTACTACTTTTTAATTTTTGGTCACATACAAGATGCCTGAAATGACTGGTTTCTGCATAATCACCCAATGTAGGCTGTCAACATACTTGAAACATTGGGGGCAATGTTTTATGAGATATCGCCTTTAAAAAGCGGTCAAAGTATCGTGGTGACCTTGAAGATAAGGTCAAGGTCACCAAAATCAACTGGTGTCTGCGTAATCCCCCAATGTATGCTGTCACCAAATTTGAAGACATTGGGTACAACGGTTCATGAGATGCCGTGTTAACAAGAGTTTGAAAAGTGGTCAAAGTGTCGTGGTGACCTTGAAAATAAGTTCAAAGTCACCCAAATCAACTGGTGTCTGCGTAATCTCCCAATGTAGGCTGTCACCAAATTTGAAGACATTGGGTACAACAGTTTATGAGATATCGCGTTAACAAGAATCGGGACGTATGTATTGGCGGACGGACGCGTTGCAGCGTTGCTGCGGGGGACAAAAATAAAACATTCACTTTTATTCCACTGCTATACACTAAATCACCTCAATGATTAGAAATAAGGAATAAGGAAACTGAAGCTATACAAATTGCTTAAACCAGTACTTTAGAAATGATAACGAAATCTACTATTTACAAATCCTACCATCAACTTGGTTTAAACACAAGCATATCTGGAAAAATCTCTGACAATGTCACCATCACCATCTAAAAATAAATATACTTACAGGATTTCTGAGGATTCCTTCTTGGAGACACATCACTGCCTCATTTACAAATCTGGACACAAGCCGGTACTGCACATCTTCATCTGTGTTCCTGTACACAGAAACTATACCTATAGCATATATTTCTCATGACAACTGCAAACTGCAGAGGAAGCAAGGCATTCTGCATACTTGGATATACATGGAAACATTCATATCTGCCATGACAACCTAGCGATGCCCTACACATTACTGGGCCTCAAAGACTACAACCAGTTTGTCATGGCAACTGAGCGAAGCCCTGGATACCATAGCCAGAGACAGAAATGTTCACCTACACTAGTTTAGGTTCAAGATGGTACTTCTGAATGATCTTCTTTGCTTCTTCATTTTCTGGTCTATCCTTGGACCCCTTCTCATACACATAGCAGCCTTTTCCGCTCTTGCGGCCTGGGAAACAATCAAAGAGGTTACACAAGTAGACTTCACTGAACATCAAACTCAGATAAAATCTTCAACTGTGTTAATACTTTACATCAATTAACCACAGTGTATCAAGTTTCTTATGTAGGGTTGCAACAGCATATATAATTAGGAAACCACTAGCAACCACGCCCTTCTGTAGCAACCATGCCCTTCAACAGTATACATTCCTAGGAAACCACTAGCAACCACGCCCTTCTGTAGCAACCATGCCCTTCAACAGTATACATTCCTAGGAAACCACTAGCAGCCATGCCCTTCAGTAGCAACCATGCCCTTCAACAGTATACATTCCTAGGAAACCACTAGCAACCATGCCCTTCAGTAGCAACCATGCCCTTCAACAGTATACATTCCTAGGAAACCACTAGCAACCACGAGCATGCCTTCAGTAGCAACCATGCCCTTCAACAGTTTACATTCCTAGGAAACCACTAGCAGCCACGCCCTTCAGTAGCAACCATGCCCTTCAACAGTATACATTCCTAGGAAACCACTAGCAACCATGCCTTCAATAGTACATGCAACCATGCCCTTCAGTAGCAACCAACTTCAAGTAGTATATACCTAGGAAACCACTAGCAACCACGCCCTTCAGTAGCAACCATGCCCTTCAATAGTATACATTCCTAGGAAACCACTAGCAACCATGCCCTTCAATAGTATACATTCCTAGGAAACCACTAGCAGCCAAGCCCTTCAGTAGCAACCATGCCCTTCAACAGTATACATTTCTAGGAAACCACTAGCAACCATGCCCTTCAATAGTATACATTCCTAGGAAACCACTAGCAGCCACGCCCTTCAGTAGCAACCATGCCCTTCAACAGTATACATTTCTAGGAAACCACTAGCAACCATGCCCTTCAATAGTATACGTAATTCCTAGGAAACCACTTAGGAAACCACTAGCAACCACGCCCTTCAGTAGCAACCATGAACTTTAATAGTATATGTACCTAGGAAACCACTAGCAACCACGCTCTTCAGTAGCAACCATGCCCTTCAACAGTATACATTCCTAGGAAACCACTAGCAACCACGCCCTTCAGTAGCAACCATGAACTTTAATAGTATACATTCCTAGGAAACCACTAGCAACCATGTAAGCCACTGGCAACCGTCCAATAGTACATGCATCTAGGAAACCACTGGCAACCATGTCCGTCAATAGTACATGCATCTAGGAAACCACTGGCAACCATGTCCGTCAATAGTACATGTACCTAGGAAACCACTCGCAACCATGCCTTCAATAGTATACATATTGAAGGCATGGTTGCAATCACGTCCGTCAATAGTACATGCATCTAGGAAACCACTGGCAACCATGTCCTTCAATAAAACATGCATCTAGGAAACCACTGGCAACCATGTCCTTCAATAGTACATGCATCTAGGAAACCACTGGCAACCATGTCCTTCAATAGTACATGCATCTAGGAAACCACTGGCAACCATGTCCGGTCAATAGTACATGCATCTAGGAAACCACTCTAGAAACCACAACCATGCCTTCAATAGTATACATATATCTAGGCATGGTGGCAATCACGTCCGTCAATAGTACATGCATCTAGGAAACCACTGGCAATAGTCCTTCAATGCATCTAGGAAACCACTGGCAACCATGTCCTTCAATAGTACATGCATCTAGGGAAACCACTGGCAAACCATGTCCATCAATAGTACATGCATCTAGGAAACCACTGGCAACCATGTCCGTCAATAGTACATGCATCTAGGAAACCACTGGCAACCACGTCCGTCAATAGTACATGCATCTAGGAAACCACTGGCAACCATGTCCTTCAATAGTACATGCATCTAGGAAACCACTGGCAACCACGTCCGTCAATAGTACATGCATCTAGGAAACCACTGGCAACCATGTCTGTCAATAGTACATGCATCTAGGCAACCACGTCCGTCAATAGTACATGCATCTAGGAAACCACTGGCAACCATGTCCGTCAATAGTACATGCATCTAGGAAACCACTGGCAACCATGCCTTCAATAGTATACATACCTAGGAAACCACTGGCAACCACGTCCGTCAATAGTACATGCATCTAGGAAACCACTGGCAACCATGTCTGTCAATAGTACATGCATCTAGGAAACCACTGACAACCACGTCTGTCAATAGTACATGCATCTAGGAAACCACTGGCAACCATGTCCGTCAATAGTACATGCATCTAGGAAACCACTGGCAACCATGTCCGTCAATAGTACATGCATCTAGGAAACCACTGGCAACCACGTCCGTCAATAGTACATGCATCTAGGAAACCACTGGCAACCATGCCGTCAATAGTATATGCTAGGAAACCACTGGCAACCACGTCCGTCAATAGTACATGCATCTAGGAAACCACTGGCAACCATGTCCGTCAATAGTATACATGCATCTGGAAACCACTGGCAACCACGGCAACCCCGTCAATAGTACATGCATCTAGGAAACCACTGGCAACCACATCCTGTCAATAGTACATGCATCTAGGAAACCACTGGCAACCATGTCCGTCAATAGTACATGCATCTAGGAAACCACTGGCAACCATGTCCGTCAATAGTACATGCATCTAGGAAACCACTGGCAACCATGTCCGTCAATAGTACATGCATCTAGGAAACCACTGGCAACCATGTCCGTCAATAGTACATGCATCTAGGAAACCACTGGCAACCATGTCCGTCAATAGTACATGCATCTAGGAAACCACTGGCAACCACAATAGTACATGCATCTAGGAAACCACTGGCAACCACGTCCGTCAATAGTACATGCATCTAGGAAACCACTGGCAACCATGTCTGTCAATAGTACATGCATCTAGGAAACCACTGGCAACCATGTCCGTCAATCAATAGTACATGCATCTAGGAAACCACTACCATGCACTAGGAAACCACTGGCAACCATGTCCGTCAATAGTACATGCATCTAGGAAACCACTGGCAACCACGTCCGTCAATAGTACATGCATCTAGGAAACCACTGGCAACCATGTCTGTCAATAGTATACATGCATCTAGGAAACCACTGGCAACCATGTCCTGTCAATAGTACACATACCTAGGAAACCACTGGCAACCATGTCCATCAATAGTATACATACCTAGGAAACCACTGGCAACCATGTCCTTCAATAGTATTCATACCTAGGAAACCTAGGAAACCACAGGCAACCATGTCCATCAATAGTACACGTATCTAGGAAACCACTGGCAACCATGTCCATCAATAGTACATGCATCTAGGAAACCACTGGCAACCATGTCCTTCAATAGTATATGCATCTAGGAAACCACTTGCAACCATGTCCATCAATAGTACATGCATCTAGGAAACCACTGGCAACCATGTCCTTCAATAGTATACATACCTAGGAAACCACTGGCAACCACGTCCTTCAATAGTATACATACCTAGGAAACCACTGGCAACTATGTCCATCAATAGTATAGGAAACCACGCAACCATCTAGGAAACCAAACCACTGGCAACCACGTCCTTCAATAGTATACATACCTAGGAAACCACAGGCAACCATGTCCATCAATAGTACACGTGCCTAGGAAACCACTGGCAACCATGTCCTTCAATAGTATACGTACCTAGGAAACCACTTGCAACCATGTCCTTCAACACTTCAGGGCTTCCTCCTCCAAACCTCTCTCCAAAAGCCTTTCCTAGATCTTCTGCTACATGGGCAGCGACATCAACGCCCACCTCATCTGCTAGTGTTGCAGCTCCCACTGGGAAGCCGAACTTCTTAGTGAGTCTGTCAAGGTCTGTTGGACTAACACCTTCCTAGAAACAAAACAACTACAAATTCAAACACAACAGGAATTACTTTGGACAAAAGAATGAGATAAAACATTCATTTGTTGATATTTTGAAAATATGTTCAGCATTACTCTTTATGGTTACAGACACTCACTCACCCAAGGAATCAACCACAAACCTACACTACAATGTAATTACATACCACAACAAATATAACATGTGAGGCTGACCTGACTAAGATTACTGATCAAGAATCTAGAATCTCACATGCCATAACAAAGTCATTGAACAAGAATCATCAGAACATGAAAAATCCTCCCAGCCCCTACAAATTCAAAAGAGCAGACTGTGACTGAAAGACCTACAAAAATACCTTGATGAAAGTAATCCTATCAAATATGTCTATCAATGAACTAAAGCATCAGTAGGTATTGAGCCAGGATTTGCAACTTTGTATGTCAGGTCCTTTCTTTGCAAAGATGTAGTTAGTGAGTTCACACAGCTGATACAGTGACCTTTAATTTGTTACAATTACAGGATAACATGTACACCTGGAAAATCTTAAGCAAACCCACAAATTTTCACTAGTGCAGTTTGTGCACATGCTAAATATTGGTATGTAATCTGCATGGGTTGCAATGTTCAATCAGTTTCCTGCCACTGTGGTATGAAGATGATTATCAGATGCCCTCATATGGGATATTGTTGGCGGAACTCTGGTATGTCCTTTAAAGCAGATGCTCAGAAAATAAATGTCCACTGCATAGTTGAGAGTTGTTTCGTCAGAAAATACAGGGAAACCAAATAGGTGAAGTATCGCCCACATTCTGGATGACCCAGATCATGAAGATAGGGCACTATTGAGGCTCACTCAACAACAACCATGTACCAAAAGCACTGTTCTGAAGCATCATTGGTTACCATTTTGCTGGGTCTCTACAGTACAAGAACAGTCCGTAATTGCCTAAGGACAGCCGCACACAACCCTAGCAGGGTCATCAAGCGTCCTCTATCACAAACAATCATGTTTCGCATGGTGTTTACCATGGCAACGTTGCAATCAGAGGACTTGGCAAAGAATACCTTGGTCTGATGAAAGCTGATTGCTTCTTCATGTATGATGGATGCTTGAGAGTTGGTGTGGGGGATGTGTCTCTCGTGACTGTAAACTTGACTTGGTGACAATGTGGAATTTGACAGGTGATCAGTATATCCAGACAGTGCTGCATCCAGTTATTGTCACCCTTCTTGATAATCATCCTCTTGCTACAAGACCTGGATTTATGGATGACAATGCTAGGCCACACCGTCCTCGTTCAGTAACAGCTTTCATTCATTATAATGCAGTGACTCACCACCATCCAGTCCAGGCCTGGACCCTCTGGAGCACATTTGGTGACGTTATTAGGCATGTGTACCACAGTCTGTGTGAGTCTGAAGCAGCTTTGCACCAAGTCATATGACGACTGACTGAGGGGTATGCGACGTGGGATACAAGCAGTTGTTCAAACATGTGGAGAGTACACTAGATAGATTGTACAATGTCCCCAGGAAACAAGCAGTTATTCAAGCATGTGGAGAGTACACTAGATAGATTGTACAATGTCCCCAGGATACAAATATTCGGTTTTGTCTCAACACATACACATCATGTTGCCTGATTCTCTCTAGCTCCATACTTGTAACAGTTATCATATAACACAGTGGTTTGGGTATTGTACCACATTCATTACTGAAACGTTGAAGGAAACTCTTTTTTTTCGTAGTTTCAAGACATGATCTTCCAGATAAACATGCAGCTACACCAACATGTCAGCTGAAACATACAACTTTGGAAAAAAACTGGGGTGCTTAACTTTCTTCCAGGTGTATATATGAACAATCATGATGTGATACAATAGTAGTAATAGCAGTTCCTATGATTTTAATCCACTTTTAGCAATATTCCAGCAATATCAAGGCAGGGAACACCAGAACTGGGCTTCACACATTGTACCCATTTGGGGAATTGAAACCCAGGTCTTCAGTGTGTCAAGCAAACGCTTTAACCACTAGGCTACCCCATCAAACATTATGATAACTTATAAAGAAACAGAGGTGTAATAAAACTGACATTCTGTTAAGAATTAAATGCACCAAAGCTACAGTATTTTGTCTCTGTGTGTGCGTGTGTAAGCATGTGTGTGTGAGCGTGTGTGTGCTCTGAAAAAAATGGTGTTTTGGAGATATGCTATAGAAACACATCCCCGTGAGCTGTGAAGGTGAGAGTTCTGCAACTCCCTGGCACAAACCAACAATCTAGTCTCTGACTTTACAAGGTTTCATACGAAGGTATGGTTGGGACAAACACACCATTATGAACACACTTCAAAACGTCTTGCCATGGAAACACAAAAAACTAAATATCTAAAACCTTCGCCACTTAACCAATTGGTCTTTGTGTGTGTGCTAAGTTAAAGAGTATCTGTCAGTGTTAGAGATATGGACAAACAATGATGGCATGACAAGCTCAGGTACCATCTGATAATGAAGGGTTGATACCCAGGTTTGAATGATATATACGGTCGGCAGAGGGAATTGCTGGGGTTTATATTACCTTGAATATAACGGCATCATCAAAGAAAATAATGTACCTGCAACAGCCTGATTGCCTCTGCCAACATGGGCGCCAGTATTCTGGTTGTATAAAAGCCAGGCCCATCCTTAACTGTGATGACCACCTTGCCCTGCCTCAGCCCAACCTTCACAGCAGAGGCTGAAACACACAACATTACATAAACTACACGGGATTCTGTCACAGCAGAGGCTGAAACACACAACATTACATAAACTACACGGGATTCTGTCACAGCAGACACACAGAGGCTGAAACACACAACATTACATAAACTACACAGGATTCTGTCACAGCAGAGGCTGAAACACACAACATTACATAAACTACACGGGATTCTGTCACAGCAGAGGCTGAAACACACAACATTACATAAACTACACGGGATTCTGTCACAGCAGAGGCTGAAACACACAACATTACATAAACTACACGGGATTCTGTCACAGCAGAGGCTGAAACACACAACATTACATAAACTACACGGGATTCTCTCACATTCCATATGCTGATATTTTTAGTCACGTCTCCCTAAAATATAAAACAATAAAGCCATATCCACTATAAGATGCTCCTTCCTGATAAGCAGACACACGGGTAATAGAATGAGTGGAGGGATTGGATTATGTTAATGTGCAGACTACTTTACAAGAACTGTTTTGTTTTCTACAGTTTATGTATGGTAATGATTACATAAGCACTCAGTTCAGTTATTGTTCATGTATAACTTCAATATGGTTTACATTCATGGTGCCATACTGTCTAAAATAAGGAACATAACCTACTGTCCAACCGTAACATTTTGATCTGTGGGCATTTCAGGAAATTCTCAATCAAATCCACTGAAAGATACTTCCAGACAACGTTTTATTCGCAGACATTAAGATTCTGCGCTAATTTGTTCATAAAATAGCTTGACAGTTTCCCATCAATTTACAGGAGCTTCAGTTTCAAAAATACTTTTATTAATCAATATTTTAATTGATAGTAAAAAGAAAATTATAACAGTTTTATCTCTAATGACTAATGTTTACTTAAAAGAGTTCATTATGAGTTGCTGAACTGCTCACCCACAATTTTGACAAATTCAATATGCAGATTACTGAATAAAATAAGGGTAATGGAGTACAGATGTAAGCCTAGATATACAAGATAGAGTAGTTTTTAATACCTTACATTTATATATGAAGAATTTAGCTAACAACAATATTAAATCAAACACATCATCTGTGTATACATTTGTTCTCATTCCAAACACAATAAGTTGCAGGTCCAATTTCATGTTGTGAACATGTTGACATTTATCATTCAATAATTTTAAAAAAACATTTCCAAAAAGCTTGCACATATTCACAATACCAAACAAGTGGGGGATTGTTTCAACCTCACATTGACAAAAGGTACATACGTTGCTTTCAGCTAATTTGATCTTAAATAGAAATGAATTAGTTGATAGAATACCATGTACATAGTAGTAACACTTGGCTCCCCTCTTAACAGACTTCAGTTTTCGATTAACTGTATTACCATCTATCTGCTCAAAAGAGGTAGTTTATATGTGAAATTGTATCAAGGAAATTACCCCTAACAACTAAACGATGGCCATGAAAACAAATGAACATTTTCTATTCAAGGACATAAAGCTGGCTAACTGGTTGGTATCTGGTCCTTATCAAGGCTGTGGGAAGAATGGAAGGACAACTGCACACACTGTATGGTAAAAGCCATTGCCTCAGAAACAATTACAGTGGAAACCTGATAAGTAAAATTTCAAGGGACTCGCCAAAATTGTTTACTTATCAGGTATTTTACTTATCCAAACTTATAAAAACCTGCAAATGACAACCATAGGCATGTATATGTATGCATGTGTAACAATGAACAACTTATCAGGGCTGGCCTCCAGTTGTTAGTGTATTGTCATCTGCTTGACGCCAGCGAGCTGTAAGTAGGATGTTTGCTTTACTGGAGACTGACACGACTGCCCCTCATGTCGGATTATGTGGTAGTCGCTAATTTAGTTATCCAGTATCTTTTGTTAACTAATTTACTTATTTGCGGGACCAAGAAAAGTGTTTACTTATCAGGTCTGTTTAGTTAAGCGGTCTTTACTTAGGCGGTTTCCACTGTACTTTACTTGTCCAAGCCTTACATTCTGATCTATACATCTGCTCTTGTTCACTCATCAAATCTGGGAAGAGATCCAAGGATCTATTCTGGTCAAGTTTGGAACAAGATCTGAGAACCATATTCAGGTCAAGTTTGGGACAAGATCCAAGGTCTGCATTCAGGTCAGGTTTGGGACAAGATCCAAGGACTGCATTCAGGTCAAGTTTGGAACAAGATCCAAGGACCATATTCAGGTCAAGTTTGGAACAAGATCCAAGGACCATATTCAGGTCAAGTTTGGAACAAGATCCAAGGACCATATTCAGGTCAAGTTTGGAACAAGATCCAAGGACCATATTCAGGTCAAGTCTGGAACAAGATCCAAGGACCATATTCAGGTCAAGTCTGGAACAAGATCCAAGGACTGTATATGTTCAGGTCACGTTTGGAACAAGATCCAAGGACTGTATATAGCTTAAATCTGGATCAAGATCCCATGAGCAGCAGATCTCAAAGAAACTCAAGTCCAGAGAAATTTTATGCCTTAACTCACTTGGCCAAAGTGAACCTACAGTCAACAACAAAGACACACATGAATTATCTTCATACCTGTAGTATCCTGTGAAGTCTTGTCTGTGGTGATAATCTCAAGCAGCTGCATCTTGTCAACTGGTGAGAAATAGTGCATTCCAATGAACTGAAAACAAAAGGAAGAAACAAAATCACTTTACTAAGCAACTGAAACTGTAAGTTAGCAAAATATGATAGCTATGGCCTTTCCCCTGTGTACAGAAATCCCAAACTGACTACATGCTTACATCTACACCCAGACATCTACACTCTGATATCTACACCCAGCATCCTGATATCTACACCCAGACATCTACACTTTGATATCTACACCCAGACATCTACACTTTGATATCTACACCCAGACATCTACACTTTGATATCTACATCCAGACATCTACACTCTGATATCTACACCCAGATATCTACACTCAGAGCATCTACACTTTGATATCTACACCCAGGCATCTACACCTAGACTATCTACACCCAGACATCTACACTTTGATATCTACACCCAGACATCTACACTTTGATATCTACACCCAGGCATCTACACTTTGATATCTACATCCAGGCATCTACACTTTGATATCTACACCCAGACATCTACACCCAGACATCTACACCCAGACATCTACACTTTGATATCTACACCCAGACATCTACACTTTGATATCTACACCCAGACATCTACACTTTGATATCTACACCCAGACATCTACACTTTGATATCTACACCCAGACATCTACACTTTGATATCTACACCAAGACATCTACACTTTGATATCTACACCCAGACATCTACACTTGATACATCTACATCTACACCCAGACATCTACACCCAGACATCTACACTTTGATATCTACACCCAGACATCTACACTTTGATATCTACACCCAGACATCTACACTTTGATATCTACACCCAGACATCTACACTTTGATATCTACACCCAGACATCTACACCCAGACATCTACACTTTGATATCTACACCCAGACATCTACACTTTGATATCTACACCAAGACATCATCTACTACTTTGATCTATATCTACAAGACATCCCAGATATCTACACCCAGACATCTACACTTTGATATCTACACCCAGACATCTACACTTTGATATCTACACCCAGACATCTACACTTTGATATCTACACCCAGACATCTACACATCTACACTTTGATATCTACACCCAGACATCTACACTTCTGATATCTACACCCAGACATCTACACTTTGATATCTACACTTTGATATCTACACCCAGACATCTACACTTTGATATCTACCCAGACATCTACACTTTGATATCTACACCCAGACACACCTACATCTACACTTTGATATCTACACCCTGATATCTACACCCAGACATCTACACTTTGATATCTACACCCAGACATCTACACTTTGATATCTACACCCAGACATCTACACTTTGATATCTACACCCAGACATCTACACTTTGATATCTACACCCAGACATCTACACTTTGATATCTACACCCAGACATCTACACTTTGATATCCACTACCAGATATCTTTTTGATCCTCCACTGGCATCTACACTCTGTCTACAAGGGCATCCACTTCTACACCCCTGTCGCTGATATCTACACTGGGACATCTATCCACTGATATCCACTTTGTGTGATGTCTACACCAAGACATCCACGTGATTCTATCTAAGACTTACCAAGTCATCTACACCAAGGGACATCTACACCCCAGACATCTCTACTTTGTGTCCACTCTGTGTACGCGGGCATCTACGCTCTGATATGTGTACATCCATTTGTCCTACACCCGGTGTCCACTGATGGCCACACCCCTGCGTCCTGATATCCTTGGGTGTCACTTTGTACACCTTGGTCTAAACTCTGATATCTCCTTGGCTTTGTCTACACCTTTGATGTCTACGCAGACATGTCCTTTGATGTCTACACCCAGACATCTACTGGGTCCCAATTACCTACACTTGGACATCACTTGTCTGTCCACTCTACACTCTGTGTCTACACCAGACATGTCTTTGTCTACACTGGGTTTGTGTCTACATCTACACCCAGTGTCCTCTGTGTCTGACATCTTTGACATCTCAGACATCTCCTTGGACATCTACACTTTGGTGTTGTCCTTGAACATCCTCCTCCTGGTATCCACACTTTGTCTTACACTTTGATATCTCTTTGATGTCTGCCCAGACACATCCTGCTTGGGTCTGACATCTCCTCTGGTCTGTCCACGCTTTGTGTACACCACTGGGTTTGTCTACGCTTTGTTATCCTTGCATCTACGCTCTGATGTGTACACCCTGACATCAACTTGTCTTTGTCCTGACATCTGCACCCAGACATGTCCGTTTGTTCTCTTCCCTGGATATCTATCCACTTGTCCATCTGGGCTTTGTCTACACCCTGATGTCCTTCGGTATACACCTGGTTTGTCCTTTGATCTGACATCACGGCTCTGGTATCACACTGATCTACCTGGGATATCTGGCTGATCATGGCATCTACACTTCGGTACGTACCAGGATCATCCTATCCACAGAGACGTCTACCTTCCATCTGCATGGACATCTACGCTTGATATTCTGGACATCCTCCTGATATCTGCACACCGGGACATCCTTGATATCTACACTAAGACATCTGCGTTGATATCTACACCGGACATCCTAGACAGACATCTACGCTCTGATATCTACCCGGACATCCTAGTGATATCTACACCCAGATATCTACACTTTGATATCTACACACAGACATCTCACCACTTTGATATCTACACCCCAGACATCTACACTTTGATATCTACACCCAGGCATCTACACTTTGATATCTACACAGACATTTACACTTGATATCTACATCCTGGCATCTGAGACCTTGATACACACAGACATCTACACTTTGATATCTACACCCTGATATCTACACCCAGATATCTACACCTTAATATATACAGCCTGACATCTACACTTTGATATCTCCACCGAGACATCTACACACTGATATCTTCACCCTGACATTGACACCTTAATATATACAGCCTGACATCTACACCCAGACATCTACACACTGATATCTACACCCAGGCATCTACACTTTGATATCTACACCCAGACATCTACACATTGATATCTACACCGTGACATCTACATATTGATATCTACACCCAGATATCTACACTCTGATATCTACACACAGACATCTACACTTTGATATCTACACCCAGACATCTACACTTTGATATCTACACCCAGGCATCTACACTTTGATATCTACACCAAGATATCTACACCAAGACATCTACACTTTGATATCTACATCCTGGCATCTACACACAGACATCTACACTTTGATATCTACACCCAGACATCTACACTTTGATATCTACACCCAGACATCTACACCCAGACATCTACACTTTGATATCTTCACCCAGACATCTCTTAATATCTACTTGATCCACCCAGACATCTACACACTGATATCTTCATCGACATTGACAAACATTTACACCTTGATATCTACATCCACGCAGACATCTGAGACCTTGATATTCACACACTAACATCTACACCCAGACATCTACACACTGATATCTTCACCCAGACATCTACACACTGATATCTTCACCCAGACATTGACACCTTAATATATACAGCCTGACAACTACAGCCAGAAATCTGCCCCGTTTGTTGCCATTTGTCAACACCACTTTACCACCTCTCTATGTTGTATACATTGTTAACTCACCCTGTCCGGTCGGGAGGTGGCCTCTGCGATTTTGGAGATTGGGAGGGCCGAGGTGTTGGATGCAAAGATACAGTGTTCAGGGAGGTGCTGAAATTATGAACTCTCTCTAACATTGTGCTGATTGTTCAATGATGTTGCAAGTATTCAAATGACAGACTTTAATACCCATAGCTTGGAAAAGGTAATAGTTATATAGAACTGTTTACATGACTTCTTTGACAAGTTTCATGCCTTTTCTTCTTCTTGACACAGTTCATGGTTGACAACTGGTCAAACAGTGATGGGCATCTACGTCATCAATATTGAGGATTGCATAAATATATTTATAAATATATATAATTATATACACAATACATCAAATACAAATAAAACTATTAGACATAATTAGAAAGTTACAGTTTTGTGTGTCTAACAAGCCATTGTAGAAATATAAATCAATCATGAGAAGGTTGCTGAGTTAATATAATTATTTGAATTAGTTGAACAATGTCATTAAAGTCAGATCTAGGGTTACATCAAAACAATCTTTCATCCAACTAATCAGAGTCACTCATGATGTTGTAAAAGTCTGAATGTGTGTTTTGATCTTGAAAATTTAACTATAAACTGTATGTCCTCTTGTTCTTACAACTTTGGAGTGGAAATGACCTGAAATATAGTTTTAAGTCTCTCCTAACATCTCACCCAAAGGCAGTCACTTTTGGGGCAATGCAAAGCTTGCATTTGGGTCAACCACATGACTCCTAACTGTCTTCATTCTCTTAATCTTTAGCTGGGACCATCCCAGTAATGTGCATGGTCAGGCGGGAATCTACAGGGTAAGTTAGATAGTGATGGTGAGGCGGAATCTACAGGGTAAGTTAGATAGAGATGGTGAGGTGGGAATCTACAGGATAAGTTAGATAGAGATAGTCAGGCGGGAATCTACAGGGTAAGTTAGATAGAGATGGTCAGGTGGGAATCTACAGGGTAAGTTAGATAGAGATGGTGAAGAGTGGGAGGGTAAGTTAGATAGAGATGGTCAGGTGGGAATCTACAGGGTAAGTTAGATAGAGATGGTCAGGTGGGAATCTACAGGGGAATAGATAATTGAGATGGTCAGGGAATCTACAGGGTAAGTTAGATAGAGATGGTGAGGTGGGAATCTACAGGGTAAGTTAGATAGAGATGGTCAGGCGGGAATCTACAGGGTAAGTTAGATAGAGATGGTGAGGTGGGAATCTACAGGGTAAGTTAGATAGAGATGGTGAGGTGGGAATCTACAGGGTAGTTAGATAGAGATGGTCAGGTGAGGGAATCTACAGGGTAAGTTAGATAGAGATGGTCAGGAGAGATAGGGAATCTACAGGGTAAGTTAGATAGAGATGGTCAGTCATGGGAATCTACAGGGTAAGTTAGATAGAGATGGTGAGGTGGGAATCTACAGGGTAAGTTAGATAGAGATGGTGAGGTGGGAATCTACAGGGTAAGTTAGATAGAGATGGTGAGGTGGGAATCTACAGGGTAAGTTAGATAGAGATGGTGAGGTGGGAATCTACAGGGTAAGTTAGATAGAGATGGTGAGGTGGGAATCTACAGGGTAAGTTAGATAGAGATGGTGAGGTGGGAATCTACAGGGTAAGTTAGATAGAGATGGTGAGGTGGGAATCTACAGGGTAAGTTAGATAGAGATGGTCAGGTGGGAATCTACAGGGTAAGATAGATAGAGATAGTCAGGCGGGAATCTACAGGGTAAGTTAGATAGAGATGGTCAGGCGGGAATCTACAGGGTAAGTTAGATAGAGATGGTCAGGTCGGGAATCTACAGGGTAAGTTAGATAGAGATAGTCAGGCGGGAATCTAAAGGGTAAGTTAGATAGAGATGGTGAGGTGGGAATCTACAGGGTAAGTTAGATAGAGATGGTGAGGTGGGAATCTACAGGGTAAGATAGATAGAGATAGTCAGGCGGGAATCTACAGGGTAAGTTAGATAGAGATGGTCAGGCGGGAATCTACAGGGTAAGTTAGATAGAGATGGTGAGGTGGGAATCTACAGGAGTGAGTGAGTGAGTTTAGTTTTACGCCGCACTCAGCAATATCCCAGCTATATGGCGGCGGTCTGTAAATAATCGAGTCTGGACCAGACAATCCAGTGATCAACAGCATGAGCATCGATCTGCGCCATTGGGAATCGATGACATGTGTCAACCAAGTCAGCAAAACTGACCACCCGATCCCGTTAGTCGCCTCTTACGACAAGCATAGTCGCCTTTTATGGCAAGCACATGGGTTGCTGAAGACCTATTCTACCCTGGATCTTCACGGGTCGGAATCTACAGGATGAGTTTTATTTATATACAATTTAGAGCTAAATTTAAAAAAATTTGTCCTATCTATCCAAATGGACAGTGGGATAACCGCTGATAACCCTGGTGAGTAGGAACAGTGGGTTTGTTTGATTTGTTGTTGTACCGCAACACTCGACAATATTCCAGCTATATGGTGGCAGTAGGAAGAGACCACAACCATGAGATGGAAAGTTCACAAGGAGGCTGGTCTCAACTGCTGAACACAAATTCACCTGACTCGAACTGTGATTAGAACGAGAAATCACCTAAGAACAGATGATGAAGCTAAGAGTCAGACTTTATTGATTAGCCCTGATTTTTAAGATGTCCCCGAATCCAAGATCCTTTCAGTTCTTCGAAGGTGCCCTACAAGATCCTATAATGATGTGAAGCTGGACAGGTCATTAGGAGATCTGTTCTCTGAAGATATGGCTGTGAGGAAACTTACATCAGGCGTAGCTGCAACTATCCTCTGAGTGTTAGAGCTTGACACTGTAAGAGGACCCAGAAGCTCCTGTCACTGTTGTAGAGATCTTGCATGGCTGATTGCCAACAGTACCTGATGCTGTATCTTTGGGGGAAACAAAATCTTGCTTTGCTTAGTATCGAATTCAGCTCCAATAAAATTAAAGTCATCAGCTCTGACTTCTGGACTTCCAGCACTGAATGTAGTTGATAGAGTAACTGGGTGGTGATGCTGTGTTGATTCTGGAGCGTCTGAGGAACTGCATGAGGTGGAATACAACTGTTTATGTGCCCTCCATGAGTAGTGTATTCGCTGTAAGATAAACTGAAGAAACTTCTGATGATCATGGAGTGAGTTGGGTTTTACACTGCTTTTGGCAATAACCAGCAATTTCAGGGGACACCAGAAATGGGCTTCACACATTGTACCCATGTGGGGAATCGAACCCAGGTCTTCGGCATGATGAGCGAACGCTTTAACCACTGGGCTACCCCACCGCCCCGGTGATCATGGCAGATCGACACATGTAGATATGCATCATGGAAGATCGACACATGTAGATATGCATCTTGGAAATCAAGGCTAATCATATAATCCCCTGGATTGATGACTGTGCAAAGGAGCGCAATGGAGACTGTGAATGTGGCTGTAGAATGTTGAAGGTCAAGCGAAGCTTGTCCCAATTTCTGCAGCCGACAATCCAATGGTAGGCATCAGAGGAATCAGCAACACAGACAGAACAGAAGGTTGCAGAATCATAGACGATGTAAACGGGAATGAAGACACATTCCACTTTAGGACAAGGTGATCATAGAAGATAACAAGCATTGTCACCAAGGTTCCACTGATACCAACTCGATGCTGTCAAATATTCAGAAGCTTGTAATGATCAACCGTATCAAATGCTGCACTGAGAGCTAAAATAGTCAGCGCTGCCATGTCACCAAAATCCACTAGACACCTGAGATCATTGACAACTCTCAGGAGCACAGTCTAAGTAAACTTAGGCTCAGTATTATTCGTTACACTGCTATATTGAGTCTAACAAGCAGTTGTCACTAAGGTGACATAATCCCCCGCCGCAAATTATCAAATCAAACTTAAAAAGTCATGAAAGTGAAGATCATAGTTTAAGATGAAGTTAAATGTCAACAAAAACATGACCAGTCGACCTCTCTTGATATCTTGCTCTGTAGTTGTTCAAACACACAAATATTTTCAAGACTCACTTTGACCTTGACATGAATGTCATGGTGTATGAAATATGCAAAAATAGTAACAAAGAAATTGCTTATCAAAAAACATTCAAGAGAAGCCCAAGATATTTTATGGATTTATGCTTCCTAATTCTTTCCCTCATATAGAAGCATAAATCCACCAAATATCTTGGTCATCTATAACAACTTCTAAATGCCGCTAAAAGACATTCAAGAGAAGTCTTAAAAGTCTATGAAGAAAATCCAGTGAACAGTTCTTGAGATATCTTGCTGACAAATCTAACATGCAGGTTAACATGCCGAAATCTTCAAAGTGTCGCTGTGACCTTGAAAATTACGTGAAGATCACCAAAATCGACTGGGCCTTGGGCCTTGTGCCTTCCCTAGATGACGCTTGGTGTAAAATATGAAGAAAATCCAGTGAACGGTTCTTGAGATATCTTGCTGACAAGGGTAAAACATTAAGGCCCCTTGGTGACCTTGAAATGAAGGTCGTGGTCACCAAACCTGACTGGGACCTTTCGCATACTGTGATGAACCTAGGTACCAAATATGAAAAGAATCTAGTCAACGGTTCTTAACATATTCCGATATTCCGGTACGGACGGAGTCTAATCCTATATCCCCCGCCGCACATTTAGCACGAAGTGGGGATATGGGATTAGGCTCCGTCCGTAATAATGGATGGGGGTGTGTTCGTTCAATGTGTTAGAAGAGGCTGAAAACTTTGTTTCAGGTCCTTCCTACTCCAGGGTTGTAAGAACAAGAGAAAGTTTAAAACATGTGTTGACCTTGAAAGGCATTTTGAACAAAGCATTGGCTGTCTCTTCAAAGTAAGCTTAAGTAAGCTGCTTCCTGACTCTCTGTCACGTTAAGTCATTTCAATGGTCACTCAAAGTTTGCAAAAGGGTATTCTGACATGGCATGTAATGGATTGGCCACAGATCTTTGTATAGTGGTAGTGACCACAAAGAGGTGATTATAATGAGACCTTGTCAACAGATAAGAAAGATCAACATGCTGACAACTCACCTGCTCCACTTCTTTGACAACCTTGTGCTTGATACCAATGTCTTCAAACACTGCTTCAATCACCATGTCACAATTCTTGAAGTTCTCATATGACAAGGTACAGTCCAGATTAGACATGATTAAATCTCTCTCAGAGCTGGAATAATTAACACAGACAGCCTGTACATGTGCCTGTGGACAGCTTCACTCAAACACACATCCTCACACACACTGACATACACACACATCCTCACACACTGACATACACACACATCCTCACACACTGACATAAACACACATCCTCACACACACTGACATACACACACACATCCTCACACACTGACATACACACACATCCTCACACACTGACATAAACACACATCCTCACACACACTGACATACACACACACATCCTCACACACTGACATACACACACATCCTCACACACACACACATCCTCACACACACACTGACATACACACACACATCCTCACACACTGACATACACACACATCCTCACACACACTGACATACACACACATCCTCACACACACACACTGACATACACACACACACATCCTCACACACACATCCTCACACACACACACTGACATACACACACACATCCTCACACACTGACATACACACACATCCTCACACACACTGACATACACACACATCCTCACACACACACTGACATACACACACATCCTCACACACTGACATACACACACATCCTCACACACACACACTGACATACACACACATCCTCACACACACACTGACATACACACACACACATCCCCACACACACTGACATACACACACATCCTCATACACACTGACATACACACACATCCTCACACACACACTGACATACACACACACATCCTCACACACTGACATACACACACACACTGACATACACACACTAATGAACATAGCACACAACAATTTTTATTCAAACCAGTGTATGAAATAAGCCAAATCCACAGCCAGACATCTAAGCTGGTAACTTCAAAATGTTACCAGCCCAAAATGGATTTAACCAGACCAGACACCAAGATATGGTGAATGGATGGAACACAAAGTTTTTACCAGACCATTGGGCTGGCTAGGTGTAAATTTAGACCATCCGTCAGAAATCTAGCCCGTCTCGAGCGGTCGGACGAGCCTTATTTCATATCCTCGAGTCATCTGTTTTCGTTCAACATCTGTTTTCGGTCGGCAGTTTGCAAGTTCATTTCTCGCGGTTATTAACGAGATTTTACGTCACCAGACAGGTTATTTTTAGCAGGATGTCGACTGCTTCAGCTCTGACTAACAAAATGCTTCGTGTGAAATTTAGTAAGGTACATGATTGCAAACACACGTAAATGTTACGTTTTAGAACCGAGTTTACTAATGCATAAATTTTCATGTAATCAAAAATGCTATATCTAAAATATCGTCAGCTCCACCTTTTCAGTATAGCGTCGTCTGCATGTTTATAGTATGACGTATTATTATCCCCATATCATATCACGCGTGGCGTTGCCGTCGTAAAAAATATATGGAAACTGGATAGGGTCATCTCTTATTACGATTTTCCAAAATACTCATTTAATTTTCGAAACTGCAATTAATATATTTCTGTGTCATGGGCCCAGTGTACTCATCCTGCATGCTGTCATTGGGTCCACCTCAAGCTGTGCACCTCCGTATGTGTAGTGAGATCTTCTGATGAGTTTGGTGCCCTTTGTCAGCGAACCGGAGGAGTGAAACATGCCTGGACATGTGATGTAACTAGCGAAGTCTTATCATGATTAACTTTGACATGAAATTATAACGACCATAGTTTCTAATAATTATTATTGGAACTATTACAAATATTCTTTTTGGACTGGATGTTTATTAACTTTATATTATAAAAATATCAGCATAGCACGAATACTGCGATTACATTCGTGTTTTACGGAGAACCAATGAAGTGAACGAAAACAGATGACGTCACTTCCGCATTCAGGATCTTTGCGTAGCGAACTACGAGGCCTGCTGTGCGGGTGAAACACGAGGTTAATCCGTCAGATATTTGAATATCATAAATAAATAACAAACAAACGAAGTAGGTTTGTTTATTATCGATTTATTTATGCATTTTATGTTACGTTGGTCGACAATCCTTACACGACCGAAAACCGAATACACAAGGATACACTGTTCAAACGGTCCAACATTTCAAACTCATTCAAGTCCAGTGTGCGAAATAGTTTCAGAATTTTGCTAGCCAGTGAGAATGGCTTTGCCTGAGCCAGTCGGGCCAGTGAGTGTGGAGATTTACTGGCCCTACTGAATTTTTAATAGCCACAGGCTAGCAGGCCAGTTGCTATTTCGCACACTGTTCAAGTCTATCCTGTCTACATGAGAAATTGGATCACTATCACCATATTTGTTAAGTTGACAATTATCGGTTTTAATAATTGAGTGATTCATTCTCAGTTTTCAGAATTTTCAAATTGAAGCACATTAACAAACATCATACAATTCCTGTACCTGATCGGTCATTGATGCAGCCATATAATTCATGCAATAGTGGCCTACAGTCAGTGTAAACTTATCTGCCTCTACAACACAGTTCACCATAACATGACAAACTCACGTTGTGATTTTCCGCTTCTTGACCTGAGTGTCGAAGCCCTTCTGTACCTGGTCCTGCCCCCGAGCCAGCCCCTGGGTGGCCATGTCCTTGAGGATAACGTTCATGCCCTTGTCGATGCTCACCTGGCCAATGCCGGCACCCATCAGACCAGCACCAAGCACTGCTAGTGTCCTGACAACAAGTCACACAAAGAAATAATTATTTGTACATGTAGTTACTTACACACTGAACACAATAAACAGGCCATCCTGACAGGCCTCACTAGGGGATGACAAACGCACACGACATATCACAACATTTACAGACAAAGAAAATATGGAAACCAAACCTACTTTACTTCATTCTTTGGCTCTCCGAATGCATTCTTTTTGCAAGCTGTCTGCCCATAGTAAAGTCCTATAAGGCCCTTAGACTGATATGTCATTCCCAGCTGAGCAAATCCCTGGAATAAGACAACTTCAACATAGACACTGAGTACCAGACATTTAGACAATAGACCACATTAAATTTAACTTAATGTATAACGGAGCTCTCCAAACAAGACAAACACTTACAATTATTGTGATAATAATAGGCCCTATTATAACAGAATGTGCCAGAATGGTTAACCGACACATTTCAAGCACATCCTACGAGGTGCCAGAATGGTTAACCGACACATTTCAAGCACATCCTACGAGGTGCCAGAATGGTTAACCGACACATTTCAAGCACATCCTACGAGGTGCCAGAATGGTTAACTGACACATTTCAAGAACATTCTACGAGGTGCCAGAATGGTTAACCGACACATTTCAAGCACATCCTACGAGGTGCCAGAATGGTTAACCGACACATTTCAAGCACATCCTACGAGGTGCCAGAGTGGTTAACCGACACATTTCAAGCACATCCTGCGAGGTGCCAGAGTGGTTAACACATTTCAAGCACATCCTACGAGGTGCCAGAATGGTTAAACAACACATTTTGAGCACATCCTATGAGTGGCCAGAATGGTTAAACGACACGTTTCAAGCACATCCTATGAGGTGCCAGAATGGTTAACCGACACATTTCAAGCACATCCTACAAGGTGCCAGAATGGTTAACTGACCGATTTCAAGCACATCCTATTCACTACTGGGTGAACTGAGTTATATTTCGAACAAAACTGCGTGCTCAACTAAGGAGACTATGGCAACGTAACTGTAGGAAGTCTTGGGAATCAAACTTGCAATGTGTCACCCATCCAATTACCCCCCCCAGAAGAAATCTGATGAACCTCATCCTGATTTAAAAGCTGTGCCCTTTGCATAGGACCATGTAGCATCTCATTACAAATGTGGTAAAAGCAACAACAACTAAAACAGCCACCGAAAACAAATTATTTCAGGCCATTCCTATAACAACCAAGTCAAGAACAAATGTAAGCAAAGACAATGGCACAACGGCAAGTGTGACTGAACTGGGTTCAACACCAACAAGCATTTCATTTATCTGGGATGTTCAATGTTCACTCCTGGCACCAAGCACAATCAGAAGCACCTGAACACAAGTCCTGTCACCAAGTACAATCAGGAAGACTTGAACACACAAGTCCTGGCACCAAGTACAATCAGGAAGACTTTAACACACAAGTCCTGACACCAAGCACAATCAGGAAGACTTGAACACACAAGTCCTGACACCAAGTACAATCAGGAAGACTTGAACACACAAGTCCTGACACCAAGTACAATCAGGAAGACTTGAACACACAAGTCCTGGCACCAAGTACAATCAGGAAGACTTGAACACACAAGTCCTGACACCAGGAAGCACAATCAGGAAGACTTGAACACACAAGTCCTGGCACCAAGTACAATCAGGAAGACTTGAACACACAAGTCCTGACACCAAGTACAATCAGGAAGACTTGAACATACAAGTCCTGACACCAAGTACAATCAGGGAGACTTTAACACACAAGTCCTGACACCAAGTACAATCAGGAAGACTTGAACACACAAGTCCTGACACCAAGTACAATCAGGGAGACTTTAACACACAAGTCCTGACACCAAGTACAATCAGGAAGACTTGAACACACAAGTCCTGACACCAAGCACAATCAGGAAGACTTTAACACACAAGTCCTGACACCAAGCACAATCAGGGAGACTTTAACACACAAGTCCTGACACCAAGTACAATCAGGAAGACTTGAACACACAAGTCCTAACACCAAGTACAATCAGGAAGACTTGAACACACAAGTCCTGGCACCAAGTACAATCAGGGAGACTTTAACACACAAGTCCTGACACCAAGTACAATCAGGGAGACTTTAACACACAAGTCCTGACACCAAGTACAATCAGGAAGACTTGAACACACAAGTCCTGACACCAAGTACAATCAGGAAGACTTGAACACACAAGTCCTGACACCAAGTACAATCAGGAAGACTTTAACACACAAGTCCTGACACCAAGTACAATCAGGGAGACTTTAACACACAAGTCCTGACACCAAGTACAATCAGGAAGACTTGAACACACAAGTCCTGACACCGACACCAAGCACAATCAGGAAGACTTGAACACACAAGTCCTGACACCAAGCACAATCAGGAAGACTTGAACACACAAGTCCTGACACCAAGTACAATCAGGAAGACTTGAACACACAAGTCCTGGCACCAAGTACAATCAGGAAGACTTGAACACACAAGTCCTGGCACCAAGTACAATCAGGAAGACTTGAACACACAAGTCCTGACACACATATCATGCTGCAAGAACTGAGTGAACTGTGACTACCTTTGCCTCCGCCTTGTATCCAGCTTCCTTCCCTTCATCAAGACCAGTCCTCACCACCTGTTGTCAGTACAAAACATTACGGTTACACATTTACAAAGGTATCAAGTAGTCTCTTATCAAAACCTACAATCACTTACAATCTGAGTATATTTCTAGTTTTACCCCCTGTATGCCTAGACACGTTCCATAAGTACTGAGCCACTGCATGCAATGACTAGACACATGTTCCATAAGTACTGAGCCACTGCATGCAATGACTAGACACATGTTCCATAAGTATTGAGCCACTGCATGCAATGACTAGACACATGTGAATACACAATGCCATTTAGAAAGTCAAATGTAACAGTTGTCATATTTGGAATTACACTTTCTTAGTAAAGTACACATTTTAGTACTTTTGTTGGGTTGAGTCCCATCCGGGATTTGAACCCACACCCTCAGAGTCAGGCACCTAATCGCCAGCACACAAAGTCAGCCTAAACCGCTCAGCCAATGCGGTTTCCACAAAAATGGAAGTTGGACAAGTGGTAGTTTTTAGAAAGTGGTCAAATGTAACATTTGTTATATTTGGGATTACACTTTCTTAGTAAAGTCAGGCACTCAATCGCCTGCACACAAACTCAGACACCTAACCTGCTCAGCCACCGGGTGTAATCACAAATATAACATGCAGTATTGTGAGCAGTTCAGGAATTAGTAGAGTTGGCCATGAACATCCCTCTCTGTCGGCAAATAAGGTTTGATCTACTGTCAGCGACAGTGATAGGATTGTTGATGACATGGTGCAGGTGGTGAAAATATAAATTAAAGCATACACTGCAAATCCAAAGGCTGCTTGTACTAACTACCCAACATACACAGGACTACTTTCAAACTTCTTACTTCCAATATCTTCAGAGGGGCTGGATAAAGTCCCTGTGACAATTTCATCACCTGCCCTCGAGCTTTCTTGAAAACAAAGTTCTTGCCGAAGTCATACTGTAACAGGGTGTCCATGATTTCTGTTGGGAAGAAATGAACAGGACATGTGAGTGGAAGGATAACAGTACATGGAGGAACATCCTCTTTATTACTGTCATATATATGGAGGTCAGGTGCAGCTACTGGACGATGTACGTATGATGGAAGGATAACAGTATATGGCCTGACTGACTGACTGAGTTTAGTTTAACGCCGCTTTTAGCAATATTCCAGCAACATCACGGCGGGGGACACCAGAAATGGGCTTCACACATTGTACCCATGTGGGGATTCGAACCCGGGTCTTCGGCGTGACGAGCCGATCGCTTTAACCACTAGGCTACCCCACCGACCCTACAGTATATGGAGGAACACCCTCTGTATTACTGAGTAATATATATGGAGGATCACCCTCTGTATTACTGAGTAACATATATGGAGGAACACCCTCTGTATTACTGAGTAATATATATATGGTGGACCACCCTCTGTATTAGTGAGTAATATATATGGAGGAACACCCTCTGTATTACTCAGTAATATATATGGAGGAACACCCTCTGTATTACTCAGTAATATATATGGTGGACCACCCTCTATATTACTCAGTAATATATATATGGTGGACCACCCTCTGTATTACTCAGTAATATATATGGAGGAACACCCTCTGTATTACTCAGTAATATATATGGTGGACCACCCTCTGTATTACTCAGTAATATATATGGAGGATCACCCTCTGTATTACTCAGTAATATATATGGAGGATCACCCTCTGTATTACTCAGTAACATATATGGTGGACCACCCTCTGTATTACTCAGTAATATATATATGGTGGAACACCCTCTGTATTACTCAGTAATATATATGGAGGAACACCCTCTGTATTACTCAGTAATATATATGGAGGATCACCCTCTGTATTACTCAGTAATATATATGGTGGACCACCCTCTGTATTACTCAGTAATATATATGGAGGATCACCCTCTGTATTACTCAGTAATATATAAGGTGGACCACCCTCTGTATTACTCAGTAATATATATGGTGGACCACCCTCTGTATTACTCAGTAATATATATGGTGGACCACCCTCTGTATTACTCAGTAATATATAAGGTGGACCACCCTCTGTATTACTCAGTAATATATATGGAGGATCACCCTCTGTATTACTCAGTAATATATATAAGGTGGACCACCCTCTGTATTACTCAGTAATATATATGGTGGACCACCCTCTGTATTACTCAGTAATATATATGGTGGACCACCCTCTGTATTACTCAGTAATATATATGGTGGACCACCCTCTGTATTACTAAGTAATATATATATGGTGGACCACCCTCTGTATTACTCAGTAATATATATGGTGGACCATCCTCTGTATTACTCAGTAATATATATGGTGGACCACCCTCTGTATTACTCAGTAATATATATGGTGGACCACCCTCTGTATTACCAGTAATATATATATGGTGGACCACCCCTCTGTATTACTCAGTAAATATATATGGTGGACCACCCTCTGTATTACTCAGTAATATATATGGTGGACCACCCTCTGTATTACTCAGTAATATATATGGTGGACCACCCTCTGTATTACTCAGTAATATATATGGTGGACCACCCTCTGTATTACTCAGTAATATATATGGTGGACCACCCTCTGTATTACTAAGTAATATATATATGGTGGACCACCCTCTGTATTACTCAATCTCTGTATTACTAATATATATATGGAGGATCACCCTCTGTATTACTCAGTAATATATATGGTGGACCACCCTCTGTATTATTCAGTAATATATATGGTGGACCACCCTCTGTATTATTCAGTAATATATATGGTGGACCACCCTCTGTATTACTCAGTAATATATATGGAGGATCACCCTCTGTATTACTCAGTAATATATATGGAGGATCACCCTCTGTATTACTCAGTAATATATATGGTGGAACACCCTCTGTATTACTCAGTAATATATATGGAGGATCACCCTCTGTATTACTCAGTAATATATATGGTGGACCACCCTCTGTATTACTCAGTAATATATATGGTGGACCACCCTCTGTATTACTCAGTAATATATATGGTGGACCACCCTCTGTATTACTCAGTAATATATATATGGTGGACCATCCTCTGTATTACTCAGTAATATATATATGGTGGACCATCCTCTGTATTACTCAGTAATATATATGGTGGACCACCCTCTGTATTACTAAGTAATATATATATGGTGGACCACCCTCTGTATTACTCAGTAGTATATATGGTGGACCACCCTCTGTATTACTGAGTAATATATATGGAGGATCACCCTCTGTATTACTGAGTAACATATATGGAGGAACACCCTCTGTATTACTGAGTAATATATATATGGTGGACCACCCTCTGTATTAGTGAGTAATATATATGGAGGAACACCCTCTGTATTACTCAGTAATATATATGGAGGAACACCCTCTGTATTACTCAGTAATATATATGGTGGACCACCCTCTATATTACTCAGTAATATATATATGGTGGACCACCCTCTGTATTACTCAGTAATATATATGGAGGAACACCCTCTGTATTACTCAGTAATATATATGGTGGACCACCCTCTGTATTACTCAGTAATATATATGGAGGATCACCCTCTGTATTACTCAGTAATATATATGGAGGATCACCCTCTGTATTACTCAGTAACATATATATGGTGGACCACCCTCTGTATTACTCAGTAATATATATATGGTGGAACACCCTCTGTATTACTCAGTATATATATGGAGGAACACCCTCTGTATTACTCCAGTAATATATATGGAGGATCACCCTCTGTATTACTCAGTAATATATATGGTGGACCACCCTCTGTATTACTCAGTATTATATATACCCTCTGTGCATTACTCAGTAATATATATGGTCACCCTCTGTATTACTCCAGTAATATATATGGTGGACCACCCTCTGTATTACTCAGTAATATATATGGTGGACCACCCTCTGTATTACTCAGTAATATATATGGTGGACCACCCTCTGTATTACTCAGTAATATATATGGTGGACCACCCTCTGTATTACTCAGTAATATATATGGTGGACCACCCTCTGTATTACTCAGTAATATATAAGGTGGACCACCCTCTGTATTACAGTAATATATATGGTGGACCACCCTCTGTATTACTCAGTAATATATATGGTGGACCACCCTCTGTATTACTAAGTAATATATATATGGTGGACCACCCTCTGTATTACTAAGTAATATATATATGGTGGACCACCCTCTGTATTACTCAGTAATATATATGGTGGACCATCCTCTGTATTACTCAGTAACATATATGGTGGACCACCCTCTGTATTACTCAGTAATATATATGGTGGACCACCCTCTGTATTACTAAGTAATATATATATGGTGGACCACCCTCTGTATTACTCAGTAACATATATGGTGGACCACCCTCTGTATTACTCAGTAATATATATGGTGGACCACCCTCTGTATTACTCAGTAATATATATATGGTGGACCACCCTCTGTATTACTCAGTAATATATGGTGGACCACCCTCTGTATTACTCAGTAATATATATGGTGGACCATCCTCTGTATTACAAAGTATACATATATATGGTGGACCATCCTCTGTATTACTCAGTAATATATATGGTGGACCACCCTCTGTATTACTCAGTAATATATATATGGTGGACCACCCTCTGTATTACTAAGTAATATATATATGGTGGACCACCCTCTGTATTATTCAGTAATATATATGGTGGACCACCCTCTGTATTACTCAGTAATATATATATGGTGGACCACCCTCTGTATTACTCAGTAATATATATGGTGGACCACCCTCTGTATTACTCAGTAATATATATGGTGGACCACCCTCTGTATTACTCAGTAATATATATGGTGGACCACCCTCTGTATTACTCAGTAATATATATATGGTGGACCACCCTCTGTATTACTCAGTAATATATATGGTGGACCACCCTCTGTATTACTCAGTAATATATATGGTGGACCACCCTCTGTATTATTCAGTAATATATATGGTGGACCACCCTCTGTATTACTCAGTAATATATATGGTGGACCACCCTCTGTATTACTCAGTAATATATATGGTGGACCACCCTCTGTATTACTCAGTAATATATATGGTGGACCACCCTCTGTATTACTCAGTAATATATATGGTGGACCACCCTCTGTATTACTCAGTAATATATATGGTGGACCACCCTCTGACTCACCTCTGTATTACTCAGTAATATATATGGTGGACCACCCTCTGTATTACTCAGTAATATATATGGTGGACCACCCTCTGTATTACTCAGTAATATATATATGGTGGACCACCCTCTGTATTTACTCAGTATTATAGTAATATATATGGTGGACCACCCTCTGTATTACTCAGTAATATATATGGTGGACCACCCTCTGTATTACTCAGTAATATATATGGTGGACCACCCTCTGTATTACTCAGTAATATATATGGTGGACCACCCTCTGTATTACTCAGTAATATATATGGTGGACCACCCTCTGTATTACTCAGTAATATATATGGTGGACCACCCTCTGTATTACTCAGTAATATATATATGGTGGACCATCCTCTGTATTACTCCTCAGTAATATATATGGTGGACCACCCTCTGTATTACTCAGTAATATATATGGTGGACCACCCTCTGTATTACTCAGTAATATATATGGTGGACCACCCTCTGTATTACTCAGTAATATATATGGTGGACCACCCTCTGTATTACTCAGTAATATATATGGTGGACCACCCTCTGTATTACTCAGTAATATATATATGGTGGACCATCCTCTGTATTACTCAGTAATATATATATGGTGGACCACCCTCTGTATTACTCAGTAATATATATGGTGGACCATCCTCTGTATTACTCAGTAATATATATGGTGGACCACCCTCTGTATTACTCAGTAATATATATATGGTGGACCACCCTCTGTATTACTCAGTAATATATATATGGTGGACCACCCTCTGTATTACTCAGTAATATATATGGTGGACCACCCTCTGTATTACTCAGTAATATATATATGGTGGACCACCCTCTGTATTACTCAGTAATATATATGGTGGACCACCCTCTGTATTACTCAGTAATATATATGGTGGACCATCCTCTGTATTACTCAGTAATATATATATGGTGGACCACCCTCTGTATTACTAAGTAATATATATATGGTGGACCACCCTCTGTATTACTCAGTAATATATATATGGTGGACCACCCTCTGTATTACTCAGTAATATATATGGTGGACCACCCTCTGTATTACTCTAAGTAATATATATATGGTGGACCACCCTCTGTATTACTCAGTAAATATATATGGTGGACCATCCTCTGTATTACTCAGTAATATATATGGTGGACCATCCTCTGTATTACTCAGTATATATATATGGTGGACCACCCTCTGTATTACTCAGTAATATATATGGTGGACCACCCCTCTGTATTACTCAGTAATATATATATGGTGGACCACCCTCTGTATTACTCAGTAATATATATATGGTGGACCACCCTCTGTATTACTCAGTAATATATATGGTGGACCACCCTCTGTATTACTCAGTAATATATATATGGTGGACCATCCTCTGTATTACTCAGTAATATATATGGTGGACCATCCTCTGTATTACTCAGTAATATATATGGTGGACCACCCTCTGTATTACTCAGTAATATATATGGTGGACCACCCTCTGTATTACTCAGTAATATATATATGGTGGACCATCCTCTGTATTACTAAGTAATATATATATGGTGGACCACCCTCTGTATTACTCAGTAATATATATGGTGGAACACCCTCTGTATTACTCAGTAATATATATATGGTGGACCATCCTCTGTATTACTCAGTAATATATATATGGTGGACCATCCTCTGTATTACTCAGTATATATATTGGACCACCCTCTGTAATATATATATGGTGGACCATCCTCTGTATTACTCAGTAATATATATATGGTGGACCACCCTCTGTATTACTCAGTAATATATATGGTGGACCACCCTCTGTATTACTCAGTAAATATATATGGTGGACCATCCTCTGTATTACTCAGTAATATATATATGGTGGACCACCCTCTGTATTACTCAGTAATATATATGGAGGAACACCATCTGTGTTACTCAGTAATACTGTAATAAATAAGTTGTTCCCCCTTTCTTCTCTTTCCTTACAGCTCCAACTTCTAAATGCCTGATGATGGAGGCTTACATCTATCACTTGAGTCACTGAACACTTACTGTCTTGTAAACCTTTGTTCCTGGGTGTCTTCTTTAGCGTCCCGTTTGCTAGACCCCTGTTCAAGTAAAACAATGTTTGATTTAGAACATGTGAGTGACGGCAGCAGGTACCTCACTGGTGCTCCAACAAGTTACAAGATGTTAGACAATGTTTGATTTAGACCATGTGAGTGACGGCAGCAGGTACCTCACTGGTGCTCCAACAAGTTACAAGATGTTAGACAATGTTTGATTTAGACCATGTGAGTGACGGCAGCAGGTACCTCACTGGTGCTCCAACAAGTTACAAGATGTTAGACAATGTTTGATTTAGACCATGTGAGTGACGGCAGCAGGTACCTCACTGGTGCTCCAACAAGTTACAAGATGTTAGGATCCATGGTTTTAGAAGGAAAACTTCATGTTCATCTCTGTTACAATCTCTGATATTCAAGAACTGAAAACATTACACAATCACAGTATTTTTTAAACACTTATCCTGCTTACATATTTAAGTACTGTTACTACTAAGTGAAAATGGATGTCATTCTATGAGCATCATCAGTAACTATAAGCCGACATTACCTCCCAGACCATCGTGTCATCTCATATTTGAAGACCTACCCCTTTAAGTCAGTACACACGTATTCGCTGATTTAGCAAGGCATGAAAGTAGATATCTTTTGGTTGTTTTTTTAGGAATCTGTTTTTTTGTAGGTGTATCTTGCCAAGTTCAATGATTGTATAATCCATCTTTATTTTTCTCAGCAGAATATTATTCTGAGTATTTTAATGCATGGAAGCAAAAATCCATGCTGCTACCATGAATCATGCTGGAAGACTTATTCCTTGTGTTAGGACTTCATGATATTTGTGGAACATGAATGACAGGTTGTCATGCATCTAAAGCAAGTACTTGGCCGTAGCAACAATGTGCAACATAAGGATATGTGAAAATGTACTATCAATGGCACTTATTGGGAAACAACAGTATTCCAGCAATACCACCACAAGCACTCCTCCTACCAACTGTCATGCCATGAGACATTACCTGGCTGTTTGAATGGCCACATCCTCCAAATACTGAAGAGTTCTCTCCTCCGGGGCAGCAACGCCAGGACCTACAGAACACATTGAAACCAGTTACACATGGAGCAGTGTCTTCTGCATCTATCATTAAATATAACTGCACAATTATGTTGATCAGAAATGTGGTTTAATAATAACATAACAATAATAGTAATAATAGTGGATATTTACAAAGAGCCAGTGTCCACTCACTCATGCATGCTCATGGCAAATTAAAACTATTTACAAAAGAAGGGAAAAGTCAGTTGTAGGCTTTAGTAAAAAGGAATGTATTAAGGGCCTTCTTAAATGAGTGGAGGGTCGGGGCGAGTTAGATTTGGAGCGGTAGTGAGTTCAATGGGAAGAGAGCCAAGCTTAGGGTGAGTGAGTGAGTTAATATTTAACGTCACATCGGCAATATCTCAGCCATATCGTGACGAAAACAATTTATACAATAAATAGTGAAAATACTTTGAAGATTAAAACTTGTCAATGATGGACAGTAAAATCACTAGAGAATCACAGCTATGAATATAAAACTAGCGAGCAAAGTTAAAACATTCCAATTAAAGAAGTCAATACAGTATCAAAGACAGGCTATAGATCGCCAACAACTGAAGGTAGATCACCATACTAGGAACCATGGGGACTTGCATTACTTTTGCTACCTGCATGGACCCTAGCTGGATTTACACCATCCCTTCAGCTGCTGGCGATTGTAGGAAAATTTAGCCGGCAGTTAAAAGAACAAAGATACTACGTTTAAAATATGGTAAATTTACATTTTACTTTGAAAGTTTTGGGACTTACGTACCCTCTCAGAAGGACAATAATTTTACACTACTTTAACCCCCTTTGAGGGTACAGCCACTAACAATATAAGTTACTAATCTAAATTACCAATCTTTAAAATATATCTATTTACAAAACACATTAATCAGAATTCATCAAATAAATCAATTTCTACAGTCTGCTGTGGTACTGATGCCCAGTTTGGTTAGGTACTGACAACCGAGTTTGTTGAGGTACTGAGTGCCCAGTTTGTTGAGGTAAGGACTACCCAGTTTGTTGAGGTATTGACCACCAGTTTGTTGAGTTATTGACCACCCAGTTTGTTGAGGTATGGACCACCCAGTTTGTTGAGATACAGACCACCCAGTTTGCTCTGTCAGTTCGGACTGTCATACAGAATGCCAATGAAACATACCTAGAGGATCTATCAAGCTATCAACAAGGCCCATCTTCTTGGCTTTGTCTGGACGAATATTTTTTCCAGTCAACATCATGTCAAGGGCATTTGGGACACTAATCTGAAACAACATGAGAAACAACAGCTGAAACATCTCCACACACTGAGGTTACTGAGCTCCACACACTGAGGTTAGCTCACACACTGAACTGAGCTCCACACACTGAGGTTACTGAGCTCCACACACTGAGGTTACTGAGCTCCACACACTGAGGTTACTGAGCTTCACACACTGAGGTTACTGAGCTCCACACACTGAGGTTACTGAGCTCCACACACTGAGGTTACTGAGCTCCACACACTGAGGTTACTGAGCTCCACACACTGTTAGGCTCCACACACTGAGGTTACTGAGCTCCACACACTGAGGTTACTGAGCTCCACACACTGAGGTTACTGAGCTCCACACACTGAGGTTACTGAGCTTCACACACTGAGGTTACTGAGCTTCACACACTGAGGTTACTGAGCTCCACACACTGAGGTTACTGAGCTCCACACACTGAGGTTACTGAGCTCCACACACTGAGGTTACTGAGCTCCAACAGAATCAGTTAATCTTAAGGGTGATCTGATCATTATTTCAACCGTACAGTGATTTCATTGTAGACAAATTGATCACTTGATCCTTGAGGGGCATTTAGAAGTCAGAGTACTAAGGAAAGATAAGAAACATGGATGACAGATGACTATTACAATTAGGAGTCACATTTCAGTGTAGGTTCTCTGTGAAATCATTACTTGCTTAATAACTGTGTTAAAACCTACAGTTAAGTTTCGCACCTTATTGTGATGATAAAGTTGTTTGTCAGTGTGTCTTATTCTTCCTTAGACTAAATGATCAATAAGTAAACCTTTAAAGTTCAACCTTGAAAAAGTTTTTGATAAGAAGCCTTTTCAAACTAGTTCTTTATAGAACCAAACCAGACAAACATTTGGCTGATTTGTGCGCTTAGTGTCTTAAGTCTTTAAATTACATTAAAATGATCACAAATGAACTTGTGTGACAATGTACTGACAAGTCTTGGCAGTCTTTGTGTGCCCCCTGCCCCAGGGAGAAGACCGAGCATCACTTCCGGTACAGCCAGACTGGTCTTGCGATCCTTCACAGCCAGTCGGTACTGACAGGCCAGGGCAACCTGCAACACATTAACCAGTGTCAGAGAAATCACTGCTTACACAACACATTCAGACTTCATCTCAGTTGATTAAACAGACCAATGCAGATGGCAGCAGGCTACACAGTTACCATCCAGTTACATGTTTCAAAAATTATGTCTGTGGAAATACTTTTCATTGACTGGCATAAGAAACATATGAATTAATGAAGAAATTTTATTACAAACCCCAAGTGCAAATTAAAAACAAATCTCAAACATTTGGGACAGCAAGTAGAAATGCACAATGAACCAGTCTGTGGTCACCCACCTCCAGACCACCACCAAGGCACGATCCCATGATGGCAGCAACAATGGGTTTGGGACTGTCCTCCATTGTCTGGAAGGCTTGTTGTCCGGCCTGAGATATTCTCATCACTTCCTCCTCAGTCTTGCAGGAATCAATCATCCTGGAACAGTAACAGACACACTGAGACAACATTCCCTCCTCTGTAGTACAGGTCTAATCATCATAGAACAGTAACAGACACTGAGACAACATTCCCTCCTCTGTAGTACAGGTCTAATCATCATAGAACAGTAACAGACACACAGAGACAACATTTCCTCCTCTGTAGTACAGGTCTAATCATCATAGAACAGTAACAGACACACAGAGACAACATTCCCTCCTCTGTGGTGCAGGTCTAATCATCATAGAACAGTAACAGACACACTGAGACAACATTCCCTCCTCTGTAGTACAGGTCTAATCATCATAGAACAGTAACAGACACACAGAGACAACATTCCCTCCTTTGTAGTGAAGGTCTAATCATCCTAGACATGTGACGTACAACACACCCTAATTGTCTGTAATATCACTACTGTGTATAAGTTTAGGAACACTATCTCTATTGCATTATAGCCATAAATTCAGTTTAGACTGAGTATTGGCAAAATTTATTTAATGTTCATCTTCTTCACTGACAACATATCTAACGGATGTAAGGAAAACCCTCCCCTCATCAGGGAATGCCACCGTGCATATGTGGGGTGGAAACCCTCCCCTCATCAGGGAATGCCACCGTGCATATGTGGGGTGGAAACCCTCCCCTCATCAGGGAATGCCACCGTGCATATGTGGGGTGGAAACCCTCCCCTCATCAGGGAATGCCACCGTGCATATGTGGGGTGGAAACCCTCCCCTCATCAGGGAATGCCACCGTGCATGTGTGGGGTGGAAACCCTCCCCTCATCAGGGAATGCCACCGTGCATGTGTGGGGTGGAAACCCTCCCCTCATCAGGGAATGCCATCGTGCATGTGTGGGGTGGAAACCCTCCCCTCATCAGGGAATGCCACCGTGCATGTGTGGGCTGAAAACCCTCCCCTCATCAGGGAATGCCACCGTGCATATGTGGGGTGGAAACCCTCCCCTCATCAGGGAATGCCACCGTGCATGTGTGGGGTGGAAACCCTCCCCTCATCAGGGAATGCCACCGTGCATATGTGGGGTGGAAACCCTCCCCTCATCAGGGAATGCCACCGTGCATATGTGGGGTGGAAACCATCACATTAATAATCCATTACTGACATCATGATAAGCAGACATATATCAGGGGAGATGGAAGGGACTAATTCCTCATGTTTCAGAGGAAATATTATTAGAATTATTCAAAATGAAACTTCTGCTTGATATTTCTTTTGAACAGCATGTATTAGGGCTGTAACGATGCATCGAACTATCGATCGATTGCAATTGTAGAGTCTCCGATAGCAATTAATCGATGGTACAAACGAAAAACTACTCGATGCATCAATAATATGTGTGACTATCGATAGTTTAGTAATTGACTTTTGTTGATAAATGCGTAGCATAAAATATAGGTAGTAAGACATTTGTTTACTTTGATTTAGAGTTATCCGCCCGTTACCTCTCAAACCTGATCTGGGGTTTTAGTTTCTTGTCAGGGTGGAAGAGCTTTTGAAGCAACTCCATTTCCTCGCTGGACAGTGGAAGATGAACATGTGGCGCAAGAGTAATAGTAAGTTTTCCCTCGCATTTTCATTATTTTGCAAGTATATCAGGTTTTGCCATTTGGCAGAGGGGTCTAGAAATTTACAGATCTTTCTGTAATAGCTTGACACCCTATTTCTTGCAATTGTGCGTTAAATAAGGGAACCCTCCTAAGTGTCGAAACAAGATCGCGGAAAATGATCTCTTTTAAACACGAAAAATATGACAACCTCCTCAGCAGCTTCCACCCTGTGTCAGTTTTTTGCTGTCAATTTTATATATAGTTATTTTAGGTCTTCATTCACAGTTTAGGCTTAAATGCGTCAGTATTTTTTCAGCTATCGTCGAAAAATCAAACTGTACATTTTATATGCTTCCCCTCAATAGTCACCCCTAGCATGTACACCATGAAAGGGACTACTGGGTAGTTTCCCTAGATAGCAGCCTTCATTGTGGGTCCCATGACATATTGTGACGTCATGCCCAGATCAATTTCTGATTTCACTGCCAGTTTAAATGTCTTCTGAGATGTGATGTCCACATGTAACGTCATCCTGTTGGGAGGATCTCATTGACTCTGGTAGTCCGCCTGTCACTGCTGGATCTTGGAGGCCATGCTAACAGTAGACTCAAGAAACCTATGGTTGGTTGTCCTGATGAATGCTTTAATGATATTCTTTAGTCTCCTGTTGAAGATGTCTTAAAGTCTTAAAGACCTGTTGAAGATGTGCACATCTGTGTGACAGATCTAGGTTGTGACAACTCAGTTCTGTTAAACAGCTACGGAAGCAAATGACATATTAATACGGTATTGGGTGAAGCAGAATGAGATGATTTTTGTTTCCATAAGATCTGTACTTACATCCATATCAGTGCTGCCTGGAAGTTTTACCAGCATTTTGAACATATTGTCGAGCTGTAATGTAGCCTATTGCAGAGTGATGTTGATTTGAGAATCAAAGGGAAGACCTGTGCCCTGCTAAGTTGGATAGAAGATTGCACAAAAGCAACCCAGTTCAGGCAAGAGCTGATATTTCACATCTGCTTGTTGACATTGTCCAGGTCTCCGATTATAACCAACTCAACCTGCATCCTTGTTTTGGACTTCTTCACCAGATCATGGAGGTCTTCACCAAATCATGGAGGTCTTCACCAGATCATGGAGGTCTTCACCAGATCATGGAGGTCTTCACCAGATCATGGAGGTCTTCACCAGATCATGGAGGTCTTCACCAGATCATGGAGGTCTTCACCAGATCATGGAGGTCTTCACCAGATCATGGAGGTCTTCACCAGATCATGGAGGTCTTCACCAGATCATGGAGGTCTTCACCAGATCATGGAGGTCTTCACCAGATCATGGAGGTCTTCACCAGATCATGGAGGTCTTCACCAGATCATCGAGGTCTTCACCAGATCATCGAGGTCTTCATCAATCATAGGAAGGAGTAGAAAGGGAGCATTGTAGATCTAAGGCACTCTCTTGCTGATACATGGCATCTCAAGTCTAATGTGCCCTGGTGATCCAATTAGATAAGATGTAATCTTGTTAACGCATTGATATTAAAAGGGAAGCATGACATCTGTCGAAGGCCAGTTCCTTCTTTTCAAGCCTACAGGATCCATGATATAGGCTGGGCCTGGACATACATTGGTGGCCCCTTTCAAACCACTAAAGCATTTCTGCTCCTTGACCAACATAGGGATGAGCAGCATCTCTCCTGCTGGCCTTGACCAACATAGGGATGAGCAGCAAGATCTCTCCTCACATGGTGAAGAGGTGCTCCTGCATAACACCTGAGTGTCATGCAGAATTAGCTTACAACACCACACTGAGGCATTATCCCAATGTATCAGTGAAGCAGGTGACAATAAATCTGATAATTCTTCCTTCTTATGCCCCAATCTGCTGCAGTCTGCTCTCTGCTTGTCTAATCACATGTGAGTGAACATGAAGCTTACTGTGCAAAACAGTACAGAAAATGTCAAAATGTGAGCACCAATACCGATTTAACGGGATACAGGGAAAAGTTATTAAAGATGGCAGTCTGTACATAATCAAGTCTGGACTTGGCAATCCAGTGACTTATATCATGAGCATTTATCTGCACAATTCAGACACAATGACATGTCAGCAAAGTCAGTAAGTTTGGTCCAAGCCCATTAGTCAACCTCAAGGCAACGACAGCATAATTCATAATAATAACACTTGACCTTCAAAGTGGCCTTGATCTGACACTAGTTAAACTAAGTGTATTTATTGCAAACACTATTGTTTGAATTGCCCCTAACAACACTAAATTTATGAATTATTGTTTAAACCATTCTTGGTATTGTGGCCTTGGGAACAACCAGGATGAAAATATGTGTCTTAACAAGTTTCCAGGACCACAATCCTCAACACTTGTGACAACGAGATGCAACAACAGCCAATGAGAGCACGACGTTTGTTGGGCTGATATACACCTAACCTTTGTGGGGAATCTGAACACTTTAATGATAATCAAAATGCAAACTACAACATATTTACCCAATATCTGCGCCTGCAATGAAACATCCCGGTTTAGAGGATATGAGGACAACGCCGCTCACACTGCTGTTATTCTGGACCTCATTTAGGACCTCCAAGAACTCCGACTGGACCTCCACTGACAAGGTATTAACCTGCAACAACCATCACATAGCAAAAACTCTCAATACTTTTACTATGTACCCTGTAGAAACATAAATATGTTACATGTTATATTTGGGATTACACTTTCTTAGGTACGTACAGATTGTAGTCCTATTGAGGGGGAATTCAGGATTCGAACTCCACTCTCAGAGCAAGTCACCTTATCGCCAGCACCCAAAGTCAGCAACCATGGCTTCCACAAAAATGGAAGTCTGACAACTGGTAGTCCAGATCACATACTTGTGTTCCCCTCAGACAAGTGTACATAGCACAGCTTCCATGTCCAAAGCTATGAATACCCAAAGCCATTAGAAAAGGGTCAAATGTAATATACCATTATCATCACACACGCACACGTACAACCTCTACAAGCCAAGCATTTCATCAGTGCATACAGAATCCTTACATTTGCAATAAAAACATGTTTGCCTTGCATTGTTTTTCACGATGCTTTGTCGCTTGTGTACCTCCAGTAGATGCCGCTGTTTTGTGTTGACACACTGGTAACAAGTCGGTCCTCATAATATTTATTTCATTGGTAACCAAAGAACATGTATAAGTTTACTTGTTATTCATTTATGCACACAATTACTTCACTCAGTGTCACTTTTGAGACTGATGTCTTATGGCTGCAATATTGTGATAAATATGGAGGTGAGGATACATGCTGACTGTGTCAGCTCACATTGCCACTGATATAGTTCTTTAAGGGGCTTGAATGACATTTCTGGCATCTCCTTCAGTAAGGGATTTTCGTCTAGAGGTTCATAGTCACTCAAGACGAGATGCTGAAGCACGATGTAAAGATCCAAACTGAATAGAATCACCGGACTGTAACGAACTGCAGAACCACCCAGACTGGTGCGATTCGCAAAACCGGACTGGCATTGCCGAAGCAGAGTGAACTGGTGCTATTCGCCGAACTGGACTGGCCTGCCGAACTGGCGCGGTTCTCCGAACCAACGTGACCTTCAAAACTGGTTCATGTCGCAAATTGGTAATTTGCCGAACCAAACTGGCCTTTCACAGATTCGAGTGGCCAAACCAAACTGGCCCTCCAACATGGTGCGGTTTGCTGAATCGAACTGGCCTTTCCAAACTGGTTCCTGTTGCTGAACCAAACTGGCCCTCCGAACTGGTTCCTATTTCCTAACCAAACTGCCCCTCCGAACTGATGCGGTTTGCTGAACCTAAGTGGCCTTCCCAACTGGTTCGTATTGCCATAACATGGCTCTCCAAACTGGGGTGGTTAGCCGAACAGAACTGGTCCACAGAATTGAGATGAAATGCCAAACTGGGATTGGTCGCCGGACTCAATACGATCGCCATTATCAAACTGGTACGGTTTGTCGATCAGTGGTTCAGGAGATGTGAAGCTGACACTAGACTGTCAATAATAGGCGAATGGACTTTGATGGGTTCGTTGGACATGGATACAGGTGAAGTCGTAAGCTGTGCTATAACCATCATAGACGGCTGATTCACTGAAGACTGGACCAATTAACCACCACCACTCTGGACGCCACCATAGGCTTGGGCAGGTCTACATCAGAGCGGAAGAAGCGTATCAAATTTTCCTTCAAATTAGAGTCTGATAAGACATCCAGAAAGTCTTCCCCCGGTCTACGCTCGGCGGCAAGGATCTATGTGACGTCATGAAAGGCCTATCCTTCTTGGCCATCTTAAACGATTACCATTTTCCGACTTCTGCCTGGAAGCCTGCTCGTTCAATCGCCGTCAGCATACTTTTCTGTATGCCTTAAACTTATCAATAGTGAAGTCTTGAAGAACTGACATCGTGACACCAAGTCCCAAAGACCGATACAATCAATGCACGCAGAATGTAAATCTGCATTCGAAAAGGTTTTCTTGCATTTATAGCACAATTTCCGTTTTTAGATGAAGAATCTTGCTTGTTCTTGGGTGTTTTAGGCCTGAGTAAAATCATAAAGTCAACTACAGCACGTTTGCACTACTTTGAGACCAGAAAGAGAATGATCAGACAAAGGAGTCACATGATCAACCGGAGAGCATTCTGCATGCTTCAGAGGCTTCACGGCTGTCCAGAAATAACCAAAGTTCATTCAAGGCGTGAATAGGGTAACCTCATCATGGTTGCTGTAAACCAGTTGGTGCATTGCTGAGAACTTCACACACAAAAAACATCACCAAATTCACTGTAAACAATATTGAATAAATTTTAAATAAAATGAACAAAATAGATTAAAAACATAAATCAAGATGTACAGTTTATAAGCAGACAATTACATGGTCAAATTGCATATCTATTTGCTGACATCGATTAAGATCGATTGAAAGAAGGATTAAAAATAATTATCGATTGTAAAAAACATTTTCGATTAATCGGAATTTTGTTGTTCCGTATAACACTCTTGAATTAAGTAAACTAACCATTAAATTTGATGAATATTCACAAACAAACATGCGCTCAACAGCACAGGGGGTAAGGCTATAAACCTCATACCTCACTTCCCATGCTGAATGTTAACAGACAGAATGTGGGGAGGTGGGTGGCCGTACCCCAAGGAGGACACTATTCAAAGAATCTGCAACCTCTACAGGTTTGTTCAATTCTTTTTCATAGAGATCCTCCTTTCAGAAAGGCAGATAGTTGAAAATGTCGAAAGCTCAAACGGCTAGAGAGGTGGAACCCTGCCAACTGGTGAGAACTGACTGACCAAACCAAGCACAGGCATGGAGTGTCTGTCAAGTTGATAGCGACGAATGATCGTACTTGGCCGGCTCCAAATAGCCACGGAGCAGATCTCCTCAATGGGCAGGGCTGCAGCGTATGCCTTAGACGTAGCAACTGGCCTAACCCAAAGAGCTGTCAAACCTTCAGGTGGGATACGACCTTTGTAAGAATAACCCATACAAATGGCAGAGACAAGGCACCTAGATATGGTTTGCTTGTTCGCTGGAAGACCAACCTTACCCCCGCCATAACAACAAAACAACTGATTATCCTTACGGATATACTTTGGTCGTTTGATATAAGCCTTAAGGGTCTTGCGGACATCTAAGATGTGAGCACGCCGAAGAGAGGTAACAGAAGGGGAAGATTGTGTGAAAGCGGGAAGCTCAATAGCTGCTGTGACATGAAAGGCACCATCTCTCTTAGGACGGTAAGAATCCGGCAAACGAATACTAACTCTGTCCAAATGAAAAACAGTTAGTGCTGGGTCGGCGGACAGATTCTGAAAAAGGGAACCAATCGAGAACAACTGACATGCCCCATGGGGTACTAACCCGCCGGACGGATTCTGTCCACGCCTACTAAAAAGCGCAAAGAGTTCCCGTCAACAGGAACATTGAATGCCGAAATAGCCGTAGAATATCCTTGAATAGTGGAAGCCGCAAGACTGGCTTCCAACAGACACTGGAGAAATTCTAACACAGCGACTAAATCTGCAGAAAAGGTATCAAGAAGCCCCCTGCTGACACACCACCGTGCATAATCTACCCTCATATCCCTCATATCGAAGTCATGGCCATCTGGTTGTCCATCTCTAGATGAACCAACTGGCCATGATTTAGCTCCACGAAGCTCTCGAACACCCGGCTGATTGCTCTCAATTCTAGTACATTGATGTGCAGCCGGACTTAGTTCTCCGACCAAAGGCCTGAGACCGACCGGTCGCCCAGAACACACACCCCAAACCGAAAGGGAGGCGCCTGTCTGAATCAACAGGGTAGGTGTCACGTTTTCCAGAGGGACTCCCATGGATAGATTCCAGACTTCCTTCCACCACCGCAAGTGAGGGATTAACCACTCAGGCATCTCGAGTAGGACTCGTAGCTCTCCGAGTGGGAAAACAGCTGAGCTAACACCTGCTGTATAGGTCTCATCCTCAGACGCCCAGGCCAAACCACATCAACTGTCACCGCCATGTTGTCTAGCAACCGAAGCCAAGTTCGAGCTGAGGCAATGGAGGACTGGAGGAACTGCGTAACAGTCCTCTGGATTTTGACAATTCGGTCCGGAGCCAGGGAAACAATACCCAGCTCCGTATTGAACCTTGCCCCCAAGAACACCAGATCTTGTGTCAGAACCAGTTGAGGTTGATAATCCAGCCCAGCTTTACGAGAATATCCATCACCCGATGTGTGGAGTCTCGGCTTAACTGTTGGCCTAGGGCCCTCAGTGACCAATCTTCTAGGTATGGATGACAGCACCTGCCCTGAGACCTGGCTAACTGAGCTGGGATTAGCATGAGTTTGGTGAACACCCTCGGGCCATGGAGATGCCGAAAGGAATACACGAAACTGGTAGCACTTCCCATCAAAGGAGAACTGACGGCACTTCTTGAGTTCTGGGTGCATCGGGACATGAAGGTATGTGTTTTGGAGATCGATTGACGTGAGCCAATCCCCTGTCTCGACAGATGAGATCACTGAGTGCAGTGTCTCCATCCTGAAAGACGGCACCTCTATTAACTTGTTTAGCCCTATGAGATTCAGAATGGATCTGAACCCTCTGTCCTTCTTGGTCACTAGGAAGTAGGTGGAATAAAACCCCTCTCCTTGCTGACCTTCCGGAACCACCTCAACAGCTGTCTTGTCCAGTAACGACTGAACCTTGGCACGGAGAACTTCCGCCTTGACTCTGGTGGCTGGGACAGGAGTGTGCCCAACCCCGGAACAGGATGGAGGACCTTGCCTCCACTGTGGAAAATGGCCATCCCAGAGCATGGACAGGACCCAGGAATTTGATGTGGCTGCCTCCCACTCCCGAAGGAATAGGGACAGCCAGCCGCCTACAGGGACGTGTAGCATGAGGCAGTGTACCCCCACTGTTGGCAAGTTCCACTTGCATGTGCGAGGGGCAGTAAGGGCTCTGTGGGGAGACTCAACGCCCTGAAAAGGCTGCTGCGACTGAGCAGGCTTGCCCCTGCCTCGTGCCCTCTTGCTCCGCTTACTCTACAATGGCGGGGTCCATTCAGCAGGTTCCTCCGCCGACATGGAAGAATAAGCAGACGCAAGAGGCGAGGGCCGCTGGCGAGATGTGGAGGGGTGTTCACTTGAGCCCTGGTCCACCAACTGCCCCTGCAAAGCAGACAGGTATGTAGAGTGGACTGCCACACAAAGTTTTTGAGACGCACACCGGTAAACCTCCTCGAAGGAATGGTAAGCAGACTTAACGCGTTTGCTGATCTCCGGAAGATCGAAGCAGGAACTGGAACCAGTCAGAGCTTACTATCTCGCTCACCAGCCAAGGAAGAAAGCACAACCACACCTCGGCCACCCGGCTAGGTGCAAAAGCCTCCCCCGGAAGGCAAAACTCTGTGGGGTCAGGCTCTTGCACGGGAACAGCCACCAGGGGGCAACACTTCCGCAATACGCTCACGGACTTGCCTCAGGGACGACCTGAAGGAGTACATGACCTCCGTCTCTGACCCTTCTCTCCCCTCGTCCTCCTCCATATCTACTTCGTCACGCTCCTCGGCAGCCGGGCTCTCATAATCGAGAGAGGTAGCCGAGGGCACAACAGACGCAGAACATGAAGGGCTCAGATGGTTGATCGGGGCCAAGAGACAGCAGTCGCCCTGTCCCAGGCCGGAGCCCTACTGCAAAAGGAAATCTAACTCAAAGCGTGCCGTGTACACATGTATAATAAACAAGAACACGCATGGGTGACACAACCATAACTTCTAGCATAATATAGACACAAACATTATAAGGCAACTATGTAATGACTTACCAGAAAAAAGTTGCGAAAAACACGCACCATGAAGCGTAATTCAACTGAACAATATATATAATTATCAGCGGAATAACACAATAAATGACAATAATTGTGTGTGTAGCCTAACTACAGGAATTCAAGTCCAACACTTGTTAGACACCAAACACGTCTGATTACAAGAATGACAGCATTGAAAGTGAGGTATGAGGTTTTAGATTAGAGTTACCTGCTCTTGCCCGTCAGGGGTCCGTGGGGCCCTGTAAGGGTGGTCTCACAAGACAAAACATAGTTTTTGTTTTGTAAATATTTTTAGTTGAAAATATAGTTAGTCGTAGTGATTTAAAATGGACATTTTAATGCCTATATGCACCCCAAGCAGGATCTCTATGAAAAAGAATCATATAGTTCAAGAAAAATGGCTTTAAAGTGATATTAGAGATTATCATATCTTCAAGTGCTGTCTCATTCCTCAGGAAGTAATGCAGTAAAGTGAATGCAAACAGTTGTAAAAAAAAGTTACCTTTGAGTTTGGACTATCAATCCGTACAACAGCCACATCGCCCTTCTGATCAACTTTGAAGTGTTTCCGAGCTGTAAATATAAAATGATGTGAATTTCAAATGGTTCCTGTGATGCCCAGTTCCTGTGACTGGGTTACTCAGGGCATATCCCATGAAAACACTTTAAGCTAAAGAACCAAGCACAAGGTATGCTACACTCTCACATAAAATTGTGTTGATACATACACTAATGTCAGCTTATTTTGCTGCTGATGAATGAAGACATCTAATCATGTTAATCAAAAGACAAGTTACTACCTCAACCCAGGTATTTACACAGGTCCATTATAATAATTAATATATTAAATAGGTTCAAATCATGAATTCAGGGGATATGCTTCACTATATTTCCCAGAATCTTACTGATATCACTGCACCAGTCTTAAGCCCATGATAGACAGGAACTTCCATGTTTGGTCAGAGCAACTCAACTACTGACCATGCTGACACAATCAACTGTATATACAGTCCAGCACCGTTGTCTCCATATTCATGGGACCAAGAAAAAATATTGAGTTAAATGGGTAATTTTGCTTGTTGGGACAATGAAATTATATCGAGATATCCGAAATATCGAGACATCCATATCCTGTTAAAAGAGCTTGAATAATGATAAATTATGAAGGATTTTGCCGGGACCGAGATGGTATATCGAGACAACCGAGATATCGACAGGGCTCCAGATAAGTTATCAAGTTCGACACAACGATGCTAGACTGTATAACGTTTTGGGTTCATTTTTAGTTTCCTTTCATTTTGTTGTTTAAAGTCACACTCAGCAATATTCCAGCTATATGGGGGCAGCCTGTAAATACTCATGGCTCAACCTGACAATCCAGCCCCATACACTGTGAGCAACACTCCCAACTATCTGGGCACAAGAACACTCTACATGCCTGACCACATATGTAGTAGGCCTCATACTACCATCATGGCTTGATGGACAACCTGACAATCCAGCCCCAGACATTGTGAGCAACACTCCCCACTATCTGGGCACAAGAACACTCTACATGCCTGACCACATATGTAGTAGGCCTCATACTACCATCATGGCTTGATGGACAACCTGACAATCCAGCCCCAGACACTGTGAGCAACACTCCCCACTATCTGGGCACAAGAACACTCTACATGCCAGACCACAAATGTAGTAGGCCTCATACTACCATCATGGCTTGATGGACAACTACACATCGGCAATCACCTGGGTTTCAGTTTGTATGCAGATAGGACTGACTGACTGAGTTTGGTTTTACGCCGCTTTTAGCAATATTCCAGCAACATCACGGCGGGGGACACCAGAAATGGGCTTCACACATTGTACCCATGTGGGGATTCGAACCCGGGTCTTCGGCGTGACGAGCCAACGCTTTAACCACTAGGCTACCCCACCGCCCGTATGCAGATAGGAAACAGAACCCAAACAACCATAAATAACTTTAGGTTGTAATACTTTCTGTTTGAACTATTCAATCACTTATGGCTTACCACACATCACAGCTGACGTGGAAAGGAGCCTGCAGTCCTTGTCTCCTGAAAAGGGAACTTCACTATAGAAGGAGCACAATCAGTATTCTCAAATTTTAACAGTATTATCTAATACAATAAAAGAACCAGATAATAGTGAGCAAATGGTGTTAAAATCTACATCTAAACATTGCTAATGCACTAAACCAGTCATTATCCACAAAATTTCCATATAATTGAATGCCATCAGACATCTTACTTACTATCTTCTGGAATGCCAATCAAACAGTGAACAGCATGCAATGAATGAGGCACTTTGGATGGTACAGGTGTCATGGTTGTTCAGAGTTAGATTTTGTCCTCCTGGACACACCTTTCACTATATTTGTGATACATTCTCACTCACATGTCAATATTGCTATGATAGCTTCAGTTTTGTGGTGGTCATATCTCCAGACAAAGGGGTCACATGACGGGAAGGGAAATAACCCTGCTAATTATTAATTTCAGTGGTAGACGTCTTATTGGAGGTTTTAGTTCTACATTTGTACCAGGCCTGATTTAACATTACTTATATCTTCACAGATGAATCCCCGGCTTTGCTAGAAATTATAATAATACTAACATTCCAATGTTTGGACACTGAACTATGGAGACTGAGGAAAATCAAAGATACCAAGGAAAATATCAGCATGCAAAACATAATACCTACTAGTGTTGGGAATTGGTTGAAATCTCACAAAACATAATACCTACTAGTGTTGGGAATTGGTTGAAATCTCACAAAACATAATACCTACCAGTGTTGGGAATTGGTTGAAATCTCACAAAACAATAATACCTACTAGTGTTGGGAATTGGTTGAAATCTCACAAAACATAATACCTACTAGTGTTGGGAATTGGTTGAAATCTCACAAAACATAATACCTACCAGTGTTGGGAATTGGTTGAAATCTCACAAAACATAATACCTACTAGTGTTGGGAATTGGTTGAAATCTCACAAAACATAATACCTACCAGTGTTGGGAATTGGTTGAAATCTCACAAAACATAATACCTACTAGTGTTGGGAATTGGTTGAAATCTCACAAAACATAATACCTACCAGTGTTGGGAATTGGTTGAAATCTCACAAAACATAATACCTACTAGTGTTGGGAATTGGTTGAAATCTCACAATAATTGATGATTGGTTTATTACCAACAAGCAATCATCAAACAAATTGGTTAGCGTCATTTATCATATATTCCTATTCAGGTTGTTTTTGCAGATAAATATAACGTGGTTCTCTGTGTTTTTTTGTTTTATTTAGAAGCTGTACAAATTGCATTTGCAACTTCACATCCAATGTAAAATGTTGCAACTTGCTACTTTAAAGTGATGACTAATCTATCATGAACACAAACTTACTAGATTCTTCAAGAAATATTCAGTTATGACTTTTCAGTGACTGTAAGTCAAGAGAATTTTCTAAGAATTGAACACTTTTTCAGGCCCTGACTACTTCTAAGATATGTTCCATCGTCAAGTGATTCAAACACTAAATCCAGTAGTTCTAAATAGGGCTGGATATTGCCCTAATTCTCATATTCCGATATATTGCAATAATTCAAGAGATATTGCAATACATATTGTGATATATTGACTGGAAGGTTTCTGTCCAAGTGCGTATATCACAAATTCGTAATAGCTCTCTGACATCATCTTCTTAGTTGCTGTTAAACCATACTTTTCAGGCTGTCCCCATTGTGTATGGGTGTATGCCAGTGGTGTACAGATAAATGATATAGAGCCTTAATGTGGAATGTTTCATTGAAGTAACTGTATTGCAACAAAGTTTTGCGAACATAATGATAAAGGTAATAGTATAACATGATTTTCATGATCAGTGTTGTTTGCTTCAACAGAATGCACTTCAATGCAGTATGTCATTATTGTTACTGTTTGTCAGTGATTCATTCAGATTCAACTCCAATATAAACATGTGTTAACATGAACTGTTGTAAAATGAAACAAAAACATGATTTAGGTGAACTACTTGAGCATACAATCTCATGTGACCTCCAATAACTAAGACCCTAGAATGTCATTAATATACAGTCCTACAGGATTTATAAGACTTTGGCCTTTATCATAAATTGATAACATATGTCCCATTATGAAACAAAACAAAAATAACAAAATAACGTGAATTGTGAAATGGTCACTCAGAGCCAGTAGCTCTACTTATAAGTCCAAATAAAAGACTTGTCAAATCTCTAAGGGCATTTAGAAGAGGAATGCATAAGGAAAGCAAGATTTATATTGTCAACCTTTTTATTGTAAATATTCATGACCTGATGGAGGAGCAACCATACACTCCGAAACGTTGTGTTATTCACAAGAAGTTGACGTCCATAAATCTTGCTTTTCTTGAAAGATTGGTCCATTTGAGGCCACTTAATTCCTCCAAAACGTCACATATGAAACCATTTAAACCCCCAAACCTACAGCATTTGGTAGAACATTTGGCACTTTTGGAGCCACTTATAAAGACACTTGCACTTGTAAAATGTTACATGAAACAGAAAAGAAACACAGGTATATTTGGCACTTTTAGGGTACATTTTGTTGCTATGGAAATCAAGGGCAAATAATTCAAATGGAGCTAACTTTGGATGACCCAATATATTGCAGAATCTGAACCAATTCGCAATAATTGTATCGCGAGATACTGTACCGGTATATACCAGTTTACCGGTAATATTGTACAGCCCTAGTGCCAAAGTCGTCTGTGTTTCGAATTTGAGAAAATGTTATAGATTGCTTCAACTATGTCAGAACACTTCTACTAGCTACAACATGACATGCGATATCATAATATGCGATATCATAATATGCGATCTCAAAGGTCTAATCCTACTGTTCATAAATATGAAAGCTCTTTGCATCACAATATGTAAAAAATACAATTACAGCTAGTCCTGTTACAAGTCACTCGTTTATTCGGTGAATCAAAATCATATCCTTTCATGATTCAATTCAGAACTCAAGGCATCTAGAATCAAATAATTATGAATATATTAGAGCCTGTTTTTCTTGGAACCAGTTTGATGTTTATCTAAGTGAGGCAGGGATTTACAGGATGTAAATTCCTGCATCCTCTACGCATAAAATTGACAATGGACACAATGAAATTTATTAGTGCATCCACAGGGACGCAGAAAAAGTCCAAATACTTTTGTAAAAAATTCCAATCAAGTAACAATAAGTTATCGCTGAGTTTGCTACTAGCTGGGTTATGGTATCATTTGATACACAATACAATAACAGTATTACTAACAATATCTAAGTGTCTGGAGCCACCATTTTGTTGTCCAGGACCCCTGAAACTTCAGAGTATGAGTCCCAGGGACCCTCAGATACAGGACTCAAGGAAAATCCCTGTGAGATACTTAAAACTGAATAGATCAAAGAGATTGCAGTAGCATAACCTTTGTTAATTTGCCATGGCCCCATATGGAACTGTCTTTAGGCTTTTAGCAGCAATGTTAGCAATGTATTGCTTAATTCATTTAGAGAAAATAGCATTAAAACATTGCAGCTTAAGCAATTAAACATTGTGTTTGTTATATCAATTTCTTCATATTAAACAAAGTATTTATAGTTACTTTGAACAAACAGTGTGCATGGATATAAATGGACTATTACTATTACTTAATATTCTAAAAACAAATCGGACTTACCTAATAGTGTATTCATTGAAGGCTTAATTACAACTTACAGGGTTTTGTTTGTTTTGTTGTTGTTTTGGTTTGGGTTTTTGTTGGGTTTTGGGGAGATGGAGATGGGGGTGTATAAATATACGTGTAACGTTTAGGATTGTTTGCCAATTGTAAGATATAAAAGTACATGTATTTTCATAACAATTCTTTTTAAAGTTTAGTTTTATGCAATCAGAAATATATTCTAAAAAGATTTTAAGATAACATAGTTACCTATTTCCCAATAACAGTAACATGTGACACTACCAAAAAATACATTCAGTATCAAGAGAGATAATTACATGCATATACAGAGACAGAAACTTGTTGAAGCCAGCAATGATCTTAAGCAGTTTTGGAAATTACTCAAACAGTATAAAATGTCTAGTAACATATCTGCCTCTATTTCTTGTCAACAGTGGTTCAATCACTTTTTGTCCTTACTTTGAAACATATGTTCTAAATGTTGTTAAGTCTCATTCCAATTGTGATATGCCATTACTTAATGCAGCAATTACTCAACAAGAAGTTTTGTTTCATGTTATGAATATTTCTACTAATATGTCACCAGGACCAGATGGTGTAGCTGGAGAATTTCTTAAAGCTTCTAGTAATTATATTGTACCCTTTCTTACTTCCATTTTTAATGAAATATTTGACAGTTGCAATTTCCCTAAAAGCTGCAGTAAGAGCATAATATGTCCTTTATTTAAATCTGGCTGTAAAGATGACCCAAATAATTATAGAGGTATATCCCTCATTGACTCTATTTGTAAAATATTTACTTCTATTTTGAATAAACGCCTTCAGAAATGGTGCGATATTAATGAAATTATTAGTGAGTCCCAAGCAGGTTTTAGAGCTAATTATTCTACAACTGATCATATATTTTCCTCCAGGCTTTAATTCAGAAATATTCTTGTACAAAGAAGGGTAGGTTTTACTGTGTTTTTATTGATTTTTCCAAAGTCTTTGACACTATTAGGCATGACGTTTTACTTCAGTCCCTCTCTGAAGTTGGTATATGTAGTAAAATATTTAATGTTGTAAAAACAATGTATCAGAATTTATCAGCTTGTGTTAGAACATCAAAAGGTTTGTCTAAATGTTTTTTTGCAATATTGGTACCCGTCAGGGATGTGTTTTAAGCCCTCAATTATTTATTATCTTCATTAACAAGTTATGTACTTTAATGGAACTGGAGGGTGGTACAGGTGTAACTGTTTCATCAGATGTTAATATGTATGTTCACTTATGTTTGCTGATGATGTCTCGGCACTGTCTGATACATGTAACCAATTACAGAAAAAGATTAATGTTCTTGAGAAATTTTGTAAACTCACTGGTATGACAGTAAATCTTAAAAAGACTAAGATTCTTGTTTTTAGAAATGGTGGGCCTCTAAGAGATTATGAAAAATGGTATTACAATGGTAAACAAATTGAATCTGTATCTTTTCATAAATATTTAGGACTTGTATTTACACCAAAACTTGTATGGTGTAAAGCCCAGACAGGTCTTGTTTCTCAGGCCAATAAGGCATTATTTTCTGTAAATAACTTCCCAAGAAAAATCGGTTGTGTCAATTGTAAAGATTTGTTTAAAATATTTGATTGTATGATCTCACCTATATTATGTTATGGAGCTGAAGTTTGGGGCACCAGTTATTGTAAACTCATAGAGTCTGTACAAATTAAATTTTGTAAGTAATTCTTAAAAGTTGGTAATTCAACTTGTAACAAGCATTGTCACTAAGGTGACATAATCCCCCCGCAAATTATCAAATCAAACTTATAAAGTAATAAAAGTTTAAGTTAACTGTCAACAAAAACATGACCAGTCAACCTCTCTTGATATCTTGCTCTTTAGGTGTTCAAACACACACATATTTTCAAGACTGACTTTGACCTTGACATGAATGTCATAGTGTATGAAATATGCAAAAATAGTACTAAAGAAATTGCTTATTGAAAAACATTTAAGGGAAGTCTTGAAAGTCTGAAGAAAATCCAGTGAACCGTTCTTGAAATATCTTGCTGACAATTCAGGTTAACATGCTGAGATCTTCAAAGTGTCGCTGTGACCTTGAAATTTAAGTGAAGGTCACCAAAATCGACTGGGCCCTGCGCCTTCCCTGGATGAAGCTTGGTGTCAAATATGAAGAAACTCCAGTGAATGGTTCGTGAGGTATCTCGCTGACAAGCATAACCTGCAGGTTAATATGCTGAAATCTTCAAAGTGTCTCTGTGACCTTGAAAATTAAGTGAAGGTCACCAAAATTGACTGGGCCCTGCACCCTTCCCTAGATAAAGCTTGGTTTCAAATATGAAGACAATCCAGTGAACAGTTCTTGAGATAGCTTAACATGCAGGTAAAACGTGAAAGTCCCCTTGAGACCTTGAAATGAAGGTCAAGGTCACCAAACCTGAAATGGACTTTTCTTGATGAACCTAGGTACCAAATATGAAAAGAATCTAGAAAACGGTTCTTAAGATTTTCCAATTCGTATGTACGGACGGACGGAGCCTTATACTATATCCCACGCTTCGTGGGGGATAATAATGTGGTACTTGGAGAAAGTGGTAGACTCCCTTTACAAATTGTATATCAAATATCATCAAATAGGTTAGGTTATCAAATATTGGTGTCATTTATTGTACTTACCCCCAAACAGACTCCCAAAACACTGTTACAAAATGCTGAATCATTAGATGATGTTGGACGTGTAACTTGGGCATCTAATGTTAAACATATTTTATTTACTTATGGTTTTGGCTATGCATGGGTCAGTCAGGATATTGGTGATGTTAAGTATTTTATGTTTCTTTTAAACAAAGACTGACCGATAATTTAAAGCAATCCTGGTATTCTTCCATTGAAAATTCACATAAAACTGTTTATTATTGTCCATATAAAACTCTGTTAGATGTAGAAAAATACTTAAATTGTAATATTTATTTAAATTTGAGATCTGCCCTTTCAAAATTTAGATGTGGAAACTTTAATTTAGCGATAGAGACTGGGAGATATGAAAATATTGCTTCTAATGCAAGATTTTGTTTATTTTGTAAATCCAAAGGTGTTAATGTTGTTGAAGATAAGTGGCATATTTTGTATATTTGTGAATGTTTCTCTGATATTCAAGAGAAATATATTGTGAAATATTTAAGTCAGCCTCCGACGATAAACAACTTTATACATATTATGCAATCTGCTAATGTCGATGTGATTAAGAATGTTTCTTTATTTTTTATATAATGTACAAATTAGAATTAAGAGCAGAACATTTTTATAAATCATTGTGTACCATTCATGTGATGTGTGATCATGCATTTGACTGTATTATGGGCCAGTGGCCTTTTACTGAATAAAACTGTCTGTCTGTCTGTCTGATTTTAAGATAACATATATGGTTACCTATTTCCCAATAACAGTAACATGTGACACTACCAAAAAATACCTCATACAAATTGGATTCTAATGATGCTTTTTTCACAGGATTGTGATCGGTCTAATTCAAGCATGTGACTAATGTATAACTTTTAGATTTAGACTAAAGCATTTGGTAACATTGTCAAAAATATTTTGCATTAAACATTGTGTCCAAGAGGCAAAAAGTGAGATGTCACTTGAGAACATAACATGATCTCATTACAAGATGGAAAAAGTAAGTGATGTTGAATAAGTTAAAAATGTTTCAGGTCTATTAGTAATGAACTACGTGAATCACATATCATTGTGATATGTACATTGATAGAAATGACTCAAGAATTGATGGAATGTTGCCCTTACCATGATATGAAATGTTCACTCCTGAAACTAAAACCTTCACTGATATTTTCAGTGTATCAAAGTCACTAATTTGGTCAATTTTATGGATAAAAGATTCTCAGTAACTTTCACCTTTTAAAAATCCCTTCAAAAATCAACATGTATGAATAATAGCTACAAGGATGTCTAAATGACCATGTCAAATGGATGCAATATCAGATCACTCTGATACAGATTGTTTAACTGCATGGATTACAGTGCTTACACAGAAAGCAGTTTGTTTGCAATGTTAAATGTTATTCTAATATTGGTGATGACATGTTTTCTTTATAAAATAAATTAAGGCAATTTGTTTAACAGTGTAGACATGGCCTTGGTCTTGCTGTGTCTAAGAGACGGGTCCTTATTACCTTAGGCTAGGATTTATCTAGAAACACCTTTTAGACTATGTAGTCATAATTTATACCTTTTTGAATAGTATGTCTGTAAGATGAGTTTTTATTACTTTAGACTGTTGGCTTTTTCTAAGCTAATATTCTGTGTTTATATTTCCCTAATATCTGAATCGTAATATATCTCTTGTAGTGGTAACAACTGATAATGAAGTTTTGTTGAAAATATTACTCCATGATAGAAAGATGATGAATACTTTTTGTATCTATCCTGACCTCAAAGGTACTTACTGATACAAAGCAATCACCAGACTGATCAAGGTGAGAAAAGAGCAAAGGTCCTCTTTTCATTATATTAACATTACATGATACACTATAAATTATAATATATGTCCCCACCATGAAAGTGATGACATATTTGTTCGAAGGTGTAGAAAAGTGATATTTCCATTCATGATCATGCAGGTCTGAACAGTTTATATTGGTACAAAAATATCACTGTCATTACAGGCTAATACAGAAATGTGTTTGTTAATCTCTTCATTCTTATATTCAAATCATTGTAACATCTGATGTTGACAAATCGCCTTGTTAACCTCTTGACTCCTGACTGGCAAAACAACCTCCATAGTTCAAAGTCCACATGCTCACCTGTCAGTTTCACCTTCTTGCTCCTGACCTATGCTTTGCCATAAAGAGAAAATGTGACTTCACAACAAATATGGTACTCTTTTAAGATAAAAGCAATAAAGTGATGAAAATGCACTTTATTCAAAAACTAGACTAAAAACCACACAAAATAGTCAACCATAGCGAAAGCATCGTCTGCAACAGAACAGTGCAAAGTAAATTTTAACTTTATAAATTGGAAAGTGAGGGACATTGGCAAATAAATCTAAATGCACACAAAAGATGACAACATCTCAGAGTTAATAACTTTGCGCTGTAAGAGAACAGTTACCCCGAAACGCTAGCCCTCCTGCACGGATTAACTGCCTCGCAGCCCCAACAACTCTCATGCCGGCCATTTTCCAGAGGAGCCGGCTGAACTTTGTACTCCTGTATTTCCTCGTCTAGTAACGCAAATTCACGTTTGGGTTTTTCGCAATTATTTACATTAATTGCATTTGTCATCTTCCGATGTTCATCATGTGCAACTATATATAAAATACCAATACACAGAGTATACTCAAAGTGTTCGTTTTTATTGATTAAACGATTTTTGTTGTCGATAAACACAAGGTCACATGACCGTTCAAAGTCCACAGTTTCAGCATGGCGGCGGCAATGCAGAAAGTGTTTTCCCTGACAAAGTCTGGTGGCAGTTCTTGTAGGTTTTTCAAATGGTGCTTTATCGTTTTCTTAGCAGGTTTCTTTTAGGATAAGTCAAAGAACGCGCATAAGTGTGTCTCTGTGGTAGTTGCGTAATTTTAGGGTAATGTTCAAAGCAGAATGACAAGGCGTCATTTACTGTTTTGTTGCATGACAGAAGAGAAATTTGTTTTTGGTATCTGATTTGAAGCATTATTCAGATTACTTCAAATTTGTTTTTACCATGTACAAGTAACTTTTATTTAAAAAACCGAATGAATTGATTAATTAAGAAAGGCTCAGTGAATTGTGTGTCTTGAGAATTTATCATTGGCAGGAAGGTAGCGATACCAGTGACAAATAGGTTGATGTTGCATGAATATTTTGCTTTAAGTTAAAACGTTTTGCATTGTTTTAGCCATTTAACTGTTGACTTTTTCTGGTCACAGGTGCCGTACGTTGTCTTGGAACATCAGCATCACAATATGCCTCAACAAAAACAGGTACTTATGTGAAGAATGAGGACTATTTTTATTGATATATATACAACTTCTTTATTCTGTATAGGCGACGTTTCGACATAGATTCTAATGTCGTTGTCAAGCAAGCACTAGAATCTATGTCGAAACGTCACCTATACAGTATAAAGAAGTTGTATATCCATAAAAATAGTCCTCATTCTTCATCTACCCAACTTCTAGAATGCCAATCAAAGAGGTACTTATGTGCATAAGAAACAAAGAGGTTTTAGAGTTTGAATGGGAGACTGTCCTACTTTTGTGGAGGAAGCTGGTGGACCAGGGGGGCATGGACGACGTCGTGCCGCCATCCACGTTCGCGAATCAGCTAACGGAGGTGCACTCACATTTGGCACGCGACGCCATACGGTCGTGCGCAAGCCAGATGATGAGTGCAGTCATCATGAGCGTCCTGGGAGACCTCACAGCTCCCGGCCTTTGGTCCGAGAACGAGGCGACCCTGCACATCAATGTGCTAGAATTGAGAGCAGTCCGGTTGGTGTTTGAACGCTTCGTGGAGCAGGTTCGGAACCGTGTGGTTCGTCTAGAAATGGACAACCAAACGGCGATGTCCTACATCCTGAAGCAGGGCGGTACGGTGTCTCCGTCACTCTTTTAGGAGGGGTGGCAGTTTCTACTGTGGTGCGATCAGTTCAGCATACAGCTTATGCCTGTTTATCTCCCAGGGGTGGACACGTTCATGCAGATGCGCTCTCACGTCATATTCTAGCCCCTCACGAGTGGTTACTCGACCGGGAGATATTCGGGATTGTCTCCCAGTTGTTCGGGTCGTTCCAGGTGGATCTGTTTGCCTCTGGGATGACGAACCAGACTCTGGTGTTTTGCTCACAATTCCCAGATCCGAGAGCGATAGCCTCTGATGCCTTCCAGCTCGATTGGATGGACAGGGTTCTGTGGGCTTTCCTACTGATACAACTTATCTCCAGGGTCCTATCGCAGCTAGCCACCCAGCCAGCGCGACTACTTGCACCTCTGTGGTCGTCTCAGTGCTGGTTTCCGGTAATACTTGGGTCGCTCGCACAGCCACCTGTACTATTACCAATGCGGTTTGGCCTCTGTCCGGAATCGCCTCCAAGCAAGCGGATTTCCTGCACCAGTTGCAGACACACATCTGGCTTCGCGGAGGGATTCGACTCACGTACAGTATGAGGATAGATGGGCCTGTTCTGCGCGCTGGTGTGGAAACAGGAATCTTTGATCCCTTTTCTTCGACTGTAGTCGAGGTGTTGGAGTTTCTACAGTCTTGGTTAGAGGCCGGCCTAGCCGCGTCTACTATCCGAGGCTACTCCACGGCTATCTCAGCCTTCCACATTCCTGCCGAGGGTGCTCTCTTAGGGCAACACCCCCTGGTACAGCGTTTCTTAGCAGGCGTGGACAGAGTGCGGCCGACGGACGAGCCCCCATGGAACTTGTCCATCGTTTTAGATTGGATGTCCAGTCCCCTCTTTTACGATCTGTCCGATTTGTCTCTCCAGCTTGTGGAAACAGCATTTTGGTGACATACACATCTATGTCACAGATCGGTGACATACCATGCTTTTCATAAGGATAGGGAAAGTACCAGTCTTCATAAGGATTAAGTGAGTCCCACCGCCTAGCACATTTCATGTAACGGCGCCTATCGATCTTCTTGCCTTTACGCTTCCTGCTTCATCTAGTGACACGAAACGCCGAGTGCACGTGTTAGAACGTACGCAAGACACTTAAAGTGTATATGAAGAGAACTGTGTCTCTCGTCGGAGGCAAGGCTGGTCATCCGGCTACTACACAAACCTTATCGAGATGGATTGTGTCAGCAATTTATATGGCTTACATACATAAAGGCCTATCTCCCCCCGAGGGGTTGAAGGCTCAATCGGTTCGAGCAGTAGCTACCTCCAAGGGGTATGCTGCCGCTCTGCCCATTGAGGAGATCTGCTCCACGGCTATATGGAGGCGACTGAGTACGTTCATCCGCCATTACCAGTTAGACAAACACTCACGTGAGCGTGCTCGGTTTAGCCAGACGGTTCTCCGCAGTGGACAGAGTAGCACCTCTCAAGCCGATTGAGCTTTCTAGATAATGTACTCTGTTTTACACTTGGTGTCGGGTTTTATTCCTTGCCCCTTGTTATCGGTGACGGTATCTGGTGATGGTTTTTATTCCCGCTCTACTTTGGTATATCGGTGCCTTACTTTTACCAGGGATACTCTACAACAGGGATAGGTCACTCGCTTGCTTTCTTTACCATTTGTACTAATTAACGTGTGCGTTGTCATGCTCCAACGCACACAGTGACTTGGTTCGGTCCCAGCGCAACTTCGGCTATGCGTTTAACAGTACTTCAGCCAGTGTATTGTATAGGTCGGAATTTTACAATGAATGAATGAATGAATTAAGAGCAAGAATTTTATGTGAATGAATGAAAGAAATTAAGAAAAAGAACAAAAGAAAAAGAACATGTGAATGAATGAAAGAATAAATGATACACTCCGGCCATCCCTCCCCAAACATGTTAAAGAACGCAAAACTATCGGTAGAACACATGTTAACATCAGCTGTCCTTTTTAAAAAAAAATTACTTTGAGACATTGTTTAGTAACTAATTCAGATATCTTTTTGCATGTGTGGAATGACATGGGCATTGACAGAATGTTAACTGACACTGTCACAGACCCCTCAAGAACAGAAAGTTTAGAACTATCACAAAGCCTTGCAAACACCTTTCCAGTTTTGTCAAATACTAAGATCAACAAGAAAGAAAGAAGTTTTAGAACCATAACACTCAAGCATCACAAGCACCAATGGCATGATGAGAACAGATCGGGTGATATGTCATATTTTCACACACCTCAAATACACACTAACAAAAAATAATTAAAACTATCACTAATACTTGCAAAAAATCTTTCACCTGATGGTATATATTCTCATAAAAATTGAAGGTGTATCTGAAAGATGTTTTTGAACACTAACTAGAAACACTCAAACAACTCTGTAGTATTTCAATGGCAGATCGGCGATATGTCATATTTTTACACACCTCAAATACACACTAACAATTTTTTTAAATTATAAAACTATTACTATTACTTGCAAACACCTTTCACCTGATGGTTTATTCCCTCATAAAATTGAAGGTGTATGTGAAAGATGTTTTAGAACACTAACTAGAAACACTCAAACAACGCCTGTAGTATTTCAATGGCAGATCGGCGATATGTCATATTTTTTCACACACCTCAAATACACACTAAATTTTTTTAAATTATTAAACTATTACTATTACTTGCAAACACCTTTCACCTGATGGTATATTCCTCATAAAAATTGAAGGTGTATGTGAAAGATGTTTTTGAACACTAACTAGAAACACTCAAACAACTTCTGTAGTATTTCAATGGCAGATCGGGCGATATGTCATATTTTTCACACCTCAAATACACACTAACAATTTTTTTTAAATTATAAAACTATTACTATTACTTGCAAACACCTTTCACCTGATGGTATATTCCCCTCATAAAAATTGAAGGTGTATGTGAAAGATGTTTTTGAACACTAACTAGAAACACTCAAACAACGCCCTGTAGTATTTCAATGGCAGATCGGCGATATGTCATATTTTTCACACCTCAAATACACACTAACAATTTTTTTTTAAATTATAAAACTATTACTATTACTTGCAAACACCTTTCACCTGATGGTATATTCCCCTCATAAAAATTGAAGGTGTATGTGAAAGGTGTTTTTGAACACTAACTAGAAACACTCAAACAACGCCCTGTAGTATTTCAATGGCAGATCGGCGATATGTCATATTTTTCACACACCTCAAATACAGCCTAACAAATTTTTTTAGTTATAAAAATATCACTATTACTTGCAAACACCTTTTAACTGAAGGTATATTTCCCTTCTAAAAATTAAACGAATATGTGAAAGAAGTTTTTAGCGATATAATTTAGTCTTTCTTCGCTGTGTACTGAGAATTGAAGCCAGTGAGCTACAACATGCCCACTTGAAACTTTACGACAGAGCTACTGTACTTATACTGACACTAATAACAAGTATTTGACTTAAAATGAAGTGACAGAATAGGTAACTTATCTTCTACATGTAGGTTTTCAGTTGTCACAACACTCAGCGTATGTAATCAGCTGTTGAAAATAAACCGGGCTCAATCTTAAAAACTACGCTGCCGCCATATTGGCTGCACTGGTCACGTGATGAGCCGAGGCATAGCTTAGGAACTTTCCGAGGAGTGACCACTCCCCTTTATAGAGTCTCCCTGCTTTTACTCTCCATTTTCCCATGCTTGGCTAGCTGTGTGCTATGGACAGTAGTTTGTTTTGGCGAGTTCCCTGTTTTTACACACGTCCAACCCTTGGGTTTGGGGGTGGGGTTTGTCACTTGTGGTGTGACACCGATAAGCCAATCAGCATATAGGCTTTGACAATCCGGGTCCTCACCCTAGCCACGTGCCCCTGCCTTGATTGACATCGGCGGTCAGGTGACTAGGTAAGTGTAATTTTTTATTTCCGTGCGGTTGTAGATTGTTACTTCGATTGGATCACTTTGTCAGACAGAATACTACTCCCAGCTTAATTGTCTTTGGGAGTCTGTCTTATGCTTATATGTACCCCAAGGAGGACTTTCTTCAAAGAATTCATAACCTATACAGGTTTGTATAAGTTTCGCACGATCGGTCCCAACCTAACAGATTTATACAGTCTTTTTATTGCATTTTCATATTTCTATAATTTGAGATTTACAAGGTATCGGGCTGACACCCTTTTATCTGTACTTAATTTGTACCCGTAAAGATCTGGTTAGAACTGGTCTTCAGCAAACCAATGCTTGTCATAAGAGGCAATTAGTGGGATCGGGTGACAAGGCTTGCAGACTTGGTTGACACATTTCATCATATCCCATCTGTGTAGATGATGCTTATGATGTGGACACTGTCTGGTCCAGACTCAATTATTAGCTAGTATAGCTAGACATTGCTGAGTGAGACATTAAACACTTAAATCTACATACAAAGTGATAATTTGTCACCAGTTGTTTGCACTTGTTTGTTTCCCTGAACTCTCTGGTGGGATATTTTGTACTTGTAGACATGGTGTTCACCAGGATTGCTAAACACCCTGGAATGGATTTCACTACCCATCCCCTACCATGTCTCTCCTACTGTGAATGGATGTCACTACCCATCCCCTACCATGTCTCTGCTACTGTGTGGATTGTTGCTCTTGTTATCAACCATTTGTTTTCCTACAGTTCACTCACAGGGTTATTGCTGACTTTATTGTTTGCACAGGTGCCAGCAAGAAGACGCTGGCTAGACCAGGCATCCCCAACATTGTGCTGGTGGACGTCGTGAGGACTCCATTCCTACAGTCTGGGACGTCCTACAAGAACCTTATGCCACACGACCTTGCTCGCACAGCACTCCAGTCAGTACCTTCTATTCTCATCCCTGTCCACGGGATCCACTCTGCAATATATACTACTGGAATAAAGTAACTGTGCATTAGTTCATGTTATGCCCTTATGTAATGCTAAAAGATGGTAACATGATTTGTGGTGTTTTCCTTAATCACTGTTTAACTGTTGACAGGATTATATTGAAATCTGTTTGATTTGAAACTAGGCATCATGACAAACCCTTGAAGAGGTGTGGTGTCAAAAGTCAGTTCACAAATTCAGTATCGTGCATGTCCACCATTGGCGTTGATGCAGGCTTGACAACGATGATACATACATGACACTAAGCGATTGAAGAAAGCTTGAGGAATGTTGTTCCACAATTCAGCAAACGTCAATGGTTAATTCTAGGCATGACGTTTACGTCGCTCCATTTAATCCCAAGCATGCCATGTGTGACACATGACATCAAATTTCATTAAGTGCTTTGCTTCATGTCTATTTAGGGTTGTTTTATAACTTTTCAAATAACATTTATTATATGCACGGTTACTTTTTTCCGTTAGTATAGTTTCTTGATCTGCTTTATCTTTAATTGTATGTCCATACGCCACTGACTTCAGGTGTAACCATTAAAGAAAGATCTACATCTGTTTCCCAATATGAGTTTGACCTGATGCCTACTTAAGTCTGAGATCATATTTATGTTTACTTTTGTATGAGGGTAGAAATTCTAAGGATGTCGAATTTTGTAACATGATCAACACAACATTTTGGAATATATTTTGACTCAGATTACAGAAGTTGACATCCAGGAATTCCACTTTTATGTGTATCAGTTCAAGGTGCCATTGAAAGACCTGTACACTGGTGATTCTGACATTTAAATGTTCCTGATACCTGTGCAGGAAGTATTGATTGAATGTTTGTCAAGCATGTCTGTCAAGTTCTGTTCATTTTTCTAGGGGTTTGCTGAGAAAGACAGGCATCAGCAAAGGTATGATGAGTCAGTATTTGTGTCACTTTGTGATTTGGTAAATTAGTTCTTGACTTATCAGGAAAGGAAAGCATAGAACTGGGACATTCAGTGAAATACACAATGCCATTTTCAGTTCTCTCACAAGTGTTGTTAATGTATTATTTGCTACAAGTCCGACACCTTCCTAGTAAATCCAACACCTTCCTAGTAAATCTAACACCTTCCTAGTAAATAGTAAATCCAACACCTTCCTAGTCCTAGTAAATCCAACACCTTCCTAGTAAAATCCAACACCTTCCTAGTAAATCCAACACCTTCCTAGTAAATCCAACACCTTCCTAGTAAATCCAACAGGCCACCATAAGAGTTTTGCCCACTTACAGTTGACAGTTTATACAGGTTGACATTACAGTATATTACCGTCTATAAGCCGGATTTTGAGGATAAAAAAAGCAGTCTGTAGAAGGGGGTCGGCCAATCTATGAGTTACCCTTTCGTCAAACTTTTTTCCAGGGGTAAGAAAACAACATCGTACCACTCACTCAGCCTGAACAAACAACAGAAGACAACTTTGTCAGTGAAGACGTCAAATTTGCAATTAAACATCACTAGACAAGATTATTTACCTTTTAAGTCCTAAGTTGTTTTTGCTGGGCATTGTATTATTTGCAGGGATTAAGATTACCGTGTGTATTTGAGCCGGAAATAGCAATCAGCTGTGCACACATTTCCAAGCGATCAAGTTCAAACATGCACAATAATATAACGGGATGAATTCTGACGCAATCATCAGTAAAATATAATACAGAACACTGTTATTTAACCCACAGAAATATATCCTAGCATTGGGTAATTTTAATAACAGTTTTTGCTCTATAAATGTAAAATATACATAATCAACATTAAGGATATACGGACCCTCATAAACGTGGTAGGCGAAAGTTGTACGCACATGGAATGGGGTAAAATCAGCAAGCCATTTAAATTCACACATTTTTACCGATGTTACTGTAAACTTGCAGTCAATGGAAAACGAGGCAGTAATCAGTTCGTGATTGTTGATAATATGATGTGAAATTGGCTATGGCGGTTGGAGTGAAAAACATATCCTCACGAACGTGGTAAGCGGAAGTTGTACGCACATGGAATGGGGTAAAATAAGCAAACCAGTTTTTTGACATGTTAACATCGTCCAGCTAGAATAAGTATGATATTTAGCGAAACAAAATATATTATCCATTTTCTGACAACTACACTTCATTTCGATGCATGAGTAGACGTAATATGATTGTGAATTCTTTGAATAATGTGGACCAAAGTTATAATTATTGGTAACTGCCAGTTGTCTGTGATCTGTGTTTGCCAGGATTAGTACCCCGTCGCGGGGGATCGGCTTATGTACGAAACATACCATTTTGACACTGATTTTAAGGGTCAAGTTTGGGGGTCGGCTTATCTATGGGGTTGGCTTATAGACGGTAATATACGGTACATTGTCCTTGTGTGTGCATACAGGTTGACATTACATTGTCCTTGTGTGTGCACACAGGTTGACGTTACATTGTCCTTGTGTGTGCATACAGGGTGACATTACATTGTCGTTGTGTGTGCATACAGGTTGACATTACATTGTCCTTGTGTGTGCATACAGGTTGACGTTACATTGTCCTTGTGTGTGCATACAGGTTGACATTACATTGTCCTTGAGTGTGCATACAGGTTGACGTTACATTGTCCTTGTGTGTGCATACAGGTTGACATTACATTGTCCTTGTGTGTGCATACAGGTTGACGTTACATTGTCCTTGAGTGTGCATACAGGATGACATTACATTGTCCTTGAGTGTGCATACAGGATGACATTACAATGTCCTTGTGTGTGCATACAGGGTGACATTACATTGTCCTTGAGTGTGCATACAGGATGACATTACAATGTCCTTGTGTGTGCATACAGGTTGACGTTACATTGTCCTTGAGTGTGCACACAGGTTGACGTTACATTGTCCTTGTGTGTGCATACAGGGTGACATTACATTGTCCTTGAGTGTGCATACAGGATGACATTACAATGTCCTTGTGTGTGCATACAGGGTGACATTACATTGTCCTTGAGTGTGCATACAGGATGACATTACAATGTCCTTGTGTGTGCATACAGGATGACATTACAATGTCCTTGTGTGTGCATACAGGATGACGTTACAATGTCCTTGTGTGTGCATACAGGTTGACGTTACATTGTCCTTGAGTGTGCACACAGGTTGACGTTACATTGTCCTTGTGTGTGCATACAGGGTGACATTACATTGTCCTTGTGTGTGCATACAGGTTGACATTACATTGTCCTTGAGTGTGCATACAGGTTGACGTTACATTGTCCTTGAGTGTGCACACAGGTTGACGTTACATTGTCCTTGTGTGTGCATACAGGTTGACGTTACATTGACCTTGTGTGTGCATACAGGTTGACATTACATTGTCCTTGTGTGTGCATACAGGGTGACATTACATTGTCCTTGAGTGTGCATACAGGATGACATTACAATGTCCTTGTGTGTGCATCCAGGTTGACATTACATTGTCCTTGTGTGTGCTTTCAGGTTGACATTACATTGTCCTTGAGTGTGCATACAGGTTGACATTACATTGTCCTTGTGTGTGCATACAGGATGACATTACATTGTCCTTGTGTGTGCATACAGGATGACATTACATTGTCCTTGTGTGTGCATACAGGGTGACATTACATTGTCCTTGTGTGTGCATCCAGTGTGTGTGTGTGTGTGAGAGAGAGAGAGAGAGTGTGTGTGTGTGTGGTTATATAACCCCATTGCTGACAAAGCTATTCAATAAAATGTTTACTAACAAGTCATTTCCACTAGCCTGGGGAAAGGATGTTATATGTCCTCTCCATATGTCTGGTAGCCTAACTGACCCCAATAACTATAGGGTATTCTAAGATGCCTAGCGGTTAGAACAGTCGAAAAAGAAACCATTATCAGACAATAAAGGTATAGTTTTTTGATGACGTAACAATTGAATGACGTTATCCCGTCACTGCGCCATTCTAGTGTGCCCCCTTGTAATCGAACCATTTTACATTACGTCACAATGTAAGCGACGTGACGATGCTTGTCCGTTGTCATCGCCTCATACGGCCTCCTACAGTAAACTACTCTGTTGCATCCCGTTTCATGGTTTGCAGTTGCTTCACGCAGCTAACATCACTGGTGGAAACATTACGTTTATGTTTTACGATGGTTAAAATGTGTCAATTTGACTCACAAGTTTTCAGCAACACGGTAACGTTCGCAATGTTTACATTCCAACAATGCAATCGTGGAATGTCGCTTGACTACTCAGCTTCATCTGGATGTACTGATCTAAAGTTACGTTGGTAGTAGAAATGCAACGTTCATATTGCCCCATATGGTTTATGTTAATGACAGATGTAATTAAAATAATTCAGAGAAGATATTTAAACCGAACGTAAACCGTCATCAAACTGTTATCATTTGTTTTTTTCTGGTAACGTTCGTCTTAACGTAGGGGGGCAGACACATCAATAGAACAGCGCGCCAGTTAGCCCTGCGCGAGGATTCTTAATTTAGGTCACCGACACCTTCGTTTGTTTTCTGCCTTAAATTAATCGTAATTATCCTTAGAAAGTATTAAACTTGGCGTCTAGAAAAGAAATACAGTTCGCTCTACCACCATGTATAGTGTAATCAAGCACACTTTCGCCCTGAACTATTATAGTTAAAGTATGAGGACGCTTGCGACATTTTGTACTTCTCCAGTATGCATTCAGGTAGACATTTTGTACTTCTCCAGTATGCATTCAGATTGATATTTTGTACTTCTCCAGCATGCATTCAGGTAGACATATTGTACTTCTCCAGTATGCATTCAGGTAGACATATTGTACTTCTCCAGTATGCATTCAGATTGACATTTTGTACTTCTCCAGTATGCATTCAGGTAGACATATTGTACTTCTCCAGTATGCATTCAGGTAGACATATTGTACTTCTCCAGTATGCATTCAGATTGACATTTTGTACTTCTCCAGTATGCATTCAGGTAGACATATTGTACTTCTCCAGTATGCATTCAGATTGACATTTTGTACTTCTCCAGTATGCATTCAGGTAGACATATTGTACTTCTCCAGTATGCATTCAGGTTGACATTTTGTACTTCTCCAGTATGCATTCACGTAACATATTGTACTTCTCCAGAATGCATTCGGATTGACATTGTGTACTTCTCCAATATGCATTCAGGTAGACATTTTGTACTTCTCCAGTATGCATTCAGGTTGACATTTTGTACTTCTCCAGTATGCATTCAGGAAGACATTTTGTACTTCTCCAGTATGCATTCAGGTAAACATTTTGTACTTCTCCAGTATGCATTCAGGTAGACATTTTGTACTTCTCCAGTATGCATTCAGGTAGACATATTGTACTTCTCCAGAATGCATTCAGGTTGACATTTTGTACTTCTCCAGTATGCATTCAGGTAGACATTTTGTACTTCTCCAGAATGCATTCGGATTGACATTGTGTACTTCTCCAATATGCATTCAGGTAGACATTTTGTACTTCTCCAGTATGCATTCAGGTTGACATTTTGTACTTCTCCAGTATGCATTCAGGTAGACATTTTGTACTTCTCCAGTATGCATTCAGGTAGACATTTTGTACTTCTCCAGTATGCATTCAGGTTGACATTTTGTACTTCTCCAGTATGCATTCAGGTAGACATTTTGTACTTCTCCAGTATGCATTCAGGTAGACATATTGTACTTCTCCAGTATGCATTCAGATTGACATTTTGTACTTCTCCAGTATGCATTCAGATTGACATTTTGTACTTCTCCAGTATGCATTCAGGTAGACATTTTGTACTTCTCCAGTATGCATTCAGGTTGACATATTGTACTTCTCCAGTATGCATTCAGGTTGACATTTTGTACTTCTCCAGTATGCATTCAGGAAGACATTTTGTACTTCTCCAGTATGCATTCAGGTAGACATTTTGTACTTCTCCAGTATGCATTCAGGAAGACATTTTGTACTTCTCCAGTATGCATTCAGGTAGACATTTTGTACTTCTCCAATATGCATTCAGGTAGACATTTTGTACTTCTCCAGTATGCATTCAGGTTGACATTTTACTTTACCTTTGACTGGAGTAAACTAACAACATCTGAATGTTTGTCTTCAGACATGGTTGACTACATTGTGTACGGAACTGTGATCCAAGAGGTGAAGACCAGTAACATTGCACGTGAGGTAGGTATTGTTTCAGCTGTATTATGCATGCTTCAGGTTAAATTTATCTTATGCACAACATGTTAAGCTTGGAATGTAATAAAGTTGTCTCGTGTTAATGTTCGAATGTTGTGATGTTGTCTTCCAGTTAACCTTGAAATATTATGATGTGGTCTTGTGTTAACCTTGGAATGTTATGATGTCTTGTGTTAACCTTGGAATGTTATGATGTCTTGTGTTAACCTTGGAATGTTATGATGTCTTGTGTTAACCTTGGAATGTTATGATGTCTTGTGTTAACCTTGGAATGTTATGATGTCTTGTGTTAACCTTGGAATGTTATGATGTCTTGTGTTAACCTTGGAATGTTATGGTGTCTTGTGTTAACCTGGGAATGTTATTGTACCCTGTGTTAACCTTGGAATGTTATTGTACCCTGTGTTAACCTTGGAATGTTATTGTACCCTGTGTTAACCTTGGAATGTTATGGGGTCTTGTGTTAACCTTGGAATGTTATGGGGTCTTGTGTTAACCTGGGAATGTTATGGGGTCTTGTGTTATCCTGGGAATGTTATGGTGTCTTGTGTTAACCTTGGAATGTTGGTGTCTTGTGTTAACCTTGGAATGTTATGGTGTCTTGTGTTAACCTTGGAATGTTATGGTGCCTTGTGTTAACCTGGGAATGTTATGGAGTCTTGTGTTAACCTGGGAATGTTGTGGTGTCTTGTGTTAACCTTGGAATGTTATGGTGTCTTGTGTTAACCTTGGAATGTTATGGGGTCTTGTGTTAACCTGGGAATGTTATGGTGCCTTGTGTTAACCTTGGAATGTTATGGGGTCTTGTGTTAACCTGGGAATGTTATGGGGTCTTGTGTTAACCTTGGAATGTTATGGGGTCTTGTGTTAACCTTGGAATGTTACGATGTCTTGTGTTAACCTTGGAATGTTACGATGTCTTGTGTTCCTGCAGGCAGCTCTTGGTGCTGGTTTCTCTAACAGGATCCCTGCCCACACCGTCACCCAGGCCTGCATCTCCTCCAACCAGGCCATCACTACTGGGATCGGGATGATCGCATCTGGTGGGTGTGACTCGGTCGTTGCAGGTGGGGTGGAGTTCATGTCGGATGTTCCCATACGCCACAGCCGCAAGATGCGCAAGCTGATGTTGTCTATAAACAAGGCCAAGACTTTGCCGGCCCGGCTGCAGATTATCAGCCAGATGCTGTCTGCATCAGCTCTCACACCAGAGGTAAGTTCTGTATGTGAAGGCAGGTGCTGTCTGCATCAGCTCTCACACCAGAGGTAAGTTCTGTATGTGAAGGTAGGTGCTGTCTGCATCAACTCTCACACCAGAGGTAAGTTCTGTATGTGAAGGTAGGTGCTGTCTGCATCAGCCTCACACCAGAGGTAAGTTCTTGTATGTGAAGGCAGGTGCTGTCTGCATCAGCTCTCACACCAGAGGTAAGTTCTGTATGTGAAGGCAGGTGCTGTCTGCATCAGCTCTCACACCAGAGGTAAGTTCTGTATGTGAAGGCAGGTGCTGTCTGCATCAGCTCTCACACCAGAGGTAAGTTCTGTATGTGAAGGCAGGTGCTGTCTGCATCAGCTCTCACACCAGAGGTAAGTTCTGTATGTGAAGGCAGGTGCGTAAATCCATCACCACAAGATCAGTAGTTGCCAGACGTAGATGTTTTGTATCCTGAATTCATCCATAGACATGTGTAATATCCACAGAGTATTAACCTATAAGTATTCTACAGTTGCCAACAGTGAATGTTTTGTGTCCTGAATCCTTGCCATAACATGTGTTCTGAGCATGGAATACCTATTCAGAATTTTTTTAAACTTATCCTATCTCACGGTATGCACCTCTCTCTTCGTCTTCGACCCATATGTAGAAATGTGCTGTAGGCTAAGTTGAATCAAAACTTCTTGGCCTTTGTACCACCTGACCTCTGTCCCCACTCCGATAGCATGACCTGTCAATCATCTCTAGAAGCGTGCAGTGCGCTCAGATGATCATCTGACCTCCCCTAGCTGTCATTCTCTTTCTTGTCGCCCATTGCTGTGGACATGTGTTATGCTGTCTGCCACTAGTCTCTACTGTTTATCATGAGGAAGTAATTGATCTTTGTGACAATGACAGAAGTAGTTTTCCTGCCGCTGATCCTCACACACTGTAGGTTGATTGTATCAGATGGTGTGACGGGCTTCACCATTGCTCTTAATGTGACAGTTTGGATGATGAAGCATTTTCCGTTATCGTGGAATGGGCACAAGACGAGTGGCAGACAGGGCTCGTCGGAAGCTTTCCGAGGTTCCATCCTCATCTCAACATTTGAAGTGAGATCGTCCGTAGTCCGTACTAAACAGCTCGCCGTTTATCACCATCACCAGACGAAGATTTCTCGATGCAGCATCGGATTCCTACCTCAGCAAGAATTACGTTGTTTTTTCTGTCCCCAGACTTTCGAAGTCCAGTATCGGGGCAGGATGACTCCCCCAACTCCGGCAGTGAACTTCATACTTCGCCGTCACATTCCCGATTGACAGTTCTAGTGACTTTTCTCGAACACCTGATACGGCATTGTCAGCGCCTACTGGCAATGTGTCTCTAATTTTCTGGATTGGCATTTAACTTACCTACAATGATATATTATAGTCGGAGCTTGTCTACGGCGATCCCTCCCACTCCAGTGATGATATCAAGTTCAACAATCCCTGTTAGTTCGGCATTTTCCGTCTAGTGCACCGCTTCCATTCGGTGTTACGCTCTAGTGCGCTGATTATGTCTGGGTCGAGTGTACTCACACAATTCGACGCTTCAGAGCGGATCTACTGCAGTATGCTTGTGTTTGGTTCGTCACTGCAGGCCAGAGCGTCGTTTCAGTTCGGTCCGGCACTTTGTACCAATTCGTCGCTCTCACAAAGGGAAGAAGAGACCAGTGCATTGTTTCACTTCAGTTCACCGCTCTCGTTCGGTCCAACTCATTAGCCCAGTGCGCTGCTTTGGATTGGATCAACGCTTCAGACCAGTGTTCCGTTTTCACCTAGTGAACTGTTTTTTGGTTGGAACACCTTTTCAGTCCAGTACACCATTACTGTATGGTACAACATTTTAGACGAATGCACCGGTCCTGATTGTCTCAACGTTTTAGATCGTGAACGTGGCTGAACCAGATCACCCTGCTGAACCAGATAACCTATTCGATCTAGATTGTCGAACCAACCTAGATCATACCACACCATACCAGATTGCCGCTCCAAGCTTTCGCCGAATCATCTGGTTACGTCTATGCGCCTACTGTCATCATGACTTGTTTGCTAGTTCGCACACTACGGTACCTACAATGGAAGTCTCCCGCAGACTGCGCATGTCACATCAACGTTTTGGAGCTCAGGGCAGTGATTCTTGCGATCACTCATTGGCAACACCTGTTACAATCAACCAAGCTTTTGATTCGATCGGACTATGCGTGGCACATTAATCGAATGGGATCCACGGGGTCTCCTTAGCTTCTTCAATGGACACAACAGTTTTTCCACTTAGTGGACTCTCTCACGGTCCAGGCCAATCACATCTCAGGTGAAGTACGTCATTGCAGATTCCCTGTCCCATCTGGTTCGACCATACCCTATGGAATGGAAACTGCATCCGCAGGTGTTCCAGACTTTGTGCCTTCCAATGTCAAACCCGACAGTGGATCTGTTTGCTACCTGCTTCCATCACCAGCTTCCAATGTTCGTGTCCCCGATACCGGATCCTTTGGCCTAGGAACACAACGCTCTAGCCATCCCCTGGGACGACTTGAACGCGTATGCGTTTCCACCAGTGGTGCTACTTCCACGCATACTGCTCAAGTTACGCACGACGCAGCGGATGACACTGATTTTGGGTCGCACCATTTTGGCCAGCCAGAAGTTTGTTCGAAGACCTGCAAGACTTGGCCGACCCATTCCAGTACCACTTCCCGATCTTCACGCCTGGCACATTTACATGAATCACTAACTGCAAAGGCATATTCCAAGCGAGTCGCTACGGCGATTACCACGGCACACCGAACTTCCACCAGGTCACTCTGTGATGACTATGGAAGAATTTTGAAGCGTACTGAAAGGCGAGGGGTATTGTATCTCCCACTACAGCATCGCCGCAGATGGTCGCAGAGTACCTCCAGCGTCCTAGAACTTCCTAGGAATTGAAAAGTTCTACCTTGTCTACGTAACTTGCCGCGCTTAACACAGTTATTACAAAGTTGCTGATCAATCCCGGAAGTTCCGGGTTCATAACCATCTCACGTCCAAAGAATACGAACCTCTGGCGGAGAAGGATTTCGAGCATGTCACGTTTAAGACTTTCTTCCTCCTGGCTCTTGCGACTGCTGCCCGCATCTCCGAAGCTTCACGCACTGGATGTCACCCGGTTGCGCTTCGAGAGGACCAGACATGCCAAAGTCCTCCCTGGTTTGAGGTGGGATCTCGTCGCTGAAACCAGTTGCCTGGACAGACGATTGGCCTTTCCGTCGCTGTCTACTATTCTGGGCACTGGCGACACAGAGGATCTCTGCCTATGTCCTCTCCGGACTTTACAGGTCTATTTAGCTGCCTCCAAGGACCGTCGTAGGTTACGCAAGAGACTGTTTATTCCTCTGTCACCTGCCTCATCTACAGAGGTCTCTCCTACCACACTGGCATTCTAGATGCGATCTGCCATCCTTCGTGCCTACGCCTACGATGACCTTCCTCCTCCTACTACGGCCAACCCTCATGAGACAAGAGCCTTGACCTCTACGATGGCGCTACACAGAACTGTTCCCTTCACGGATTCATGGAGGGTTGTGTTTGGAGATTGGATTGGACATTTTCACCTCACCCTAACTCCGGGATCTGTCTGTCACTGACGTGGAAGGTCTTCACCAACTGGGTCCATTGGTTCTGGCGCAGCAGTTGTCGTCAGCTCGCAAACGCAGATAAGATGCAGTTCCTAACTTTGTGTCGGTCTTAATGAAAGATATTAATCCTATCTTTCTTATTGGTATGGATTATATTTTGGCATAGACCACCTCTTCAACTTTAATTCACTGGGGTCACTTCATAAATCGTGGGGAGGCGAGGTCTACTTGCAAAACTGCGTCCTTTTGCTTGTCAAAAGTTGCGGCTGAAAACCACATTAATTCGGGACCACCCACTGCCTAGAGTTTTTGTGCTGTGTAAGCCAAGGGGTTATCAGAAGCAACCCATCACAAGTTCGGAGTTAGCATATCGGGAGTAGGTGCTTACTCCTGGCCTCCTTGTGTAATGTGACCTCACAGTTGTAGAGTTGACACAGGGTAATCTGCGGCCCTCCAGCCAACCGTGGGATAATGTGAGCGCACTGCACGCTTATAGAGATGATTGACAGGTGATGCTATCGGAGTGGGGGCAGAGGTCAGGTGGTACAGGGTTTTGATTCAACTTAGCCTACAGCACATTTCCACATATGGGTCGAAGACGAAGAGAGAGGTGCATACCGTGAGATAGGATAAGTATGTAAATATACAATTTATAGTTAAAATTTCCAATATGATACAGTTGCCAGCAGTAGCAGAATTCTCCACTGGGGAGACCATGGGCCACTCAGCTGACCGACTGTGTGCAGCCTTCGGGATCACCAGACAGGAACAGGTTGGTACGGTTATCACATGATGTGCCAAGGAAAATACAGAGTTGTATTGTGGAAAGTAATGACTGAAAATAAGTTGTATGTATTTGTATGTAATGGAAGAATGTCGGATAAGTTGATACAGGTGTTTTGAGTAGTTGACACTGATGTTTGACCTCATCTACTGTTTGTTTGGTGTCAACATGTCATAGTTTTCGATTTGTCTGTTTCAGGATGAGTTCGCTGTGAGGTCACACACTTTAGCCAAGGCTGCATCCGACAAAGGACTGCTCACTGACAAGCTGACATACAAGGTTCCAGGTAGGTGCTGCTGACAGTTTGGTAGTCTATCATCACCTATCCATCATTACCCACAGGTGTTTCTGCTGGTTTATTATGATCATGTGTCCTCCACTCAGGTGTTTCTGCTGGTTTATTATGATCACATGTCCTCCACTCAGGTGTTTCTGCTGGTTTATTATGATCACATGTCCTCCACTCAGGTGTTTCTGCTGGTTTAGGTGTTTCTCCACTCTGGTGTTTCTGCTGGTTTATTATGATCATGTGTCCTCCACTCAGGTGTTTCTGCTGGTTTATTATGATCACGTGTCCTCCACTCAGGTGTTTCTGCTGGTTTATTATGATCACGTGTCCTCCACTCAGGTGTTTCTGCTGGTTTATTATGATCACGTGTCCTCCACTCAGGTGTTTCTGCTGGTTTATTATGATCAGGTGTTTCTGCTGGTGTCCTCCACTCAGGTGTTTCTGCTGGTTTATTATGATCACGTGTCCTCCACTCAGGTGTTTCTGCTGGTTTATTATGATCACGTGTCCTCCACTCAGGTGTTTCTGCTGGTTTATTATGATGTGTCCTCCACTCAGGTGTTTCTGCTGGTTTATTATGATCATGTGTCCTCCACTCAGGTGTTTCTGCTGGTTTATTATGATCACATGTCCTCCACTCAGGTGTTTCTGCTGGTTTATTATGATCACGTGTCCTCCACTGGTTTTTCTGCTGA